>NC_051156.1:51157727-51457727 GCF_013339745.2 Dermacentor silvarum | reverse complement strand
TTCTTTCCCTTGCTTTTTCTTCTTTGTGAGAAAAGGAGGGGGAATGTGAAAATAAAGTAGAAGTTGAAACGTTACTACCTGTTTTTTGCGAATTGGGCCGATCGCAAAGACGGTGCAGTATAAGACAGCGTCTTATAGTCCTAGCGGTTACGGGGAAATAATAAGAAAAGCTAGTACGCTCTTACTTGTATATGCAAATTCTTGATATGTGGCGTGAAACAGGCGAAAGACGGTGGAAAGATACCTTATTGCTAGTGGGTTTCATTTCCGAGTCTATCTGGATCTGTAGAGCCGAGTCATTGGAGCATGTGCGCCCGTCCTATGCAGTGTAGCGCACACGCCAGACATTGGAACGCGCTAGCTCTCATTGGAGAAGTATTCGTGTCGTTATGGCTTATATACGAGAGCACCGGACTGTTACCTAGGGTGGCTAAGGCCTGATCTCACTATATACCACTTTGGTACTTTTATTGAACTTGCCCGAAACTGGGCGACACAGGAACCTGCCTGCCGAAAAAGTGCCTGGAATGAGCCAACCAATACTTTGTAATAAAAGTAGAGTAAAAAGTAGGCCCCACAATTTATAGAGTGTTTTGGAAAATTCTTGTTTTTTACACCAACACTGAGCCGACAATGCGTTTCTGTCTATTCGAGAACACTATATTTTAGCTCCTTGCACCTCTGATATCTGCGGCTGTCCCTCCTGTGAAAGAACAATTAGACGAAATATGTTTAATTTCACTGTACCACTAATAGTAGACAAGACTGGTTATATCAGTCTGTTCCACCCACTGTATAATATCAATGGCTATAAAGTTGTAGTGATGAGCACGATGTGGCGTGCTTATTACCGGCTGGGGTGGCGGCCGTCATACATAGGGGGAGAAACGCAAACGTGCTCTTGTACTTTGATTTGGCTGCATGTTTTTAATATGCACCCAAAT
This sequence comes from Dermacentor silvarum, assembly GCF_013339745.2. Lineage (NCBI taxonomy): Eukaryota > Metazoa > Arthropoda > Arachnida > Ixodida > Ixodidae > Dermacentor > Dermacentor silvarum. The sequence continues at coordinate 51,456,783 of NC_051156.1, read as the reverse complement.
CAAAGTACTAATCAAAGCACCCTAGAGGCAAATACTAGGTCTTTATGGACTGTTGAAATACCATTCTAGAAAAATCGCAGTGGTTGTTTCGGGCCAAGAAAATACTTTTTTTTACAGGAAAATTGCGTCTGGAAGCTCCGTATACCTTTAGTGCCATTTAAATCACCCGCCCCAGAGCGGGGAATGGTGACATTGCATACGCCATCGCCACCATTTACTGCCGTCGATGAGTCAAACGGCACCCGATAGAGGGTGCTAGTGTTTTATCCGCGAAACGCAAGCGTGTGGCCATGGAGAAACCGAGCGAATACACAGCTTTGGATTCGCCGCTGCAGCAGGTCTTGGTCAAGTGCCGTGGACCGCTCGGGAATCCCGCGACATCACGTAGACGTGGCATTGTATGCTTCTGGCAGTTTGTGCGAATTACGCGAGCAAGCAAAACGAGCGCAGCACTACGGGATCATGAAACTACTGAAACGCGAAAGGGCGGGCAGCGCCGATTGAAGAAAGCAAAACTTTTCGACCTTTCCGACCGCCCGCGTCGTTGTCAAGGGTAACGTCAATGATTTCTTTTTCTAAACATCAAATGGAACTGGAGAAGTAGCGTTTTTCCCGTCTTTTAATGTAATACAATGATCTTTTTTATTGCGAGTGGTTAATAAGAATCCCTCAGCGCCTGTGTTGAAATGAAGGCATAGATAAACACGCACTTGTTATATTTATAGAATGCCTAATTCGATCAAAATAATTGTCAAGACCACACTTCCTAGTGGCGTATAAAATATTTCTGAATTTGATATCTTTGTTTAAAATTTTGAGGGAAGCGTAATTTCTACACATTTCCGCCGTATGAAATAGAAGGTTAAATGCAGTGATGTGGAGCAACAGCAATCCTTATGTTGTGAAACTTGGAGTATAGCTAAAATATGGTAACGCGGCGATTCGAGCTAAGTGAAATATTTTAACAAAGAAATTGCATGTCAGGAAACCGAATAGCCGTTCGTTCAATCGCGGTAATCTCCGCAACTAAATTTGAAAAAAGGTGCATTATCCTAGCATATCTAAAATTGGTAGATACATGGCACTAGCACATATATAGATTCTAGAAAGAAAACTTGATGGACCCAAATGCTTTTTTCAAAGCAAAAATTTATAGTCTGGTGGTTATGAATGACCGCCACCACAAACAATTTCTTTCACAGGTAAACACGTCTTCTATTCAAGAGAGCCTGTACCACGACACACATCACCAATCCTCTCTTCGAATACGAGAGCAAGACGGCTTCGTGAAAGTCGTACGTATATTGTTCAATATTAGCACCTTTATAGAAACAACAAATTAAGAGCCATAAATAAGTTCCATATGAGACGACTCAGCAGTCTCATGGGGTAAGTCACAGGCAAATTTACCGAGAACGCGCTCTACTGCCATTTCATTGATGTTTTTGCCCTGTCCCGATGCACTGGTAGAGTACAGCAGGTATCTGCCCTTTCCTTATAATACAATATTCTAGATCGCATAGTGTGCATCACGTCTGCAACTGTTGAAAAAATGCATAGAAGGAAACTTGTGCGTGAACTGAACTGACGAAGTCAGAGCACTCTTCGTTTGCAAATATCTAGTCTACGATGGCGGGAAAGATAACTCTTGGTTGACGCTTTTATATAAGTGCCCCACATGCGAAATGTGAGAATTGTTTAGACTGGCTGCACCCCTGGCACATTCTTTATTCGATGTTTTTATCGGTTTCGTTTTCAAGATTATATAAACCTTGTTTTCGGTTTCGCTGAAATATCAAGCCACATTATTTTACTGAGAATAACACGAATGTTTTCTCAACGGCATTGTTTTCATTTTCAATTACATTGTCTGAACTTGTTGTGGTAGGTAAATCGCTACACAAACTTCACCCAACCCGCTCGGCAGCAGTAATCGGAACATATTCGTTATCGTTATCTATTTCGCTTTCTGCATCGATAATAATTCGCCTAATAAAAACAGAATCCCTACGTGTAGCATGCCTCCACCTACGTCTAGTACGGTTAGTCTGGGCAGCTGGCCACAAAGGTTGGTTTCAAGTACAGTAGACTCCCCTTACTTTTACGCTTGCGGGACCGTAAAATACGGTCGAATTATACAAAAGGTAGGCTCAAGAAACGGTATCAGAATGAACGTATATAGTTCATATATTTTGGGTGCTTCAATAATTCTATAATGACTTTCTGTTTCTTGCTCTTGAACGGCGACTTAACCGGTCTGAAGCGAAGAGCGCCGACATCTTTAAACGTTTGCTCAGTATCACGCGACAGGAAAGAAACAGCAACGGATAACTTCACTTGCGGAAGGAGCATCGGCGCCAAAGATAAAGATAAATTCATATAAAACAGCTTCACAAGTGCGGAAGCAGTACCATCGGCGGCTGAATTTCTTGTATTTTACTGCGAAACTGCATATCGATAGTAGGCCGGGATTCTTTCGCGTCCGTCGATAGAAAACTATCATCATGAGTGGCTCATACCCCCGTAAGCAAGCAAAAAATGAAAAGGCTTATAGCCCCGTAAGGCAGAGGCTACAAGCACTAAGAAAAGTGCAGCGAACAGTGCACACCTTCTTTAGAATTACGCATACAATCTACAGAACATCATCGTTTCAATAAAGAACAAGGTCAAAAAAGCATCCGAGCCATATAATTGATTATAATGCGCTCGTGGTAGCATTCCGAAGCACGTAGCGCTCACCCCGTACGTTTCCCGGGAAAGATTTATATGAGGTTCACAAGCTGCCACCAAGGTCCATTCAAATGGTCGCGAAGCTTCGGGCGAAAAGCGGTTCAGAACGAATTGTCACCGCTTCAGTAAGGGTGGTTATGGGAGCCGCGACTGAAGCGCGACTATGTTTGGAGGGAACAAACATTGCGAAGGAATAAAGCGTTTTTTTTAATTAAAGCGATACACAGTTAGATTCAATCAACGAAAATAAAATTCCTAATCAATTTTACATACGCATGGCGAGAAAAGAACAACTCTATTTTACTTGATCATTATCAATAAATACCTTTTTTCAGCACCCACCGATAGCAGCGGGCGTTGAAGCCGCTATCACTTGCAGTGCAATGCAGCTCTTGAATTGGGCGGAAAGGGACACTCGTAAAGTTCACCTGTTACACAACGCCCCCCTCATATGTTGTGCTGCTTTGCTTGTCGACGTTTGTCTGAATTAGGTGACGCGTGTAGTTTTATTGTTTCTTCACCTGTTCAGTCAAAAGTAGTGAGTTGCGACCGCCAGATAATTGTTCACTTTAGTTAGTTGTTTTCGTGGTACAGCGCTGGCCGACGGGCTTGGCGTCCGACGAAAGGACGAGCTCTCTACGCCCAAAGCGTTCGTCGTCCTCCAAACAAAAAAAGTATGTTCTGCGCAACGGTGCGATTTCCACACCCGTATGGCTGAACTTTTCCTGCATCGGTTTCCGCGCTGAAAGCTCGGAACGCCCATCACGTCGAATGGCGGGGCACTTGATTATGCAGCTGTAAAGGCAGCACCCCGCAAACAAATTTCGCGCCTTTGAGAACAAAATGACGTCACTTCTGTTTTTTTAACGGATATGGCGTCACATTATTCTTTCTTCCGCCGGAAGTGTTCCCTCCTCACACAGATGGCGCTAAGCCTCATGAGCCGCCGATGAACCGCCATGTTTTGAACGTATGGGCTTGTATGGAAGCTTCGCTACCAGGTGTATTTACCTTGCTGCCGCGGCGACGCCAGCTTACGATTCGGGGTGTGCCATCCCCTAGCCTTTCGTATATAAAATAACCAGCCCAGCAACTGGTTTCAATGTTGTTGCAGCATTGCTATGGACTGGGTTAAGCCTGTTCTGAAAATTACTATTGCTCCCATTCCTACTATTACTGTAACATAGCACTACTACCATTACTCTTAAACCATAAATCATTGCATAGCACCCGCAGCCGTTGTCGTGGTGCTTTTTAACAGCTTCGCTTGGCATCCATTTTTGTAGGACCGGGGTAGCGAGTTTTTGTATTATTTTTTTTATAAACGTATAGTAATCGTAGCGCGCGTGAGGGAGCACTGGTGCGCCTCGATTGGCATCGAATTGACCGAAGCGGCTTGCGTTCGAGTTCGAACTAAGCAAATTTTTCTTTCGTAGCAATGTATGGTTTCACAGAGGAACATTCCAATGCATTCGAATTAGGCAAAACGTCAAATGAAACAAGGTCGAATGAAGAGGATTGACGTAATCTGACTGTTTCTCTGGCTAAGGCATTTTTACTGAGTCTAATGGCTTGTATACTTCCGAATACGTCATTTATCACAACGGCCTGATTGCGAAGGAATAATCTTTTTTGTGGCAAAATACAATGTGTCATCCGCATTACAATATTTGTTCAAAGTACAATTTTTTAAACTTCTACAGGTGTAGGAGACGCTAACGAGGCTGAGAGTTTGTGCTCTACAGCTAAATTTGATAAACACAAGTCTATCCTACCTATTTCTTCAATATGTCTCTTCTTTAGTAACTGAACCGTATCTATTGATACTTTTTTGTACTTGGCACTTCTCCATCCTAAAGAGGATGGTGGTGGGAATTTTACTGTGCCAGCTCGGACTCCCTTGAAGGCTGCTATGATGTTATCATTTGAAGGATCCGTAGCAGGGCACACGCACATCAATGTTTACAATGCCATGCCATATAAATTTTGATTTGGGATTCCATTATTCCAATTATTGTTTTTTTAAATCTTTCACTCTTAATTTGATAGTATGCTTCTTACGGTGTGATTATGAAGCGAAATTATTTCAATCCGGCGGTAACTGTGTATGCTGCGGCTGAGGGCGGCCGCGCGAGCCCAAACTTGAAAGCGATCTGCGATGGGTACAGAGTCTAAGTGCACCCTGGGTTGTTAGCTTCCTGTGCGCTGTGTTCTCACCGCTTAGTTCGCGAAGAAGTGACAGGCAGCGCAAAAGTCAATTCGCTCACTGCAGCTGCCGATCTTCCTCAAGCTTGGGTTTGGCCAGCGAGTGTCCGCAGTCATCGAGTGAGGTGTGTTCATGTTTGCCGGTGTGCGCGTGACACCGTGCTTATTAATCTAGTTAGTAAGCGAATATTTACAAGTTTATGCAGCCGATAAAACCACTAGCCTTACTTCGTATAGTAGTATAATAATTTGCTGTAGAAATCAATTATTCGTCTTTCGGGGAAAATTGCGACATTCTTTCTCGACCGAAGGCATTGCCTGTATCTTTGTGCATATGGGTCATTGCCCTTCGTTGGTTTTGAGCTTCGACCAGCGCCAAGGTTCCACACGTTTGTTGTTTTATTTTTGGTCATTGGATGTTTTCACCGAGTTGGTACTGACACTATTATCTCAGCATCGTGCTGGACGCTTTTAACAGAGAAGAGTATTCATGAATACCAATATCAGTCCAGTAGCAACCTGGACTGATTACAAAAGTCGCATTTTTTTCGGAAAGGAATAGCATCGATTGCGATAACAAATTAGTGGATAGCTATACGAAGTAAACATAGTTGTTTTATTGGCCGTATAAACTTGTAAACATAGGCATACTAACTAAGTTAACAAGCATCATATCACGCGCGCACAAGCAAACATGAAAACATCTCACTCGATGACCGCGCAAACTCGGAGTCAAAAACACTGGTGTTAGCAAGCGCGGCAGCAGCAGCAAGCGAATTCATATTCGCGCTGCCGCTTACATCAATCCGAACTAAGCCGCGAAAACACAGCACAGGGCGGACTCTGTCCCTGTCACAGTCGCGTGCGACCCGGCCGGTCGGGTCCCTCAGAGTAGAACGCGCCACCCTTCTCCCTACCCTCCGGAGTCTTGCGCGCGAGGGAAGAAGGCGCGCTTCCACCCCGATTTCCTCCCTTGCGTGCGCGAGATTGAGTCGCGATCGCCGGTGCACCCTCGCGCGCTATTACTCACACATACAGCATACGGCGCACGGCGACGTTTTTATTACCCTTAGACTTTATACGGAACCTCACAGCGACGGTGACGGCACAAATGTGCCTAGAGTGTCCATATAATTGTTATCGCAATAAAAAGATTGAATGTACGCCGCAACTCTAGAACTCACAAAAGTGTAACAGACTCTTCTCTAAGTTACCCTGAAATATGTGAAAAGAGTGAAGATATTCTTGCGTTGTTATTGTTTTGGATGACTACCAAGCAAGCCCATCTCTCTCCGGGTCGCTTACACATTGTTTGAATACCTGAGTAGGTCTTTCTTTAGCTTTATTGGATGCACTGTTTTCCAATGTTCAGTTTCAGTGAGGTAGTCAGATTCCGTACTTTTGTGAACAATGATTTGCATTGCAGCACACTGCATTCATTTATCGGCAGTGCAGTTTAAAGGGGCCATGACACCCATTTTTTTAGTTTGAAGTACGCAGTACATGTTAAAAATATCGCTCCCACGGCAAGGTGGGAAAATTTGAGCGCGCTTTGTTGCGGCATACAATCTGCATTTAAATCGTGCAGCGAAGCTGTCAGTCTGCAGATGGCTGGGATTTTTGTCAGCGTCGTCCCGACGGAAAAAATACCTTCAGCGAGTAAAAAAAAAAAGAAGAAAAAACAAACGTGTACTGATTCAAGCGCGAAGTGCATACATTCTTTGGTATCACGCATACAACATACAGCACATCATCCATTTCATTCAAGAAAAAGCACAAAACAAAAATACCTACCACATGATTGATGATAAGGCGCTCGTGATAATAATGTGCGGGACGTAGCGCTTCCCGCATACGTTTCCCGTAAGTATTGCTGTTCCTCAAGCTACCGCAGCGACGGCAGCTTGCGACGTGGGGAGTGACGTCACTAGCCGGTCATATGTAAAAGACCCAACCTAGCAACTATTTCAATTCTGTTGCAGCACCGCTGTGAGTAGGCAACACAATTTTAAGAATCTGAGGAGCAGCGTGAATACGAGTAGCGGCAAACGGAATACAGACGGCAATGCGACCAACGGGGGCGTGTTGACGCTGGCCGTATTGCCGTGGAATTCCAGAACAGGGGAAGTACGGCCGTCCACATTGTGCTGTGGCTGAATAATTCGCCGGAGGAGGAATTGCGCAATAAAGCAGTGCACACGTCCCTTAGCGTTATAGTGGTGGATTTCATCAGCTTCGCTGGACATCCTCTTTCGCAGGGCCGGGATTGTGAGTCAATTTTTTAAATCTCGCAGTTGAACCGTAAGGCAGACTGATAGCAGAAACTGGTGAAAAAATCAATCGCACACCCAGCTACGCTCCTCTAGGGACAAGGAAAGCCATTCTCGGAAACCGCGCGTTTTGTGCGCTGCAAGCTCTAGAAGCGCCGGTAGAAGACGCAAACGCGTCACAGTTATTTTGTATTGGCATGCGCGCCTCCACAGTGAATCCGAGATAATTTTAGGTGGGTGTGCTCTGCTTTGTGCCATTTTTAGCCTGAGCAAGAGGAAATCGCGGGCAGTATTTAATGGCGACGTCATTGCCGCGCTGTCGGGTGACAGAGTGTGTGGGCCACGACGGGGTCCGATGTGATCTCTGAGTGTTTTGAAGCAGTTCACACCACGGTACCCCGCGGTTGCCGATGTCAGAACGCAGGCCAAAATGGCGGTTACTGTTAGTGGCAGGTGCATAAGAGCCGCAATTTCAAATTGGCATTTCCAATTAAAATGTGCGCTAAAAGCCCGTTTTGTTAGTGTATAACCGTACTGGTCCCTCTACTATCAGATAGAATGACAAAGACAGAATAGAAGGAGCGCGTCTTGACCCGTTTACGTTATTGCCCACGAATAAATCCACATTTGAATATTGAATGTAGTAAAGTCTTTGGGGGTCCACAAAAATTTAGTAATCACTGTGATAAAAACGATGTCATTACACGTTTCATATAACTTTATGCTCAAGTACCTTAAATCCTACTAAAATGTAGCAATCTAGAATTACAGGATTTTAAATATAACTTAGATGTAGAAGAAATAAACTTTAATTTTCATTTTGCCGGGGAATATTCCACCTAGGGCGGCGCGCTTATTTCAGGACGCCATTGGCTCGCTTTAACTTTATCTGAAATTTGATGTCAGGCTGCGCTGCACCTGCAACGTGTGGCTCTGATCCTCGATGGAAAATGTTTTATGCGTTTTAATACAACTGCTTAAGTTGACAATCTTTGACCCATAGGAGGGTGTGATCAACAGCAAGCTGAGGATAAAGCCACTACCTGAAAGTGAACGGTCGTCGCGAGGTCCGATGCTCCACAAAGTATATGAAGTGCACGAGAGTGAAGAAGGATCTCTCTGGGAAGGTAAGCAATCTTTCTCTCCTTTTGCTAAGGCGTATAAAAGTTGACGAGACCGAATTCGGATATGTGCTCTGTCGGTAGTGGAGTTCAAAGAACCAGATCTTTGCCCATCACTTCGCTGAGCAGACAATTAATTGACAGAGGCAGCAGGGACCCAGTGGGCGTTTATTGGTTACTAAAGCGAAACTTTCTGTCTCACTGATTCGTCCGTGAGTGCCGAAAACGCACTGCAGGAAAGCCAATTTACACAATGGAACTATCTGTGCATCTGCGCACAAAATAGAGTAACGGCGCACGACATAGGTATCGTAGAACACTACAGTTTACATTCGCGGTTGTACTGATAACAACAATGGGAACTGCTACGCCACGCTACCCAGACGAACTGTATATTTTGTGACGTAGCGTTAACACGACTACTGATAATGATACTAATAGATGACGCGGCGGACCAATCACACTCGAGGCACAGATCAGTCTCAAGATGAGTTCCCACAAGCGATGAAGACGACGAAGCCGATGAGATGATGAACATGTGCAGCCAACGAAGAAGTGACTAAGAAATGCCCTCACTAATTTCCCCCGCGTGAGAGCGGCTAGCCTGGCCGCAACTTAAAGGGACGGCGAACGCCTTGTGAAAGGCTTCATGCGAGAGACGGGGACAATATCGGCAGCGCGACAGCGGCGGTCAGTTGGAACCACACTTGGTTGGACGAGATAATTAACGGGAGAAGTCAACTCTAAGACTCGGTATCGGCCTATGAACCGAAACTGAAACTTTTCGCATAAGCCAGGAGTGCGAACTGGTGTTCGGAGTAGGACTTGATCGCCCGGGCGAAAAAACACTGCGCGATGGGATGCGTCATCGAGGTTCTTGCGGTCATGTTGCCTTGCTTCAGTGTTGATGCGGGCGAGCTGGCGACAGTGGAGGAGGCGTGATATTTATTGTTCACATGACGATGCAACTAGAGTGACCGGGATGGAGAAGAAAGAGACGTCAAGAAAAGATGAGGGCGAACGGCCATAGATGAGGTAGAATGGCGAGTAACCAGTTGTGCGTTGTACGGCGGTTTGTACGCAAAAGTCATGAATGGCAAAATTGCGTCCAAGTTTGTGTGGTCTGGTTGAATGTACATGGCTATCATGTCGGAGAGCATGCGATGAAAGTACTCAGTCAAGCCGTTGGTTTGAAGGTGGTAACTGGAGGTTGTCTTGTGGGTGGTGCGGAGGCTCGGAGCAATTCATTTACGATTTGTGAAAGGAAATCCTATCCACGGTCTCTAAGGATGACACAAGGAGCACCGCGACGCAGGATTAATGCTCGAAGTATAAATGCAGCGACTTCAGGAGCCGACGCCGAAGTCACGCAAGCTATTTCGGCGTAACGTGTCAAGTGGTCGACGGCTGTCACTATCCATCGATTGCCGGTGAGAGTCGTGGGAAGGGGACCATACAGGTCAATGCCAACGACTCCGAATGGGGTTGACAGACACAGGACTGGTTGGAGCTCTCCGCTTTGACCTGATGTTGGTAGCTTTCGGAGCTGGCAAATGGCTCAGGAAGCGACGTACCGCGCTGCACTAGTGGATAAGCCAGGCCAGTAGAAGCCTGGCGTATCCACTTTGATCCGGTCGTACGTTTTCTGGAAAACCAGGTGACCAGCAGTCATGTCTTCGTGATAGGCCTTAAGAGCATGCGTGCGAAGAGAGTGAGGTGGAACAGGCACCCAGCGTTGACCGTCAGGGTAAAAGATATGGCGGTACAGGGCGCAGTTTTCGAGCGTGAATTGCGTCAGCTGTCGACGAAGGCGGGCGTTGGGCGGGCGCGAAGTTCCCTGAAGGCGGTCTATGATTCGTCGACAGTAGGAGTCAGCTAGTTGGTGACATATGAGCGATCCATGGTCATCAGAAGGAGTCTGGTCAATAGCGGTTAAGGACAACACATGCGGGGAAGGACGGTTCGAAAGCTTGTCGCGGAAGGTAGGAGCGGAACCATGGCATGGCGTCGTAGGAATCGGGCAGCGAGAAAGCGCATCTGCGTCCTGATGCTTTTAACCACACTTGCAGATAATCGTGAAGTCGTATTCTTGAAGACAGATAATCCAGCGACCGAGGCGTCTAGACAAGTTCTTGAGCGTGGAAAGCCAACATAAGGCATGGTGGTCCGTTACGATGGTAAAATGGCGGCCGTGAAGATAAGGTCGAAACTTCTGTACCTACCAAACTACCGCTAGGCACTCCTTCTCAGTGATGGTATAATTCTTCTCGGTGTGCTTGAGTACTCAGCTTGCGTAGTCGACGTACCTATCACGTAAAGACTCATCTCACTGTAGGAGAATACCACCGATGCCATGACCACTTGCGCCCGCATGCAGGAGTGTGGGCGCGGTTTCATCGAAATGGCGAAGTACTGGTTCAGATGTGAGGGAGTTTTTCAGATGGGCAAACGCTGATACGCATTCGGGAGACATCTCAAAAGGGACACCAGACCCGAGTAATTTGTGCAACGGGGCAGCTATTGAGGCGACGTGACGTATGAAACGGTGAAAATAAGAAGCGTGGCCAAATAAACGGCGCAAATCTTTCGTCTGTTAGGGGCGAGGGAAGGGAAGAACCGCTCAAACATTATCGGGATCAGGACGAATACCATCCTGGCTCACAATGTGACTCAAGACCTTAATTGTCTTGCTGGCAAAACGGCACTTTTTCGTGTTCAGCTGTAGGCTAGCGTTGGCAAGGCACGTGAGAGCTTCGTCCAGTCGTTGCAGGTGTTCAGAAAACATCAATATCGTCGAGATAGTACAAGCAAGTATTCCACTTTAGGCCATGCAGAACGGTGGCAATAATGCGCTCCAATGTTGCGGGTGCATTCCAGAGGCCGAATGGCATTACATTGAACTCGTAAAGCCCATCTGATGTGAAAACGCTGTTTTTTTTCTTTATCGTCCTCATGCATAGGTATCTGCCACTAGCCTGAACGCAGATAAAGACTCAAGAAGTACTCGGCATTCAGCAGTGAATCTAAGGAATCGTCTATGCGCGGCATAGGGTACACATCCTTGTGCGTGATCTTGTTGAGTGCCCGGTAATCGACGCAAAACCGGACAGAGCTGTCTTTTTCCCAACTAGAACGGCGGGGGATGACCAAGGACTAGCGGAAGGGCGTATTATCCTCCGTTGCAGCATGTCGTCGACGTTTTCTTCAATGACTTGCCGCTCGACGAAAGAGACGCGATATAGTCGACGGTGAAGAATAGACACGTCATCTGTTTCTATCCGATGTGTGATGACGGAAGTCTGTCCCAATGAAGTGGCATGCGCGTCAAACAAAGCTTCATATTTTTTCAGCAAAGTAAGCAACTGTTGTGACTGTGAAGAGCTCAGGTCGGAACTAATGGCAGCTTCAAGGGCAGAGAGAGATGCAGAACGTCCAACAGAAGGAGCTTCAGAGGAAGCGGCTTCAACAGAAACAACAGAGAGATGCTCGGCTTTAGTGACGCAAGCCAACGTAGTGCCCTTAGGGATCAGAAGTTTTTCATATGTCGGCTTGGTAGCGCAGACGAATGCTGGGAGCCATTCTCAAACCGGACCAGCCCTGATACCAAGACTATCTCTCTTATGAGACAGTGCGCAGATGGTTGTACGAACACGTCACCATGGTCAATGTCATCCGACGCGATCGCAACAATTCTCTGATGGCAAGGAAGTAGCTGAGTGTCTTCTGCAGCAAGCAAACGAAGTGGTGCGTAATCTGTATGAAGCGAATAGGCGGTGTCGGTAATGAGGAGAACACGTTTCTGACGGCAGATGGAAGCGGACGCCGTAGGAAGAAAATACCATCCTAATATCAGCTGCTTGGTACACGAACTTAACAGTGCGAATTGTACATAATGCAGAATTCCATCAATGTAGACAAGAACAGTGCACATGGCGGCAGGTCGAATGGCGTTCCCTTGAGCAGCGAGTAGCGTAGGTCCATCATAAGGAGTGGTAACTTTCCTGAGGCAAGAACACAAATCACGGTGAACAATTGACAAACTAGCACCAGTGTCTATAAAGGTGTAGCGCCCACCGACACCACAGCGCGGGGCGCTTTGTTCGGCGCTCTCAGCAGGTGCCTTGGCGCCCGCTGTCAAAGAAGGAGAAAATAAAGATGCGCAGCGCCTGCTCGAGGCGGAAGCTCGGCACGCGCAGTGTCGTTCTAGAAGCCAGCCACGCTGGTGATCGCAGCCGCCGATCGGCTTGCCACCTTCGCCCTTCTGATTAGGGAACGACGGCACTGCTCGTACAGCCCCCGTCACGTTCTCCTACATTGGTGACCCGGGAGAACGCGCCTTCCACCGAGCGACACCCTGCCATGGCCACCTGGCCGGAGCCACAGTTCGATCCACCACTGCCACCGTTCTCGTCCAGCTACGTCGGCTCATGGTTCGCCCAGTTCGAGGCGGCTCAGGAGCTTAACCACATCTGGATCCGGAAGTTCAAGCACGTGGTACTCCTCGACGTCCTGCCGCTTGCTCTCCAGCTCCATCTCGGCGTTCGATCGCCTGGCCCGCGCCCTTACTTACGAACTGCGGCAGTCTGCCCTCAACTTCTATGGCGCTGCCTACCGCCCTCTTTCAGAGGTTGACGGCACGGTGCGCGACTCTGTGCCAACGCCCTCCCGGCCAGAACCAGACGCGTCTCTTTCAACGCCGCCCGTAAGCCACCATCAGGCGAGCCTTCCTCCCTCGACTTGCCCCGACAAAGCCTCATCGACCACCCGATGCGCTACCGCACAGTCCCCGGCCTCCGGCTCTCTCCAGGGGTCTCTTTCGTGCGAGTACGCTCATAATGGTGTCACCAAGGGTATCGACACGACCATGATACCGGCCACGTCATCGCCTAGCTCGCCTCCAACGATGACATGCGACAGTGGTGCCATCGCCGACCCTACGCCGGCTCCCGTGCAGCACGCCATCGGGTCCGTTTTTAACACCTTCACTTCTGCCACTGGGCCCCCGACTGGCCCTCTACCCGATCAGTTCACGGCGTCCGCTGAGCTGGCCTCCAAGACGGCGCGCGAGCTCTGCACCGTGCCTACTCCGCTGCCTCCGACTTTGCCGGCTATCACCACAGCGGACACGAGCCACGACCATCAGAGACCCCGACTGCATCCCACATCAGGCATCCTTAACGAACCCTTACCTGTGGCCCCTTACTGTGGCCCCTTACCCCACTTTGCCTGGCCGGCCGGTGGCTTCCTCACGATGCGCATCATCGCCGGCTGTGCCGCCGGATCATTGTCGCATCCCGACAAGGTATGCCACATACCCGTGCAATGCAAGCGTCGTGGCGCGTCCAGCACTCCATCGCTCGTGCGCACACCCTACACGCCATGGTCCGTGATGCGCCACCGGCAACGCTCACGCAGGTACCGTCGACGTACCATTCGCCTTACAGGCCTCCCGCTTTCTCCTTCCTCAAGACGCATGTTCCGAGCATTATATCGCCGGCTGGACGCGACCCTCCCAACAGCGTCCGTTCAGCGAGTCCCTCGCCCTCGACGCTTGTCTTGCTGCCGCTTGTGACAGAAACGTGCGTTGTGGCTACGATATCCGCAGTAGTAACGTATATGTCGGGTTGGACGCCATGGCGGAAAGTAAGGTTGGTCAGGTGTGTTGGTAGACATCGAAGCCAAGTGCGTCTGCGTTGGTTTCGGAGGCATCGATGGCACGAGGGCTGGGGTAACTGGGGCTCCCTGCGCATACGTTGGTGGGGGCCTAGGGGCTAGAGGGTTCGTATACGCAGTACCCGCCATAGACGCCAACTCCTCCTTGACAACGTCACGCAAAGTGGTACTGGGGGCGTGGGTAGGAATGGGACCTGCCGAGAAGCCAAGAGGCTGCAGCTCTTCGCGTATGATTGCGTGGACCATTGCGCGCAACGCAACGAAGGATCGGCGGTAGGGTTGTTGTCAGGGGTGTCCGGCGGAAATCGGACAGATTCGAGTTCGTCGAGGCGCTGGCACGTAGCTACAATATCAGAGACGGTAGTCGGGTCCTTATTGGCAAACGTATTGAAGGCGAGAGGCCGAATGCCTTTGAGTATGTGGCGTACTCTGTCCGATTCGGCCATGGAAGCGTTGACGCGTCGACAAAGAACGAGGACACCCTTTATATACGAGGTATATGACTCGCCGACTTGTTTGCGAGTGTCGAGTCTCTTCGCGATGGCGGAACGAACAGCCGGAGTACCAAAAACTTGTCGGAGCTGCTGCTTGAAACTACTCCAGTCGATGAGGTCGATCTCGTGGTTGAAAAACCAAGTCTTCGCTACACCCGTGAGATAGAAGGAGACGTGGAGTAGCTTCATCACCTCGTCCCAGTGGAATAGCTGAACTCACCCAATCGTAGTTGTCAAGCCAATCTTCCACACCTTCACCACGAAAGTCAGCGAACAGATGGGGGTCGCGCTGGGGCCCACTGACGATCCAAGATAGAGAGGCTGCGGCAGGCGGAGCCGAGATTGTAGACGTAGAAACGCCAGATGGCTCGTCCTGCGACCTGAGCGAAACTCCAGGAGGTAGAGCGGGCGAGCAGAGGACGGGGGACCGAGGAGCCACCTCCACCACTTGTGACGTAGCGTTAACACGACCTTTAATACGCCCCAAGACGCGGCGGACCGATCACACTCGAGGCGCAGATCAGTCTCAAGATGACTCCCTACAAGCGATGAAGACGATGAAGCCGATGAGATGATGAACATGCGCAGCCAACGAAGAAGTGACTAAGAAATGCCCACAATATCTACATTACATTACGCGCGTCACACAATGCACTCCCGGCCGTCCCCACGGGCAGGCCGCGGGTACAGCGCATGGCAGAAGAGGCTGCCGTACGCGAACATAAGCACGAGCGCGATCGTGCCCATAAGGCCGATCCTGTGTATCGGCAACAGCAGAGCCTTTGACCACCTACGACAGCGATCACAAGATAATGCTGTGCAAGTGTAGAGTCGTCCGTGAGAGTGTGAGCGTGTGCATGTAATCAACGGCTACATGATCTACAATAAAGGCTAGGCCAATTAACGAAATGTGTCTTCATTCTACATCATCGTTCAAAAAATACAATCCTAAACAAGCAATCAAATCACATAGGCACCGCATCGGGTCGCTCAGAATCTCTTGGGTTCGTTGCGGTGTCGTTGGCTTTGGACTTTGACTTTCATTCAGTATGTATGGGCGAAAGCTCCGCCTTCAACCGTGTTTCTTTGAGAATGGGGCTTTGATTTTTTTATAAGCGTGTTCTAACCACGAGTTATTTTGGAAAACAGCTCGGAAACTGTCGCGCGTGAGTTTAAAAATTTTTTTTTAGAAATTAAAGGTCCGGCGTGCTAGTGACATAGCAATATATTTGCATTCCTCTGAGATTGGGCATTCTGGGAATGTTTAAAATAAAATATCGTTACCGGATGGTAGCGCACTGGCCTCGTAGGTTTTAGCGAGTGCATATGTCCGGCACTACCTTTGGAATAATTATTTTGGCATATTTTAGCCTCGAAAGGCTATAGCAGGCTTGGCGAGTATGGCTTAGGATTTAAAATCAGCGATTCAAATTATATGAGAGCAGCTGGGCAGGCGATAGCGATCGTACATCACCCTGCAAAACGTGTCAGCGTACTGTAATCTGGTAAAGGTGTGTGTAAACATTCAGGTGGGTTAGTGAAAATAAGATACTTCGTTTCAGGTGACAGTTTCCATATTTTCTAGTCTGATGTGTTCACGCCTGTTGGTCGCTTATTAGAAAACCAATACTTAAGGTCTGTGGGTGGTGGCACTGAGTGTCTTGTTGCTGAAGCATTCCCGGCTGTTATATTTTCAAAGGCAGGCCTAATTATGGCACTGTATCTAAGCGCAAGCCAACAAGCTTTCGAAGCTTGGCTCTCACATTTCTAGAAGACACTTCATTAGCGATATTCCGGCTCCTTTTTTAAACAATAAAAGTTACAGTGGGGTTTCAGCTCGTGAACGCGGCTGACGCGCAGGCGTATGGCTGTGATAGCGCTCACGAAGCTATCGGCCCTCGGTGCGCCTGGAAACCTGCACTGTCCGCATTGCAGATCTTATTCAAGATAGGGCTCGCGCACCCGCGCACCCGCGCCACACGCAGCAGCCGCCGGAGTCATAGTCAAGCAGTATACTATGGGGGTGCCTGAAATGTTCGCAGCCCACCCGTGAAATCTCTTTCGCACTGTCTTGTTTTGCAATGCAATATGTTGTGCAGGTGAATGGTCTCATGAGCAATCTGGATTAATTTTGATTTTTTTGGTTTCAAGTATAGCGGTTTAAATCAAGGTCGCGAAGCTGAAGTATGGAAATGGAGAAATTCGCAAAGCGAGTAGTCGTTCAATACCTTTAGAAAAGAGAACTGACACCACAAGAAATTCACGAGGAAATGCTGGAGACATTAGTGGACAATGCTCCTCCTTATGCTATGGTGAGAAAGTGGGTTGCCGATTTTAAGCGCGGTCAGATATTGATTGAAGATGGTGCGCGCAGTGGTCGTCTCTCAACAGCATGCACAGATGAAAATGTCCAAAAAGTGCAAGACATTATAATGGCTCATTGACGTGTCACACAGCGGCACATCGCCGAATGTGTGGGCATATCAGTGGAGAGGGCTGGCCATATCCTAACACAGCCCCTGAACATGCACAAAGTTTCGGCCCGATGGGTACTCAGACTTTCGACATTTGAGATAAAGAGAACTTCACTCTGCAGGAAATCTGTAGCTGTTTGAAGCTGATATTACGATTTTTCCGCACAGATTCGTTACAACGGATGAAACTTGGGTGCAGCACTTTCGTCCCAACTCAAAAGAAGCCTCGAAACATTGGAAACATCCAACCGTCCCCCGCCCCAAAAAAAGGCAAAGGTGCTGCTATCCGCTGGAAAGGTTATGGTATCAGTATTCTGGGATTGCAAGGGTGTCATTCTCCTAAAATTTTTCCCGAAAGGTCAAACCATCAAAGATGAATACTATGCAGCTCAGATTCGACGACTGAGGTCGGCATATAAGGAAACACGGCCAGGGATGCTGCGGAATAGGATGTTGTTTCACCAGGGCAATGCGCGAGTTCACAAATCTTGCGACGGCTGCAGTTCACTCCTGTGGTATTCAGCTGCTTCCGCACCGGCCCTACTCCCCTGATTTGGCTCTCTCGGACGACGACCTATTCCCACAGATGAAACAGCACTTTGGTGGAAGTCGTTTTCCTGCTGATGAAGGTGTCATGGACGCCGTAAAAGACTTTTTGGAGAAGCAGGACCCGACGTTCTACCAATGTGGGATAATGAAAATCCAAGAGCGATGTCATACATGTTTAGCCTTCAAGGGTTGACTGTGTTGAGAACTTACTGCAAAATTTTGACCCACGGTCAATACGTCACGGTCAGGCCACGAACTTTTCACGCGCCCCTCTTAATACCTCAGCGTATCCATAAACCAAGGAAAGACTTACTAAAGCACCCACCAAAATAATCTGCAAATAAAGGGATATCGGAATGCAGCAATAAGGAAACATAGAACACTATGGGGCCACTGTAAGTATAAGGTGGTGCGTGGAATCTGGAAAAGAGTGATGGTGCCAACGCTAACGTTCGCAAATGCAATTCTATTCTTGAAATCGGATATCTTGTCGGGGTTGGATGTTAACAAAAGATCGGTAGGCCGGTTGGCTTTAGGAGTCCACGGTAAAACCACAAATGAGGCAGTGCAGGTTGACATGGGTTGGGCGTCTTTTGAAGAGAGAGAAACACAGGCAAAATTAGTTTTGAAGAAGGATCAGGAACGTGGATGAAAATAAATGGGCGGCTAAAGTGTACAAGTATCTGTACCTCGAAAGCGTGTACACAAAATGAAGGATGAGGTCTAGAAAGTGGGAAACCAAGTACAGGGTAATTGAAACTGGAAACAGAAACCCAGGAGTCATCAGAGAGAAACAGAGACTGTGAATTGGATACAAAGAATGAAAGAAAGGACCCTGGAGATTTACAAGAATGAGAAGAAATAAATTAGAAGGGAAAACTTGTAGAATTGCTATTGGAGGCTCGATCCGGTTGCCTAGGAACAAAGCGTATAGGAGCAAATATTCTGAACTAGATGAAGCACGTGTATGCTGCAGCGAAAATCCGTAGATCACTCAGCACCTCCTAAAGAAATCCGAAGGGATCCACGTGGTGAGAACTGTAGATAACGTACACCATCTAGAAGCGCTTGTGGTTAAAGTGGACGTAAGCATCAGCCGGTTATCAGTGGAGATAGGCAATAGACGTTCAGAGTACTGGTGGGAAAAAGCAGGGAACATACTGATACGGCCGGTTATCCTGCAGTGAGTTAGTGGTACAAGGCAGATTTTGAAGTTAAAAAAAAAAACGCTCAACCTTGCACACGGCCACGCAGCTCTTGAAACAGCGAAGCGGGGTGATCGTAGCCCAGCATTTTACGGAAGTGCGCGCGAACGTTTCATCTTATTACTGATGATGAGCATCATTTCTTTTCGCGCTTCTCAGACTTACGGCCGTCACTGCACATTGCATAGCGAAGCTTGCAAAACCGACACCGCGTTGCAATGCCGACACCGTGATCCACAGCGCTGCAATACCGACAACGCGTTCCAGCAGACCCGCTCCGTGAATGCATCTCCCTCTCTCGCTTTCATAGCGCGCAAAACCTCTTATTCACCTCGCAGAGCACGAGCATGCGAACGCACCAGCTGTGGACGAAAACGACGACGCTCGAACGCAATCATATGGTTCGCATAAATGCACGTTCTACAAGCGTGGCTCTATAGCCTAGTGGTTACGACGCTCACCTTGGGACCGTGGCTACGCGGGTTTGAATCCCGCCTCGACAAGAAAGGTTATTTTCCTTTATTTCTTGATAGGAACCACATATTACGGCTGGCTTAAACAGCTTCGCTGCTACAAAGAACAAGGCGTTGTATTAAAAAAATTCTAAAAAACGAGTATAGCACACCTGATTAAATCAAGCAGGCTAGGTGACTATTTGTCACCGCTCCGTTTCAAAAGGTATGCCATTAAATTATCATCATCGTGTCAGCACGCTCCTTCGTACTTTCTCCTGGTGGTGGTGGTGAAAAACTTTATTGAGTGATGACAGGAGAGGGTTGGGGACGGCCTTAAGGGCCGGCCTCTCACAATATCTAGGAGGGGTCCAGAACTCCTGTGGCTTCTGCTGCAGCGCGCGCTCGGGCCACTAGGGCGCTTTGATCCTCCAGGGTCGAGAAGCTGAGCAGGGCAGCCTCCCAGCTCTCTCGGGAATGGGGGAATAGGAAGGGGTGTGGCGGGACCGTCGGGTTTGATGGGCAGGCTCACACCATGTGGAAGGGGTCCGCGAACGGATCGTCACAATGTCGGCAGGCCCCGGAGAATGCCGGGTTAAAGTTTCTGAGTATGGCCGGGCACAATACCGTGTTGGTGTAGAGACGGAGGAGCCAGCGCTCGTCCGCCTTGTTTAGGCCCGATGCCGGTGGTGGAAATCTGAGCCTGTGCGATTTGAACAGGGCCGTGATTTATTTGAAGGATGCAGCCGGATTGGGTGCTGGAACATCAGGCGATGGAGGGTGAGGCAGATCCCGGTAATTTAGTGCGCGGGCTGAGGCATCGGCAGCCTCGTTTCCACCTAGCCCTGTATGGCCAGAGGTCCAGATGATTGTACGTACTTCTCCTGCGCGCGATTCTTTTCACCTCCAGGCACGTTCCTCCTTTGTTTCCTTCACGGCTTCTAAAAAGACATTCGCCGATTGCGCTAGCTGACCAGTGACGCTTGCTGGTAATAAATGATGTACAATATGGAAGGGAAACTAGTAAGTGGCCCAATGCTTTGTACAACAAGAGCTTTAAGGTTTTTTGGTGCATTTAGGTAGAACTAAAACGAACTCTGCCAACGCAAGCCACACATAGTACTTCAGAAATTTCTGCGTTTAAGTTAATGCAGAGCGCACGTGCTTAATATCGTTACATTTTTCGACAATTTGGGGGAGTGAGTCTGTATTACACGCAATAAATGATTATCACTGAATAATATCTGCGAACACTTTCAGTAACTGGATGTATAAATGTGGACTGCAACAGTTGCCTTAAGGCATTTGTGTAGAGATCTGCTTTATTCGCGTTAAACTGACAAATTGAACAGTCACAAGAGGTGGAGTTCATTTCTCATTGGTCTAACTATTTGTGAAAATTGTCTCAAAGTAACTATAGTAACAAAGTAACAAAGTAACTCGGAAATTCAAGTCTCATATTCTAATTTCAGGTCGGGTGCTTGAGCGTCTACAAAACGATGACCGGAAGGATAGGCGTCGCCGCAAGTCTCAAGAGCGTGAGTGCAAATTTATTTTGTAATAGTGGCAACGACAGCTGCAACTCCTCAATAACACTGGCTGATTATAGAAAAAAAAATAAAGGTGCTCGGGTTACCATCAGAAATCTTTCTGTAGGCAGCATTCACAGGTAAGCTGCGCGTGAAGAAATTCAGAAGAGAAAAAATAGGTAATTAATAATGCGTAATTTAGCACAACAATCGTTCACCGTGCCACACAATACATTCACTTATGCAAGGTCATGCTTCATACTAGAGTTGTGAGGAAGATGATGCAATCGAGCTGCAAGATCATGGAGTTCTTTATTCATTCAGAATTTTATCTGCCATTATTGTATATCTCATACCAAATATTCTTTCAGTTTATCTGTCTGCCCTGTCACGCCCTATCCATCAGTTCAGGCAATATTTCATTTGAATGTTTTTTCTCCCTTTAACTCTTCCCCTACCGTGGGGAAAATGGGTGTTTTTTCTAGGTTACGCCAGACTTTTTTTTTTCTGAAGGAAGTACTCTACTCAATATTCTATGTTATACGTAAACAAAAAGCAGAATGAATGCACTTTTCAGCATGAACGCATTATTAACGACACTTTGTAATAAAAAGATATAAATTGCCAGAATCACGATTGTGGGATAAAATTGAACAAAGTTTTTAAAGACACGCTAGTATCTACTAAGAAAAAAATGTAACAAAAATTATGAGATATATAGAAAATGTATTGTAGTCTAATATGCACTATCTCCGACAAAATCTAAATTTTACATTGAACACGCGAACCGGGCTGCGGCCGTGGATGTTCCGGGCTCGTTTGTATCGTCGTCGTTCTCAGAGTGAAAGTACGACGAAAGGGCAGAATCCTTAGTCTCGCTGCTGCTCGATCCATCGATAAATCAGCCGCAGACCCAGCGTAATCACGAGATCTACAAACTTTCGAAGCGCGCGAGCCGCTGCGGGAGGCGGCCATCTTTATTTTCTACTTTGACTATCGCGAAACTTCTGAGGGTGTTTAAAAATTACCGCCTAGGCGGAAAAAATGCGAACACCTTGGAAAACAATAATATAGTTAGCCTCCTACACGTCAGATGGGGCAGTGTGTTCGTGAGCGGCGCGGAAGGTATCGAAAGCTGCGTTTCAAACTATCGATAGCGGGCTAATGATTCCGAATGGGCGCGGTAGGGAAAAGGTAAGGTTATTATTGGTCTTTCGATTTTTATTCCGCCGCTCTAATCTTGGCCTATTCCCCTGTTATGTGTATAAAGTACGATGGTTGAGCATCATGAGCAGCATATACATCGTCAGTGTGCCACTCGATCTCGAGACTGGATCCACAGCTCTGGGCGAAATGAGGTATCTGCTCTTTTCTCGTCTGACTCATCGAGCAAATAACCCCTTGTGGCGCGAATTAATTCTGGCAATGAAAAAATATACTCGACATCATTTTCGGCTCTCCATGCTTCAATAAAAGACTCATTAAAAGATGGAAACATAAATTTTATCTTTTTCATAGTTTTCCGTGGTGTCCACATTTGTGGACACCACGGAAGCTTGAACACAGAAAACTATTGCACCGTACATTCGCTAACCTTTGCAATCTCTCTTGTGTGGTAAAGATGAAAGCAATCATTCGGAGCCGACAGGAGCAGAACCACGTGGCATTTTCGGCAGCGAATTTGGCTCGTCGCTGCGCATCCTTCACGGCGGCAACGCAGTGCATTTGATGTGCGCACGTGCTCCGGCCAGTGATCGTACCTGTCATACCCAATGGCAGCGGTCGGAAGTGAATGCGTTGTGGCCTCCTTCACAACGGGCTTGGAGCAATCATTGCTTGGCCTACCGCACTTTTTTTGGAGCATTTCTGTTGCAAGTGATCCGGCTGTTTGCAATGTCTGCTTTGAACGCCATCATGTACATAGTGTTTCTCTGTAGGAGCTTCTCAGAGCAAAACGCAGAAAATGAGAATTCGCCCTCACGGGCCACCGTATGCGCAAAGCCTCGCTCCGCGCATTGATCATGCGAGATATCTGCATCAGATACGTCGCCATTTTTAATTTTCGCTAAAAGTTCTTCGACAGTCTGGTCATCGACTGTAGCATAGCAGCGGCAGCCTACCTGCCGTCATGCAAGAAGGGAGACGTTGACGACCCAGTGTTTAGCCGAGAACAGCGCTCAAGCGTTTATTGCGCGCCTATATAAAGTAAAGGGAAAGGGGGGATCTGGAGAGCTAACATGGGAAACAAACTTGACGCATGCGCATTGACAATGCGCACATGACGCGGTGGTTTGATACCGCGCTTTACAACATTTATTCCCTCTTAAAAACGCTGCACTGGCTTGCGTGATCTTGTGGAACGTCGAAGAGGTTGTGTAGTTATTTTGTCTGCCCAGGATGCCACGAGTGTTGGAACAACAGGTGCGTGGTGGTCCACGTCTGGAAACGCTTCTTGGGGTGAAGATTCCCCCGCGCCTTCAGGGCTCGCGGATGGCCTTGGGCAGCGTGGCGGTGCGCTCGATGTAATGTCTCTGCTGATCGTGCCTGGGTCGGTGCCCAGTGGTTCATCTTGAGAAGATGCAGTACTTCCACGCACTTGATCGATGTGACACCGCACGATTGCTTCAGGAGTCTCCACTAGAGCACTGCATGGGCTCGGGCTTACCCGAAAGCCTGGGCCCGGCCCGGCCCGTGGCGCGGGCCGGGCCGGGTTGAACAGATTTTTCACGGGCTCGGACTGGGCTCGGGCACGGCGTGTGCTTTTTGACCCGGGCCCGGGCCGGGCTCCGGTTTTTTGACGCGGGCCCGGGCTGGGCTCGGGCTTTCTGGTGGTGTGCTTGTAACGGGCAGCGAGTTATTCTCGGGCCTCTCAACTCTGAAAAACATTATTTTTCGGTGTCGGACCGGGTTCGGGCCGGTTTCGAGTCGGGCTCGGGCCGGGCTCGAGCCTAAGGAAAAGGGGTGGCGGGCCGGCCCGGGCATGTAACGTAGATTATTTCCGGGCCCGGGCTGGGCCCGGGTCTTGCCATAAAAGTTTTGATCGGGCTCGGGCGGGCCGCCAACGTAAAAACGGGGCCGGGCCGGGCCCGGGCTGAAAAAAATCGGCCCGTGCAGTGCTCTAGTCTCCACTGTGACCATCCGTCCTCCCGATGTCGCTGCTTCCCGTCCTGGTATCCATTAACTATTTGACCCTGTGATGACAGGTTCTTTTAATTAACGGTTTCTGATGGTTCTCTGAGGCGGAGCCTCCCAGTACACAATTGAGGACAAAGCCGTTTGTTGGAGAACGCACAAAAACGTTTATTAAAACTGAAACGAAAAGTAACCCATAAAACAAACACTCAAATAGAACTCATACACCCAAACACACTCGGAGCTAGAACGCTAATGATATCATGCAAGTTCGGGCAGGCAGGGAGGGTGTGGGCGCACAACAGTCTCGACGGGGAGAAGTGGAGACGAGACGGTTCAAGAGCGTGGTAGCTCTGGCTTGGAGGGAGAAGACAGGCGGCTCCGCAGCACGGGCAGATGGCGGCGGCGTTCAGGCCGGGCAGCTGGCCGTGGAACTCGGGCCCGTAGCCCGACAGCTCACGTGCTGCCCACGGGCGCAGACGCTCACTGGCCTCAGGCAGCAGCAGTTTACGATCGGGCAGAGTGGCGATGCCCAGGAAGGCAGGTGGCTTGGCAGCACGGGCAGACGGCGGCGGCGTTCTGGCCGGGCAGATGGTCGTGGAACTCGGGCCCGTAGCCCGACAGTTCTCGTTCTGCCCAAGGGTGCAGACGCTCGTCGGCCTCGGGCAGCAGTTCCCGAACGGATGGAGTAGCGACGCCCAAGAATCGGTTGGCAGGAGGCCCCGGCCGGGTGAAGTCGTGGTGGCTCGGGTCCGGAACCCGACGGCCGTCTTCAACCTCCGGTCTGGTGGCCGACCTTCTCCTGGTGCAGCGTTTGGAACTCCTCCCCTTTCTGCCAGCGTGCCTCGTTTTTCTGCCACTCTGGCCGATTTGTCGTTTATTTATTTATTTTATTTATTTCAGTACCCTAAAGGCCCAGAGGGCATTACATAGGAGGGGATTTTTATACAATCATAATGTACAACAAAGTTGCAAATACAAATGAAAAAAGCAAGATACAAAAAAAACAAAGCAAGAAACTATGGAGATGGAACGTTTGCAAATCAAGCAGGAAAGTACAAGCGACATCATCTTACAATCAAGAGGCATACTATATGAAATATCGACTTCATGCGCATTGACGAGGTTAGGGTTGCTGCGTGTCGATTCTATCAAGATACATAAGCAATTCTGTCTTAAAGGACGATATATCAGTAAGGGTAACTATGTGTTCCGGCAGATCGTTCCACTCTTTTACTGACAATACAAATGGCGAGTTATGATATTTCAGCGTTCTTGCGAAAATTGGTTCAACTTTATAACTATGATGTCCGCGTGAAGAGATATGATGCGCTGGAAGAATATTCGTAGTTGCAAAAACTGTATTGCTGTGATACATGAAGTGAAAAAATGACAAACGAGATATCCTGCGTCGTGTGTCAAGATTATGGAGATGGAAGTTTTCCCTTCAACACCGTTACACTTTGATAAGATGAATATGAAGATAAAATGAACCTGGCTGCCTTGTTCTGCACAGATTCATGCTGGTTTGAAAGGTCAACGCTATTTGGATGCCATATTATAGAAGCATATTCTAATGCTGACCATCTTCATTGGCTGCTAGAGGTTTCGTGTTGTCTTCGGATCGGATGCCTTTTTTTGGTTTCTTGTCTTGCGCCGCATGACCACGCGCCGGATGCTCTTCGGCGTTGTCGTTTTCCATCAGAATGGAATTCGCCTCGGCGCGCGCACTGCATGTCACCTGCTTCTTGTCTCCAACCACCGCACCGTGTCGTGCACTACGCATCACATAAGCGCCTTTTCGGGACAAGTTTTTCCACAGGAAAAACTGCCGCTAGTGTTGGTGGTCGTGAAAAACATTTATTTGTACGACAAAACGTACGAGGAGGTATGCTCGGGACGACCCTGAACAGGCCGCCCATTACAAATACTAGGTGGAGTCCCTAGTACGGGATGCCAGTGGCAGTAGCGGCCGCCAGGGCGCGGTTAACCAGGGCCTTTTGGGCCCGTAGGTCTGAGCAGCCGAGCAGGGCAGCCTCCCAGGCCTCCCGGGTAGGGTTGGGTAAGGGGGAAAAGGCAGGGCCGCTAGTGCGCGACAAGTTCACACAGCTATCACTTAAAGTTCACTTAATGTTGGCTCAAACACACAGCACTTTCATGTCCCAAAGAAGGTTCACAGGGCATGCAATGGATAGCAATCACGAGTTTCTGTAACACAGGCCCAAACAAAATAGCAATACACTTAAAATAATCCTATTCAGTTCTGGGTCAGGTATCCATTAAATCTAACCGGGGATCTGTCATCCCCTCAGGTGACCCTCACCCACGTAAGGCGAACAGCACGTCTCTTCCGTTTTGGAAACGACGGCTGTGGTGCCAGTTGCACTGCGAAGTGATTTCGCGATTTCGAACGTCTGTTCTTTTGGACGACCTGATTTATACGCTTTGCTGGCTGATTGGCCTCGATCTGGTCAGTGTTACCAGCTGAACTGTATTTAGGAATACCGAAAGTAGGCCTGACTTTCCCTTGAAGTGATGTCTCCAGTTGGTCCGCAAACAAGACCTGGACACTTGTTCCCGCTATAGATCTATCTAAAGACCTGGCTACTGTTCTGCAGTTCTGATGGTCTCCAAAGACGTTGTCTATGCGACCATTTATATCTCCATTTATATCTCAGTGGGTGAGCTTTTCCTCGCTCGCCTCGCACTCTTCGAGGACATGGCAATGCGAACCTTTGCCCAGTCCATCGGGCTTTCTAGAGGTCTATGTGCCTCTTCATTTGGTGTGCTTTTTACTGCACTGGTTCGCATGCGTGCCTCCAGGCTGGTCTTGTCCTCTTCGCGGTCACAGCTCAAGCGTACCATTGCCCAGCTTGTCGGGCTTTCTGACGGCATTTGTGCCTCTTTATCCCTTTGTAGGGCAGGATATGTTTTTTTTTTAAAAACCAGAAAAAGGTTGTCTTATTTTACTAACCAAGCCAACAGAAGTAGTTTGAAAGAAATTTCAAGGCTGTACAACGAGTACTTTATTAAACAAAACTGGGACACATTTGTCCCACTGGCGCTAAATTAAAATTTAAAAAATGGGACGCATTTGTCCCAATGCTCCTTGAGGGCTCCGGGGTTACATTCGGGCGGCGTGAAAAGGTCCAAAACACGTTGAACCAATGCTCATTGAGGGCTCCTGGGTTAAATTCGGCCGGCATGAAAAGGTCCCAAACACGTTGAACAAAGGGGCACATTGCACACAGAACACAGAAGGTTGGTGCGCGCTTCTTTCTTGGCAGTCGAGCACCAACGACACCGCCTCCTTTTTGCAATCATCTGAGGGTGATGTCCAGCTCCCAGAAATCGGACTTCATCAGCAACGCCTACCATTTTCTGGCCATGTTTGGCACCTTTTTTGTTGACTCGATACGGGCGATTGCTGGACCCTTTGAATGTTTGCCCGTTTATCAGCTGGCGACCAAGGACGAGCCGGAACCAAAGGTAGCTCATTTCACTGACTGCTTTCATTTGAAGAAAAGCATTTACTATTGCTGCGTCCAGCAGGAAGTAAAAAATTCGGTACCACGACTTCTTAGATCGTCGATCCACCGGGTATGCGTTCCTTCTTTGGTCAAACTTGTCGACTCCGCCCATCCAGGTATTGTAGTCGGAGACTGCTTTTGGGCACTGGACGGATATGGATGAGCCATTAGAAAGCTTTCGAACAACGTCCTCAGTGTCGCTGGGGTGATGAAAGTTGGACAGCACGTGTACGTTTTTCGTGTCCCGCCACTGATAAGCTGTGATGCACCCTTTCGCCCGCCAGATATACTGTCCCTTCTGTAGCTTGTTATCTCGTTTGATTTCGTCAGGTAAGTCCTTGCGGTTTGGGCGAACCGTTCCTGCGGCCAAAATGTTCTTTTCTTTCAAGGCCTCCATTAGGCGTGTGGACGTGAAAAAGTTATCGAAATATAGCTGCGTGCCAGCCTCTACTCCGTCAATGAGGGAGAGCACAACATGCTCACCGAGACCTACGTTTGCAGGTCGGTCTGCACCTTTACCTTCGTAGACCTGAAATTCAATCAGGTAACCTGTCTGGGAGTCGGCTCTGCACCACACCTTGTATCCCTGCTTGATAGGTTTCATTGGAAGGTACTGCTTCAGTGAGGTCCGGCCTTTGAATCGTATCATACTCTCATCAATGGCTTGGTGCGCTGATGGAGTGTATTGTCTCTTGAAACTTTCATTCAGTGCAAGGATGAGAGGACGCACTCTTGCCAATCTGTCGTACCCTTCTTCACCTTTCTTTTTTTTCCTTGGTTAAGTCGGTGAGGTGCAAACAGTTCATAATGGCTTGAAAACGACGGAAAGACATAATCTTTGATATTTCAGGACAATTGAAAAAACTGTCACTGCTCCAGTACAGGTACATTTGATGTCTGGGGTTTGTGCTCATCAGCAGAAGTATGCCAAAGTATGCACGGAGTTCATCAATTGTAAGCTCTTTCCAAAGCTGTCGACCTTTCTGTTTGGCAAAGCGGTTTGTCTCAGTCACCAGTGTGTTCGTGATACCTTCGTCAAAATAAAGAGCAAAAGCTTCACAAGGCGTCGTCGGGAGATTTGCACTGTATTGTGGGTCCCAAATTTTTGGAACACGAATGACGGCATCCGGTTCGCTGCTATTCCATGCCCCAACCTCCTCCTCTTCGACTTCTGCTTCGTCGCAAATTCTAGGCACTTTCTTCTGCTTCCTTTTCTTTCTTGAATAGGTAGCCTTTCGCTTTTGTGGTTTCCTCGTTGATTGCGCCGCTTCGGCTTCACTGCTTTGCTCATCTGAATCGGGCGGAGCGAGCTCGGGTGCGAAGTCTTCATCCGTATCTCTGTCGGAATCACTCGACGTAGGGTCGTCAGGAAGGCTAATATATAATTCCAGCGCTTCCTCTCGCGTCAGCAATCGTTTACCTGCGTTTTTACAAGCAAAGAGAAAACAAAAGAGTCGGTGAAATGTTTCACTACACATCGAATGCAGGCAGCGGTGGCAGTAGGCCTATCCCATCGTCATGCAGTTTTTGCCCTGGAACCATTCGAAAAAGCTTTTAGGAGTAAGTATTGCTTCTATTGTTGAAAACACCCGATTATTACAAGCTGGAACTATTTCTTTCGAAGCACAGAAAAGGGTACACTCACTTGTCATCTTGAATTATTCTTTTCCGGAGACTCACAATGCGGAAATTTGTGCCGCCGGTGAAACGGGAAACACAATTTTGAAAATAATGTACACCTAACGCCACCTATTGTACAGCTTCCAAACGAGATTCAACGGAAGTGTAAAAACCTCAATGTAGATGGCAGCACAGAAAAAATGGGCTTGATGCGTCCCATTGTCTCTCACGAGCAATTGGGGAACAAAAAATGGGACAGATATTTCCCGTTGCCCTACAAGGGGTTATTCAATGTGCTTTTATTAGCACAGATGCGCATGGGTGCCTCGATTTTATTAGACGCTGCCTGCTCTCTGCTGCCTGAGCTATCCTCAGCGTCCCTGAGGTTCATGTCACGACCTAGCCCGGTCCACTTTCTGCCCATTTCTCTGCTTCCCTCTTGTTCAGTGCCCTTCTCTAACAAAAACCCGTGACGGTGTTCGGGGCACTCACTAGACAGAGATTTCGAACTGCTGAATCTGGAGCCTGCGTCAAACGCTTGCTCAATAGAGCATGCATATGACTCGAGCTCGCGAATCTCTATCTGCGAGCGTGCCCTTTCCGCCTCCGCGATCTTGAGACGCAACTGCAACACACGCGCCTCGCGCTCAAGCTGATTGATCTCTTTTCGCTTCTCGTTCTGTAGCCCTCTCTTCTCGCTGCGCAGCTCGTTCTTCTCGAGCTCCCGCCTCGTGCTCGTCTAACCACGCTTTTAGCTCTGTTCCCTCTGGCCCCATGCGTTCCGCTAAAGTTAACAGCTCTCGCGTGCTAGCCATGTTTATAAACTGTTAGAATTAGCAAGAGAATCCAAACAAACGGCTTTGTATTGTCGCGCGGACGCCACTTTGTGATGACAGGTTCTTTTGTTTACCGGTTTCTGACAGTTCTCTGAGGCGGAGCCTCCCAGAACCCAATTAAGGACAAAGCCGTTTGTTGGAGTACGCACACAAACATTTATTAAAACAGAAGCGAAAAGGAACCGATAATAGAAACACTCAAAACGAACTCATACACACAAACACACTCGCAGCTAGAACGCTAATGATATCATGCAAGTTCGGGCAGGCAGCGAAGGTGTGGGCGCACAACAGTCTCGACGCGGAGAAGTGGAGACGAGACGGTTCAAGAAGTGGCGTCGACCTCACCAAAGGTTGGTGTATCAGACCGTCGTACAGGCTACCAGAGCGTGGTAGCTCTGGCTTGGAGGGAGAAGACCGGCGGCTCGGCAGCACGGGCAGACGGCGGCAGCGTTCAGGCTGGGCAGCTGGTCGTGGAACTCGGGCCCGTAGCCCGACAGCTAACGTGCTGCCCACGGGCGCAGACGCTCACCGGCCTCGGGCAGCAGCAGACGACGATCGGGCAGAGTGGCGATGCCCAGGAAGGTAGGTGGCTTGGCAGCACGGGCAGCCAGTGGCGGCGTTCTGGCCGGAGAGCTGGTCGTGGAACTCGGGCCCGTACCGACAGTTCTCGTTCTGCCCACGGGCGCAGACGCTCACCGGCCTCGGGCAGCAGCAGACGACGATCGGGCAGAGTGGCGATGCCCAGGAAGGTAGGTGGCTTGGCAGCACGGGCAGCCAGCGGCGGCGTTCTGGCCGGGGAGCTGGTCGTGGAAGTCGGGCCCGTACCGACAGTTCTCGTTCTGCCCACGGGCGCAGACGCTCGCCGGCCTCGGGCAGCAGTTCCCGAACGGATGGAGTAGCGACGCCCAGGAATAGGTTAGCAGGAGGCCCCGGCCGGGTGAAGTCCTGGTGGCTCGGGTCCGGAACCCGACGGCCGTCTTCAACCCCCGGTCCGGGGGCCGACCTTCTCTTGATGCCGCGTTTGGAACTCCTCCCCCTTCTGCCAGCGTGCCTCGTTTTTCTGCCACTCTGGCCGATTTGTCGTTTCTTCGTTGGCTTCTAGAGGTTTCGTGTTGTCTTCGGATCGGATGCCTTTTTTTCTTGGTTTCTTGTCTTGCGCCGAGTGTCCACGCGCCGGACGCCCTTCGACGTTGTCGTTTTCTATCAGAATGGAATTGGGCTCGGCGCGCCCACTGCATGTCGTCTGCTTCTTGTCTCCAATCACCGCACCGTGTCGCGCACAACACATCACAGACCCGTAGTTGCGGACATGTACACTGCAGTCCATTGGAGGCAACCACTCGTTTTCTTTTTTAGAATTAGACAGTCACCGCAGGGAAGCAGGTGTCCAGGCACGTTCGTATCCGGTACCCCAGCAGCATTTCCGATGGCGACTTTCCGGTTTTCTGGGGAGTCCTGCAATTTAGCATCAAACGCCTAAGGTTATGCTCCAGCTTTCCGCCTCTCATCTTCCAGAGACAGTCCTTGATTGTCGTGACTGCCCTCTCTGCCGCTCCGTTTGACTGCGGATGATAGGGCGCGGTTCTTAGGTGCGTAATGTTGTTTCTGTGAGCAAACGTTGCAAATTCCTGGCCGGTGAACTGCGTCCCATTGTCGGATATAAGGGTTCTTGGTACCCCTAAAAGGCTAAGTATATCTTCAATTACCGGAAGTCGGTACTGGTCTGTGGCGCAAGCAGGATTTAGAGTAGCTTTGAAATCGCCGAAAATTCTGACCGAGCCATCCTTCTTAAGAACGGGTACGATGGGCGTCGCCCAATTCGAACGCTTGACCGGCGATATTTCAACCAGCGACACTAACCGGTCAAGTTCTTGCGATACCTTGTCACGTAGAGCATATGGAATAGATCCCGCCTTACAAAAATTTGGAACATCGTCGCCCTTCAGCAGGAGGCTGGTTGGTGGTCCCTTGATCAATCCCAAGGTTTCCGAGAAAACGTCCTATTATGTGTCGAGAATGGAATTGATGCTGTGGCAGTGCACTTGACTAGCCGTCGCCTCGCCTTCACACGAGACTTGTAGTACCGGAACGCCCGCTTGTTCCATGAAGATTAGCAGGTCGCGGCCGCACAAGCATGGTACGGGGCAGTCTAGCATCACAAGAGAACAGTCAACAGAAAAATCACTATATTTCACACAAACTTGAAGCTCGCCCATCACCGGCAATCTTACATTGTAGCAGTATAGCTTCACATGGGAAGGCTTCAAGCTTGGCCCGCATTTGCGATGGTTATCAAACAGCTGTCGCGATATTACGCACACCGGAGAACCCATATCTACTTCCATGGATAAATCCACGCCTCCCCAACTAAACGTTCGTCTGATTGGTGGCTCAAGAGCATTCTTTCGTGCTTACGCCATTTATTTAACCTGTTGCAATAAATTATCTCCTTGACCTTCCCAGTTTACAGACCTGTACAATGGTATTGGCAACATTGTGTCCACTAAATCTGCATACAATGTTTTTCTTGTCACAGAGCACAGATATTCCATGGAGAACCGAGCACGCAACATGCCACTTCGCGCAAATATTCAGTAACAATTCCTCCCGTCATACCACTGCGAGTGAAAGCGCGCGTCCCTCGCGCTCTTTCACTCGCGCATACAGTATCCGGAGCGCGGCGATGATTTAATCGCCGTTGACGTCATACAGAACCTCAAGGCGACGCCGACGGCAGAAATCCTCTTTGGAGTGTCCATATAATTACTATCGCAATAAAAAATGGGTTGAATGGTCGCGCACCACATCACAAGTCGCCGTAGGCGTCGAAGTCCCTATAGTTATAACGAAATTATTTTTGAGCAGCTCTTATAGACTCCACGCAACAATGGTTGCTTGTGTACTATGAAATGTTCATATGCGGCGGCCTAAAGCTCACGGCAAGGTGCGACAACGCGCTCGCAGCGAAGCGAAACATTGTGCGCGGACATGCATGCAGACGTGCAGTCGGTCGTTGGGAACCCGTGCGATCGCTGCATTGAGGCTTCATTCTGTTATGCTCCATTTTGTTCTACAGACAGCCCACTGTAAGAAATATTTCACATAGTTTGCTCTCAGCGGTTTCCCACCTTTCACTCAATAACTTTAGCCCGTTCTTGGGACTCCATCGCCGCGACCACGCGCAGTGGGCGTTCACTGTACGCATTCAGTACATAGGTAGCGCCTGTAAACAATTCTGTGCTTTCTGTTTGCTCAAGATTATAATTTTGACGGTAAAAAGCTTTCTTTGTATCGAGAGTACTTACAGAAATGTCCAGGAGGGCTACCGCTTGGTGTTTTTATTAAGCGCCGGCAGCCAAACCTATGAGGAGCGCGACGCATTATCTGCCAATACGCAAACGACAGCAGTTCTGCTGGTGCAGCGCACGACCAACGCGCAAATTTGTGGCCGTAAAAGGCGTCAGCGCGAGCTCAACGCAGGGCCCCTTTACAGTTACTGTATATGCTCGCTACGAGAGCAGAGTTGCGCATAGATCCGCCATCTTGCCCGCCGACGCCCCCGTGTTAAGCAGAAAAGCCATTCCTCTTGAATGTAGGATACGGCGCGGCTCAGCTGCCGATTGTGCTTGCTCGTTCATTCCGCGAAGGCCAGGTGCCGCGGCGGGCGACAGCGCACAGAAGCTCGCGACGATGGTGGCGCGGCGGGCGGCAGTGCAGGCCATAGAAACCGTATGGTGCAGGCGCAGCCGCGAAAGTGACACATCCTTCAACAAGCATCTTTATCGTGATCTTTCAGAAAACTTAAAAAATATTTTTAAGGATGCCGTCATGGTGCTTGTTAATAAAAACAAATTTAGCGACAATGCATTGCTTTCACTGATCCAGTTGAGCCCACTACCTGGAAGCTTTTACTTGCTACCACAAACTCACAAGCACAACTATCCGCGTAGGCCTATAATTTCTGGAATAGGAACTGTCACCGAAAACTTTTTCATGCTATATGTCGACAACCTGTTGGCGCGCTTCCTTGTATGTTTTATTTTTACATCGGGGACAGTAACCACTTTCTCAAAGAAATCCTCGATCTTGACGTCTTCCATTTGCTCATTGACGGTCACGCTAGACGTCTCATCACTTTATGCTAACGTTCCTCACAGAGACAGCCTATGGGTGGTTGTAAATGCCTACAATGAGCTAAACATTCGCAATGAACGAATAAATAACGCGACATGAAGTAACAGTATGAACACCAAAGGCACTGAAGAGGAGAAAGAAATAACGACAGCGATTGTCATATAAATCAACTGCCCATGAAATGCGAACTGAACGTTTGGAAATAATTAATGGGGACAAGGTTCTAGCCTCCAAGGGTAGCTTTGCCCGTAATTGGTGTGAGCCCTAGGCCATAAAATATTATTATTGTAGGAGAAACGTGTATTATTAGAGTTAGTCCTAAATATATTACCTCTAATATAAAGAAGACTTGGAATACGTATGATGCGGTAGGCCATAATGGATAAATAAAGAAAATAATATTTGAAATGGTAAGGAAATTTAATAGGGAAAATAGTGGTGCCGAATGAACGTGACATGGGCTGAGTGTTACATGAAGTGACTGTTTTTGGATAAGTTCTAGCGGGAATAAAAAATTTTATATGTAAGGCCCCATGACTCGATACAATAGCTGAAATGACTACGAATGAACGCAAAATAGAGAAAAGTTAGAGTAGAGGGCATGAAATATTGACGAGCATCGAGAAGAACACGAATGCCGTAGGCGGATTCCCTTTTTATTTGATTGATGTGCGCACTAAAGTTTTAAAAAGTCAAGTTCGACATCAAGAAATGTGCATTGATTAGATCAGTGTATTTAGTAGTTATTGATATACACCTGGTGTATGTTACACCATTTTTTAGACCTAGAACTGAAGAGAACAAACTTTGTTTTAGCTGGAATAATAACAAGCTTATTTTTGTGGCATCAAATAGTAACGCTCTGCAGATCGCTATTTAGCTCGGAAGTTAAGGCTGGAATCTAGTCATTTGAAGTGAAAATGGTGTTGTCATCAGCGTGGAGTAAGTATTCAGTGTGTGGTGAAAAACAATCTGATAGGTCATTGATGTGGATGAGGAATGAAAGAGCTCCAAATATGGAGCCTTGTGGGACCCCTAGAATGATAGTCTTGGTGTTGGAAAGCACGCCTGAAATAGATACAGCCTGAGTACGTGTAAGTCTGTCATTTGAAATTAGTTATCGTGGCGGGCCAGTTACTCGTATGCCATAAGAAGAAAGGTTCTCCAAAAGAATAGTATGACTGATCGAGTCAAAAGCATGACTGAAGTCATTAAAGACTGCTCCAAGGAACGCGCCGTCGTCCATTGTGCTTCTTATATTTTGAGTAAGTGCAGCCAACGTGAGATTAGTGGAAAGCCCCTGAAGAAACCCAAACTGATATCGCGATAGTAACTTAAATTTGCTAAGGTAGTTTGTAAGAAGTGTGGAATATAACTTTTCAACAACCTTACGAAAAAAAGGAATAATAGAGATGGACCTACAAATATTGATGGCTGATCTATCACATTGCTTATAAATGGGTATTATTGTGCCTTTCTTTAGTTCAGAAGGAAAAATATATTGCTTAAAGACTAAATTGACACTATAAGCAAAGATAGGAGCGATGTTCCACAATGTCTTTTATTTCCCTTGCGGATACGTTGTCAAGTCCAGCGCCAGTTGCTTTAAAATTTAAGGTCGTATTGCGAACCTCAGTGGAACTGGTTGGGAAAAAATAAAAGGAATGCAATGAACGACGACTGTCACTAAAGTAAGAGAGCCCGGATTGCGTTGTGAGGCTAGAAAAATATTGGCTGAAGGCATTTGCAATGGTAACAGAAGTGCGAAAGGTTTTGCCATCATGACAGATTTCAGTAATTCCAGTTACAGAGCTAGTTCTATTTAAAATGAGTTAAATATACGCCACTGCTTTCCTGTATTCTTACCGGCTTGAATTAATAATTATTCATCGTAATCCCGTTTCGCTTTTCTTAATAGTAGGGTTACCGTATTGCTACATGTTTTGCATCGCTCTTTTAAAGACAGATTAAAAGGGTTTTTCGACTGTCTGTATAGGTTGTCTTTCTTTCGTAAACAACTAAGAAGTCCTGGTGTTAGCCATGAGTTTCAGGGAGATGAATGTTTTTTTAGACATAAAACATTGGAGGTTGAAGAAGTTATTGCATTAGATATGAGCGAAGAAAACTCGCTGTTGGCAGCCTCAGGGTCTGTGCAGGTAATGACGTGAGACCAGTCTATTGTAACTATTGAATAAATAAACTTTTTTTGTGAAAGACCGATTTGGAAAAGGAAGCTTTTGAAGGAATGGCGACGCGTCGAAAACGAAGTGCTACGGAGAAGTGCTAGGTTGTATTGGCACGGATGATAACAGCCTCGGGAGGAGTAAGTTAATTTGGTAAAGCATAATAAATGAAAGTACCAGAAGAGCGAATCAAGACCATATCCAAGAAAAATTTTTATATTGATTGGGACGCGAGCATTATTCATCCAATAAGTTGTCACCCACCTGTAACTCCTGCAACGTACTCCTGTAAAAGAGTACGTTTATCTAGGTCAGTTACTCTCAGGGAACCGTGATCATGAGCAATAAAGTTACGGAAGAAAAAAATTGGGTTGGAGTGCATACGGCAGGCATTACCAAATCCTGACTGGGAGCTTACCACTGTCGTTGAAAAGAAAAGTGTACAATCATTTCATTCTGCCGGTGCAAACATATGGGGCAGAAACTTGTAGGTTAACAAAGAAGCTCGAGAGCAGGTTAAGGAACGCACAAACAGCAATGGAACGAAAAAAATTTGGCCTAACGTTAAGAGCAGGAAGAGAGTGGTGTGAATCAGAGAGCAAACTGGGATAGCCAAAATTCTAATGCACATTAAGAGACAAAGCTGGGGGAAAAGAGCTGGGCAGGCCTTGTAATGCGTCGGATGGATAACCGCCGGTGGACCATTAGAGTTACAGAATGGATACCAAGAGAAGGGAAGCGCAGTCGAGGACAGCAGAAAACTAGGTGGGGAGATGAAGTTAGGTAATTGGCAGGCTCAATTTGGATTCAGCTGGCGCAAGGCAGGGGTAATTGGAAATCGCAGGGAGAGGTTTTGTTCTGCAGTGGACATAAATATAGGTTGATGATGATAACTGCGTTCTTATTTTCTTGTGTTAGTGTATGAAGCAAGGCATCAAGTGAAGAGGAAAAATTTGTCACGGAAGAGCCAGGGTAACGATATATGCAACCAAACACGATTTCACGTGTATAACAATTGAAGTCAGGACTATCAATTTCAATCCGAACTGCTTCGCAATCGGACACATCAAGAACCAGGTCAATTTCACGTTTGTAGACCGCGACACGAGGACACACGGTGGTGATGTGGTGCATTGTAATATTCTGCATTGTGATATTCGAACACCAAGATTATCGAAAATGGGAAGTGAAGGAAGCAAAAGAG
Source organism: Dermacentor silvarum (assembly GCF_013339745.2). NCBI lineage: Eukaryota > Metazoa > Arthropoda > Arachnida > Ixodida > Ixodidae > Dermacentor > Dermacentor silvarum. Next base: position 51,419,439 of record NC_051156.1, on the reverse strand, counting down.
GGCCATGAAATCATCAAAGTGTCTTGCGGAGAATGCGCGCGTTGAAGTGGATGACGGAATTATGTGCCTGAGATGATATATAGCCTGAAGTTTCTTAGAATCGATCTAAGGCATTGTGATTACAGGATATCAGAGGAGATTAGTTTGTTTGAAAAGATGCTTCGGTCAGCTTCGTCTCGAATTCGGAGGACATGGCTGTCACATCTTTTACGGGTCTTCATCAAACAGTCACCCGTCCAAAAAATGACAATTTTCTTTCTTTTTTCAGTTTTACGGTCATTGCGGAATTCTTTTTAATCTGCTGGGTAAAGTGATCGTTTAAATACAAGGGCCAAACATCAGTTTCAGAAAAACCAAGGTCGTTAGTCTCGTGGTCTGAGTTTCTGTTCTGCTTCTGGAGGATACAATAGGTTTCAGTTAATTAAGGACCTGGACAGTATTAAATGAGATTCCCTGAGTTTTATCAAGGTCGGTCCTCATCAGACAAAATTACAGCTTCCCTACCCTCGCGCAAGAATTGGACACCTCCTTCGCAGCGAGATGGGTGCTTTGATTAGTACATCAAAGCCGTACTACAGGACGTGTAAAGTACAATCTTATAGCTAAAGAAACTAATGCAATGGAAGCTCGGGCGAATCAACACGAAGGTACAACTAAAGCACCATATAAAGGAGGCGCAGTTGTCGCAATGGACAAGAGCAGCTTGCTTAGTGAAGTTAACAGGCAACTGAGTGGGATATCCTTCTACAAGCATCTTGATCATGATCCTACAGAAAACTTAACTATTTTTAATGATGCCATCGCGGTGCTCAAGGAAACAACTTTAGTGACAATGCATTGCGTTGGCTGATCTCGTTAATCCCAGTGCCAGGAAGCTTTTACTTGCTACCACGAACTCAGAAGCATAACAATCCCAGTAGGCCTGTAATTTGTGGAATAGAAACTGTGAGCGAAAAACTTTCATTTTATGTCGCTAGACATATTGGCGAGAATCCTTGTATGTTTTCTTCTTACATCAAGAACACTAGCCACTTTCTCAAAGAAATCCTCGATATTGACGTCCATATTTGTTCATTGTTGGTCGCGCTAGACGTCTCATTACTTCATGCTGACGTTCCTCGCAGAGACAGCCTACGGGTGGTTGTACATGCCTACAATGAGCGTAACTTCATAAGCGGGTTGAGTCATCTACGCTAAGTACTTTACTCTCTCTTATCCTAGAGCTAAATCACTTTGATCTTGATGGGCACCCCTACGTTCAGGTCAGCAGCACTTGCATGGGAACGAAAATCGGACTAAACAACGCTAATATATTTAGGGCTTACAACAAAAAGGAATTCAAATTTAGCCGACACTTAAGCCATTTTGTTAGGAATGTTTCATTCACGATATATACCAAATTTGGCAACATCCTAGCTGGGAGATTATTTCTTTCATTGGCGAATGCAATAATGTCCATCATATCATCACCTTTTTGTATTCCTAGGAACTAACCCCTCAGCATTAAATTTCATGATGTCAAGATAACTATGAGGAACGAAGTAATGATGACTAAACATTTCAGGAAACACACTGATTGACACAAGTACTTCCGTTTCAACAGTAGCCGTTATGAAGCACTGCAAAAAGAGCATCTACTATATACAGGCAATCTGATATAGGAGCATATGCTCCAATAAGGACGAGCCTGCGCAAAACTGTAAAACCACCCACGGAACAAAATTACCCTACACAAATAAAGGACAGAACATTGAAGCATGCTGACATCTTAGATCGCACGCAGCTACTCAAAGGCGAGAGATAAACTGTGCTATGCAGACAAAAAATCGGCCTAACACACTCGGCACCAATCCTAAAAGTAGGCCATATTTAAAAAAAAAACACTCCTTTATATTGATTCAAAACTATTCACATAGCCACACCGAGCAGTCTGTCGGCAATAAGGCAATCATCTTCACGACATACTCACGCCGTCGAAAAGTAAACCTTAGGTGCGTACAGGCTGTCATCCTTTCAAAAAACCGCGGTGCAAAATTAGCATTCATATTACTATATCCTGAATGGTTGGCCGCAGTGACTGTTCAACAACAATCAGCGGCGACTTAAATCGTGGCAGTGCTCATTTGGCGTACTACTTAGTATGCTCATCGTGCAATATACAGTACCTTGGCCGGACAGAAACTAGGTTTCGATTGTGTTTTAACAACCACTGAGGGCATGCAACAATCATACCTAAACTTGTGCAGTCCAAGCATGTTATTATGCCTGTCGACTCTTCTGACAAAAGGAAAGTCACATTTCTACAGTTGCGCTTTAAATTGCAACGCTAGGAAGATGTTTGGGAAACGTCGCTAGTACACAAATTCGGGTATTTACGAAAGTACGGCAACGGTGTCTTGTCTTTCACTGCCGTCGCAATGAACATGTTTGTAATCTTACAATCATAATTGTTCACGATTTTATTTTTTGTGCTCTTTCTATTCAAGCTTTTTATTCTGTTTCTGACTTGATATGCGTTTCGTTATGATCGCTATATTCATGATACGTGTGCTCATTGTTGTACTTTCTAGGACGCTTTATCCGACCGCCTTTACAAACGTGGTTGTTCAATGAAAACATATCCTATCGCTGTAATCATTGTAACTATGATGCTTGTTTTGACACCGTGGCATGTGTTTCTGTCATAATCGATAACAGAGCCCAAATAAGCGGCCTCCCTTTTAGCACACTACTTACTCTGAGGAAGAAGAAGAATAAAAATGCTTATTGCACTAAAAGGTTTACAAAATGACTCTGCCAACATCTGAATCCATAGCCGATATGGCTGGTTGATGGTGTATTACAGCAAGGCTGAGTAAGTCCATCAATTAGCGAGTACAATGTTAATATGCAAATTACAGCATCAGTACGTACAATGTATACCTAAAAGCAGTTTTTTTCAGTACCATAATGCCCCCGCCCCCACCGCACTATGTAATGTCCTGCAGTGTCCTTAGGCTTTATAAAAACAAAATAAATAACGATATGCACGATGAATGGGAGCTCCATGACAGAATGGCTCTCTTGAGCAACGGTCAAATATTTGGCAGACATTCACTCAAGCTAGATATGCTGTACCAAAGCTTTGTGCCAAAAAATGTATTGTTCGGCGGCCATAAACGTTGTGGACTATTAGCCGATTAAGATTTTATTGTTTCGTCTGTCGAGTGCTTCACCTGAATTTTAATTGTGTAAAGGAAGACGTTTCTGTAGAATATTTTGTGTACTAATGTTGTGCTGTTATATTGCCTTACAATATTAAGTGGTATTTTGCTAAGATTCCTGAAAACGTTCCGTGGATAGTGCCTTCGTGGTTGCCGATGCAATGGTTCGTGTAGCTCTTTTTTATATGTTGCTAACCACAGAACAATATGAAGCATACTTGCAGCCTTATGATTCTACGCATTACGTCAATTGAGAGTGAATTACGGTAGAACATCTAATATGCGGGGTGTCTGTAAACTGAAATATATTTCAAAGTGACACAGCGTGAATCATCGAACGCTTAGTCTTTTTGCGTAGACGATCAATATGAGTTAACCAATGGAATGATGCGTCGAGAGTCACGCTGAGGTAAATATACCCATTCAGTTTCTGAATGGCAGTTCCCCTAATGTGCAGCCCACATGTTTCGGGTACCACTTTTCGATTAGAGCAAACTGCAACGTACTTATTTTTCGTTGTATTTAACACTAATTTGTTTGTGTAAACGTTTGAGAAGTTTCTTGTAGTTATTTATGAGAGAGTAATGCCGCGTCTTCACAAGAATGGTGTGGTATAAGTAAGCTAGTCTCATTTGTACATATTTGTGCTTGCGTGTGGGTCAAAGAGAAATCACAGTTATTGGATAGATTGGCCGTGCCAGTGTGCCGAATATTTCGTTCTGCTCTCTCTACATATATAGATAAATATAGATATATGTATATATTTATTCGTTTACTTAATAGAAACTGTGGTTTAGTTATATTTTTAAACACGCCTAAACACAGACCGATTAATGAAAGTTTATTTTTACGTTTTTTCCTGTTCCTCAACGGCACGACACACAGCGGAAGGACGGGATATGATTCCTGAATTGTTTATCGTGGAACTTCACGCAATGTCCGACAAAGTGCACCAAGTAAACTTCAAGAAGAATGAAGATTTAATCGCCTATATGGCTGTCATGTCAAATGCAGTAAGTATGGTTATATTGGAAATATGCTTCTGCTTCTATTCTGTTCTTGTCTTCAAATAAAAGCGCACGTGGCTAAGCACTCATGTTCACGACTGAAAATAAGTTGCAGTTGTACAAAGGCGTCCTTGGAGAGAACTTATAACTGCGATTCCAAGTTATCGCCAGCCACGTAGCGGCCGAATCGAGAACTAGCAGATGTAGGTTCAAGCTTCAAACGAAATAGGATCTCCTAAAAGTATGCGCTGAAAAGTTGCCTCGTAGATCTCAAATGATTGTGATATCGTGGCAATCAAGCCCAAAATAGAAAAAAAACGGATGTCGAAAGGCTTTCTGTGTGCCATTATGCGTGTCATCGTGGTGGAAAGACGGCAATTACTGGAAAGACAACAACAAGGCATAACCTTGAATTGGTAGAGGTCATCTGGAGGGATGAATGCGGTCTTTTCTTGGCCTTGCTAATCTACGGAAATCTGCAAGTAGCCAGATCGAAAGTCCATGGACGAAAAGTCTTTGGCACCGTGAAGACAATCAAGAGTGCCGTCGATTCGTGGTAAAGGGTTAACAAGGGTCTTCACGGGACAGCAAGGATGTGGTTTCAGAATCGCCGAGAGAAAATAACAAGCTGGGATACCTGCAAGGAAAATATGCCTGCTAGGTAAGGTAGAAAGATCGCAGCGAAGAAGGAGCTAGCGTCACGTGCCCAAACATCGACAGAATCCTAGGCGTCTTACAAAAAAGAATGTGCTGGCCCTTTGCCGCAATGTGGATGATGGTATGGCTGAGCCTGAAAAAAGTGGCACACGTCCTGAAAGGGAAAGCAGATGATGCGTCTAAGCAGCTCATATGCAAGGACTGTGACATGGTGGATACCATCATTCAGGAGTGCAAGCGCTTTAAAAAAGTTGTCGCAGTTTCACCTGAAAGGCGAAGCATCAATTGCGATAGCAAATTTGTAGAGAGCTATACGGAGTAATGATATTAGCTTTTATCAGCTGTATAAACTTGGACATGCAGCAGCACCGGCAACACGCAGAACCGTTGTCGACGCCGTCGGCGTTTTGCCCGTGTTCGCTCAAAATGCGTGCGGCGTTGGTGACTGTTGCCGGAGCCTCTGATATAAATAGGCACTTGGTGCCACAGCTAAACGTCGCCTCCCTTCTCTCCCCCTCCCCCCCCTCCCCCACGGCCTCTCGCGCGTCGGAAGAAGGCGCGTTTGCTCTACATATATGGTGATTGTAAAGGAGGAAAGAGACGCCTACTTCTGCAGCCCTTAAGGGAGCACGGCGCAGAACGCGCGTTTGTTCTCCGCCGTGCGTTCACTCCCCGTGAAAGCGCGCGTCCCTCGCGCCCTTTCCCTCGCACATACAGCGTTCGGCGGCGCGCGGCGACGATTTCATCTCCATTGACGTCATACGGAACCTCACGGCGACAGCGACGGCAGAAACCTGCTTTTGAGTGTCCATATAATTGCTATCGCAATAAAACGCCAAAAGTCGACGTATTGCCCACCAGTTCGCTCGACTTTCTCACACGGCAGCACTTTCCCACACGGCACACTTTGCAACATCGTCGTGCAAAGACGTACCTGCGCCTCCGCTACCACTAACCGGCAAACACGTGACGAAGGTCATAGGGCGTAAACTCGAGGCTATGTCTCTTGCTTCCCCGTGCTCCCGTGCCGACTCTTCTAGTCCAGCTCTACCATGATACCACTTCTGCAAGCCATCGTTCCTCAGAGCTACCCAGTGCTGGCCTGAACTCAGTGTGCGCCGTCGCTCCCACTCGCCCGCTTTTCTATGGCCAAGGCCACAGAAAGCTAGAAATGTCCCCGCAATCCGGCCGAGTGGAGGACTGCTGTCGACCGGCCCATCTGCTTTAATTGCCATCGCATTGGTCATGTCTCCCGCTATTGCAGTAACTGGTGGTTTTCGCCTCATGCACCTTGCTTGTAACCGTCGTCCTGAGACCGATCCTGGCCGCTTCCAGCCTTACCGCGAGTCACCTCATCTCAACGGTGATGATGCTCCGACCATGTCGTACCATCGTTCCCCATCTCCGCGTGGTCACTAGCCCCGTCCGCCGATGTTCGTCTCCCCCACAATTCCGCCGCCCTTCATCACCGATTGGACCCCTGCCTCCGGAAAATTTGACCATGCAGCTCGCGGAGGTGAAGCTGCATTGAAGACTCGCCAGCAAAACCCTCTGGCCACATTGCCACCTAGACGCAGCTTAATTGACATTAAGGTGGATGGTACGCTTCTCACTGCTCTTGTTGACACGGGGGCACATATATAAGTGATGCATTTGGAGCTTCGCCGTCGACATAAGATGGCCCTCACGCCACCCACGTTACCGCTCATCCGAGTCGCCGACAGGGGAACGCTTGCCGTCCTTGGTGTGTGCTCCGCTCGAAGAACCTCAGGTGGTCCAAATTCCGGAGTCCCCCACTACGGCGTGCCTCATAATCAGATCGTGGTTTTGGCACGTAAAACCCCATAATTTAATTTTTTAAATAAGTGTTGCCGGCCGCTGTGCGACTGCATTACTTGCCTGTGCTCGAGCACTGCTCCCATTAACTCATAGTGGGTATGGATTTTCTATCTTCCCACTCCGCTTCAGCTTGACCTACCTCGATACTATGAGGCTCCGACAACACGTCAACCGTGTTTGTGTGCTGTGCGTCTGGCACCTCAATTCATTACGTGTGTGAACCTAAAGTCTCCCCCTTCTATTTCTGATGTCGATTACGTCCTAACTGCCATTGTTGACTTTTTATTGGCCAGAAATGTCGCCGTTCCTCATACCATTCTCACCGTTACTAATAACCCCGCATCTCTTCCCATCTTGAACTTCAGCTAGTGCACGCAACTTATCCCAAATGGCATGACTCTGGCCAACATCTCTCCTATCGATGAGTATGCCGTTTCTGCATTAGTTGCCATCGATCTCTCGCTCCCCGCTGCATTCACCACCTCATGCCGCTCAGGCTATCGTGATAAAATATTGGAAAATTGTTGGACATACGAACGCCTCTAAATTTCTGAAATTATGTGGTGTGACAATAAAAAAAACATGCTTTCTTTCAGGTAAATTTAAGATACCTGGAAATGAAAAATCCTAGAATAAAGTTCAAGCTGATCGGAGTAACCAGAATGGTGGTAAGTATCCTAAAAAAAAATAAAAACAATTAACTGACTATGTGGTGGGATGAAATGGAAAGTTGACCTAGTATGTTTCGGTCCAACGTAAGGTATCCCACAGTATCACAAGCCCTTAACATTTAGGCTTGCCGTGCAGGGCACCAAGAATTGCCTTTGTCAAAATAAAATTGGTTATCAGGCATATCATGCTGTGGAAATGAATATTGTGCTGAATGCGCGGACTCAATGCAGATCACGGAATCGAAGCAGCGTTTTGGTCGGTCCGTCTTTAGGAGTGAGGTTAATTGGGTGTTGAAAGTGCGGATAGAGTGCCTACCACGTCCGGTAGGCACTCCATCCGCACTTTCAACCCTTTAAACCGCACTTTCAACCGACACAAACGCTGCTTCGATTTTGTGATCTGCCTTGAGTCAGCGTTTTTTTTATTTTTTTGTTTTTTTTCTATGCAGAGGCCGTGGTGCCTACTACCGCGGTTGAAGTGTAGACAACAAGCACAAGAGTCACGGCTGCCAAAACAAGCTTTATTGCACAGCGGCAGAAATTAGAGTGTCAAACAGAAAAAAATATTTTCGGCAGAACGCAGGTCACGATGATGCTCAGCGTTAATGCGATTAACACTCAAACAATGTAGTGACATGTAGGAATCAAGATACCTTTATTTATTGTATATAGTGGTCGTTTTGAGATTTCTATTGCTTGGGGTTGGTTGCCAGTTGCACATATGTGGCGTTCCTTCTAGCTCTGAAGCTGATGAATCCCTCTTGGGTAACATGTCTTAACAGCAAAGGAGGATCTGCAAACGCTTATGTATGCAGTCGTGACTGACGTTATAGTGGGGACAAAGAGCAGCCGTTGGAATTCGTATTGGGTGATATTGCACATGCACTATTGTTTCGCGAACGAGAGCAATGTTGCCTGGGCTAGACAGCAGTCAGTAGCGGCACATCAGGCTATTAATGCTAATCAAAATGAAACATTAAATGATAAATAAGTAACCACGCAAATAACTAAGCCAGTTGGTATGTATTCTGGAGCACAAGGCTTAAACCAAGAACGAGAAACCATAGGAAGCAGTCCTTCGAGTAACTGAAACGTTTATTTCCAGGAAAAACGTACGGAAAGAAGAATCACAGAGATATGAATAATTAAAGCTCAAGGTTGCACATAAATGAAGTCCAACTAATTTTTGAATGAGTGAGTCATACTGTGAGAATGTTTACGCAATATGGGCAAATATGACCTCATCGAAGGCTAAAACAAAAAAAAGTTGTCGCAGTTTCACCTTAAAGGCGAAGCATCAATTGCGATAGCAAAGTTTTAGAGAGCTATACGGAGTAATGATAGTAGCTTTATCAGCTGTATAAACTTGGACTTACAGCAGCACCGGCAACACGCAGAACTGTTGTCGACGCCGTCGGCGTTTTGCCCGCGTTCGCACAAAATGCGTGCAGCGTTGGTGAGTGTTGCCGGAGCCTCTGATATAAATAGGCACTTGCTGCCGCAGCTAAACGTCGCCACCCTTCCCTCCCCCCCCCCCCACGTCCCCTTTCGCGCGTCGGAACAAGATGCGTTTGCTCTACATATATGGTGATTGTAAAGGAGGAAAGAGACGCCTCCTTCTGCAGCCCTTAAGGGAGCACGGCGCCGAACGCGCGTTTGTTCTCCGCCGTGCTTTCACTGATGATAAGTGGTTCTTGAGGGAAAGGGAAAGGTTGGCGCTATCTTCTGCAGCCCTTGAGGGAGCACGGCTCAGCGCCAGTGCTTTCACTCCCCGGGCCGAAAGCGCGCGTCCCTCGCCCCCTTTCACTCGCACATACAGCGTTCGGCGCGCGGCGACGATTTCATCTCCATTGACGTCATACGGAACCTCACGGCGATGGCGACGCCGACGGCACAAATCTGCTTTTGAGTGTCCATATAAGTGCTATCGCAATAAAATTGTCGGCCCTTCCACTCCCTGAAGATGGTCAACCAGCAAAGCCGACACGTGCGGCCCCGGTGTTTATGACTGGGGTAATCCTGAGTGTTCATTAAAGTATTTCGGAATTATGAAGTTAAACACACGTTCCGCTGCGACCGAGAGAACGACGTCACTGACGGTATGCCTGCAGAGAGCCGTTGTCGCTTGCATTCTATGTCTCGAGTTTGCTCGGTGGCATGGATAGCAGTATTCGCCCGCCATTGCCACTGGCGACTGTTCGAAATTAAATTGCGTCAAAATTAAACCTGTCCGTCTAACGGCGAATGCTCGACGGACAGACGACGAATGGCTCATACCCCATTAAGCAATTGCTCATACCCCCATAAATGCAGTCTCCCATTACGACGACAGAAGATAAGTGAAATTCTACGCTGAAATGATGAGTGGCAGAGCAGTCAGCTGCGGAAGAAGACGACGACGCCAGAGCCAATGCTGATGATGATAGTTTGCTGTACACATGTGATTTCGCGTAGCCATATACGATTTCGCCTAGACATGTAAAAATTCGCTGTAAAATGCATTGGCTTTGCATAAAAAAATTGGCCGCCACCCCGTCCTGCGAACGTGAATATCCCGCGAAGCTGTATCAAACACCACACATGGTCGAGCATTGCATTCACGCTGTTCTTCTGGTGTCGAACTTCCGTGGTCTACCCATGGCAGTCTTAGAGAGAGAGAGAGAAAAAGGTAAAGGAAAGACAGGGAGGTTAACCAGAGGTTATCTCCGGTTGGCTACCCTGTACCGGGGGAGGGGTAAAGGGATGCGAAAGGCGAGGGAGAGAAAAATAAGTAAAAATAAAGAATAAAAAAAGGAAGGAAAGAAAAGAAAATCACACGCACACAAAACAGAACTGTTTCTGCGGGCACTGTCATGCAGTCTGCGAAGGCGTTCTCGTGTTGCTTAGTGTGAACGTTCCATCCTACGTATGGCAGTCTTAGAATGAACTGAATGAGTTGCTAGACGGGGCTCCGTTTTATTTATAAAAGTATGGTGACGAGCCACTACGTTTAGATTATAACGGAGGTTTATTTGACGAAAGGCCGATGACGGGTCGAGCGTTTCACTGAGCACAATCTCTAAGCTCGAGCTTCTGCGTCACGCGATGCTGTTGGCAAACCTGCTGCCTAAGTCCAGGCGTTCTTCTTCATTACAATTGTCCCACCGGAAGAAGGAGCCATGCTGGGGACTTAGTCTGAAGATGAGGCCACAGAATCATGATACGGCTTGAGCCGCTGGACGTGGACGACTTCGCGGTTGCGACGACGCATGTCAGAAGGCGGTGTCAGTGGCTCGATCAGGTAGTTGACGGGTGAAGTTTGCTGCAAAATGCGGTGTGGTCCATCGTATTTAGGAAGAAGTTCTGAAGCAAGTCCTGGCGTGCGGTTCGGTACGGACAGCCAAACGAGGTCTCCCGGTTGAAAAGTTGGGGTCGAGTTGCGGGCATCGTGTTTTGACTTTTGGCGACTCTGATCGTCCGAAGTGAAGCGGCGGGCCAACGGACGACATTCTTCAGCTTGTCTTGCGGCAACCAAGATTGGCCGGTATTCGGATGCGTCTGGGTGGTAGGGCAGAATGGTATCAATTTTATGGGAAGGATGACGGCCATAAAGAAGATAGAAGGGGGAGAAACCAGTAGTGGCTTGCGTAGCAGTATTGTAGGCGTAGGTGGCGAATGGAAGAACTGGGTTCCAATTGGAGTGATCGGATGCGATGTACATAGCGAGCATATCACCAAGGGTTCGATTAAAGCTTTGCGTGGTACCATTGGTTTGGGGATGATATGCAGTGCATGTGCGATGGACAATAGCGCATTCAGCAAGCAATTTCCCGACAACTTCAGACAGGAAGGCGCGGCCTCGATCGCTTAGGAGTTCCCGAGGGCTTCCATGACGAAGCACAAAACGGCGCACTATAAAAGTGGCGATTTCTTGCGCAGTAGCAGCTTGGAGGGCAGCAGTTTCTGCATAGCGTGTCACGTGGTCAACGGCAACTATAATCCACCGGTTGCCGGACGTAGTCAAGGGAAGAGGCCCATATAGATCAACACCGACGTGATCAAAAGGTTGAGAAGGACATGGCAGGGGTTGGAGTTCACCGGCTGAGAGGTGCGGTGGAGATTAGCGTTGCTGACATTCACGGCAAGAACGGACGAAGTTTCGAACGAAGGTGTACATACCACGCCAGTAGTAGCGGTGCCGAAGTCGTTCGTACGTCTTTCAAACGCCGGCGTGGCCACACTGGGGGTCCAAATGGATAGAGGAACAGATCTCAAGGCTCTCTGGAGTCGGGATGACTAGCAGGCACGTACGTCGCTCAAGGGCATAGTGGCGCCGGTACAGGAGCTGATCACGGATCGCAAAATGCGGAACCTGGCGGCGAAGTGCTCGAGAAGCCGGAGCTGTTGACGTATTTGAGAGAACGTCAAAAATTGATGCAATCCAGGGGTCATTGTGTTGTTCGAGTGATCTCTGGCGAAACGAGTGATCTCTGGCGAAACCGGTGAGCGGGAAAGAGCGTCAGCGTCGGAATGCTTCCGCCCGGAACGATACAGTATGTCATACTCTTGGATTCGCAGAGCCCAGCGAGCGAGGCGGCCAGATGGGTCTTTTAAATTCGAAAGCCAACACAGCGCATGGTAGTCGGTCACTACGTCAAAAGAGCGGCCATATAAATAAGGGCGACACTTGCCAAGTGCCGAGACGATGGCCAAGCACTCCTTTTCCGTGACGCCGTAATTGCCCTCCGCCTTGGTGAGCGTGCGGCTCGCATAAGCCCCGACGTATTCTGCGTGGTCAGGATGACGCTGTGCAAGCACAGCACCAAGGCCTACACCACTTGCGTCGGTATGAACTTCAGTAGGAGATTGAGGGTCAAAATGGCGAAGAATAGGTGGCGTCGTGAGAAGACGGCGCAAGGGGGTGAACGCTTGGTTGCAGGCAGAGGACCACGATGAGCGGTCTTTGGCATCACGAAGCCGTTGCGTGAGAGGTGATAGGATAAATGCGAAGTTTTGAAGGAAGCGCCGGAAATAAGAGCACAAGCCAATGAAACTGCGAACTTATTTCATTGTAGTGGGCTTAGGAAACGCAGAGATGGCCCGTAATTTTTCAGCATCTGGAAGAATGCAATTCTTAGACACAACGTCGCCGAGGATCGCCAACTTGCTTGCGGCAAAGCGACATTTCTTCAGATTAAGCTGCAGACCGCCGTTGGTCAAGGAACTGAGTACGGGCTGAAGGCGGCGCAGGTGTGTTGTGAAATCCGGGGCGAACACTACAATGTCGTCAAGTTAACAGAGGCAGATCTTCAATTTAAGGCCGCGCAAAACATTATCCATCATCCTTTCGAATGTAGCAGGAGCTTGCAAATTCCGAAAGGCATGACGGTGAACTCATATAGACCATCTCGCGTAAGGAAGGCAGTTTTTGGGCGATCGGCCTCCGCCATCGGGACCTGCCAGTAGCCTGACCGCCAGTCCAATGAGAAGAAGAACTCGGCGCCTTGTAAGCAGTCCAGAGCATCATCAATGCGTGGCAGTGGGTAAACATCTTTCAGCGTGATCTTGTTCAAGCGCCGAAAATCTACACAGAACCGTATGGAACCATCTTTCTTTGTGATAAGTACCACAGGAAAAGCCCACGGGTTCTGTGAAGTTTGAATCACACCTCGACGGAGCATGCCGTCGACCTGGTCTGCATTAACACGGCGTTCCATAGCGGATACGCGATACGGACGTTGGCGCAGCGCTGAGTGGGAGCCGGTGTCGATGCGGTGCTCAACTGTTGATGTGCGCCCTAATAATTCTTGGGCGAAGTCGAAAGAAGTTTGGAAATGCTGCAGAATGGCAAGAAGCTGGGATCGCTGCGAAGGTGTGAGAGCCTCGTCTGTGAATGGGGTGAAGACATCCGTAGATGTTGTGTCAGTAGCAGAAAGGGCGCTCAGGTCAAGGACAGTCATAGAGGACGCCTCGTCGAGAACGGAGACAATCTGCATAGAATCGACGGCCACGACGTGGCCAAGGCATTCGTGACAAAGCAGTGTGAGCGGGGATGAAAGTGGGTTATAAACGGGCATTGTGCTGAAGCCGGCGGTGAGGTCAAGAGTAGAAAAAGGCAGAGGAAGGGCTTTTCTGGCAACGAAGAGATCGGACGGCGTGAAGAAGACCGTTCCGGAGCAGATAGCACCACATGACAGCGGTACGAGTGCTGATGAGCCTGGCGGTAAACTGGTGTTTTCCTTGACTACAAGTTTAACGGGAGAATGAGGATCTATGAAGGCGAGGTCACTGAGTTGGAGGAATTCAACCTCAGCGCGCGCGCAATCGATGACAGCGTTGTGGCGAGACAGGAAGTCCCATCCTAGAATTATTGCGTGGGAGCACGATGATAGTACTACAAACTCTAGAGTGTACATAACGTCTTGAATCTTCACGCGAGCCGTACACGCTGCGGTTGGTTCGATGGGGTTGAGCACTTGCAGTCCGAAGTGACAATCCAGAAAGAGGCGTCGTCACATTACGAAGTGATCGGCAAAATTTAGCATCCATAACAGAAACAGCTGCGCCGGTATCGAGTAGAGCGACTGTAGCGACACCTTCGACAAACACGTAAAAAATATTGGCAGGCAAGGAACGAGGACTTGGGCATTTCGATGGTGGTGCAGTGCTTGCCTCGGGAACTGCGTCGTCTAGTTTCCATCGTCGCTAGATACGGGCCGCCGACGCATCGGTGAAAGCGACCAGCAATCCTGCTGCCTTTATCCAGGCGTTCTGCTTCATTACAATATGTATATATATATATATATATATATATATATATATCAGTGAAGTAAAGAGTAACCGGAGCCGGCACAGAAGTAGTTCTAAAAATAGAAGCACGTAGGAAAAACCTACGTGCTTCTATTTTTGGAACTATATATATATATATATATATATATATATATATATATACCTGATTTCGAAGAGAGATATGTCGTTTGCCTTAATTGTTAACCTGACGTTTTGTGTTTACGCCACGACATTGTCCGACCAACAAGAGGTATAAAGCGTGGCTCTGCTACCGCAAACATCAGAGACCAGCGGAGATGAGGAAATCCCAGTAAAGTAGTCGCAAACCACACACTTAGTTTCCTGGCGCTCAGGATTTTTTCGGGACGTGCTGCGTAGTATCGCACTGAATTCAACCGGCCACGTTCACAAGCCTCCGGATCTTCATTTCTTCGCCCACGCGAGCTCTCGGCTTCCCGCAATCTAAACTCGGGATGTTCTCTTCTGCGACGCTCGGTTTCAGCTTCCATAGCTCTCGCTTCAGTCTTTTGGAAGCAACTAATGTCCAGTTGTCTGGTCGAAACTTGCCGAGTCGCCGCTAGAGGCATCGGCTGCAGTCACGGACACCAGGCGCGTTCGGCGCGAGCGCGGAGACACACGACCGGCATCGGCATCAGCTCTACGCGTCCCACTACCACATGCCTTCACTCCTCCTCTCCACCTCGCACCTGCTATGAGAGAGAAATTGTGGATGTGAAGAGGGAATGACGCTATTTTCTGCAGCCCTTTAGGGAGCACGATGCCGCGACTTGGGGAAGGGGCGGGGGATGTAAAGAGGAATGAAAAGAAAAAGAAAAGAGTGAGAAGGTCGAGGCGATTACACAGCCCTTGACTGTCAGGGGTAGTAGCCAGGCGGCGCATTCACAATTTTCGCGACAGCCCCGTGTCCTCCAGAAATATTAGAAGGTGCCTGAAGGCGGAGCCGGGGGGCCGGCCGGGAAAGAGCAGATGCGATGCTGAGTCCGTCCTAGGCGTCAGAATGGCGCGTAGAGAGATACCCTTTTTTATAAGGCGGGGCAGAAACAAAGTAGATGGTCGATTGTTTCCTCCTCTCCGCACGCTGAGCAGGCCGAGCACGGAGCCAGGTTTTTGCTGTACTTCCGGGAAGCCATTCAGGAGCAGCCGATTGGGAGGCGCAGCAGGAGAGACCGCTCCTGGCTTGTGAGGCCGCGATCAGGAAGTGAACGGGGAGGGCGACCGCTGGCGACTAGCCGACCCGGGTGGAGCACCATTAGGCGCCGCTGCAACGTGTGCCTTGCATAGTCAAAGGCAGTTACAGCGGTGCTGCTTACTCGTACAGTAGCACGGTGTGGTGCCTTTGCCAGGGCGTAAGCCTCCTCGTTGCCCTGGATGCCAACGTGAGAGGGGAGCCACTGCAGCGGCAGCTTCAAGACACTTGAAACAAGGGCGCGAAGGTTTACCGCCAGCAGGGCAACGCCAAGGACGGCGGTCTCCGGTCGACGAAGAGCCGGGAGCGCTGTTCGCAAATCGCAGAGGGTCACAACCGGAGAATTCTGGGGGTCCTCCGCCAGCAAGTCCGCAGCCAGATGCAGGCCGGCCACCTCAGCGGCGATGGAGCTTGCTGCGAAAAACAGCCGGCACACTCCCGAGCGCTGGAGGGCAGGGATCATGCAGGAGGCTGTGGCAGATGCCGAGTCTACATGGACGGAGCCGTCCGTGTAGATGTGGAGATGTCCCTCCAGCCGGTCCTTCAGCAGGAACACCGACGCATGGAACAAGGCGCAGGTTGGGGACGGTCTTTTCGTGAGGCCCTCCAGTGTAGTACACACCGCCAATGGCTGATGGTGCGGAGGATGTGGCGGAATGGCTAGCGTGGGTGGGCGACTAACAACGTCCTCTTAGAGCTGACACAAGCTGCCCATGCGCAAGTGAGGTTGCCTCCGTAACCTTCAATATCCGCTATGCTGCGCGATGCTATTCGGCGCGATGCTATTTTAGGCGCGAAGCACCTTCGGGCCGAGCTTTGTCTCTCCCTCGTCGTCGTCCATTGTCCGTACCTCTGGTTTGCATGGAGTTCGCTAGGAGCGCTGCGGTGCACAAGGGTGTAGGGTGCCTCGATGCCCAGCGCCGCCGTCCAGGGTGGAGACAACCCCGCTGGCGCCGCCATATTGAGTCACACGAGCTGATACTCAGCTACGCTTGTGCTCATAAATGGTGTTACTCGCGGCGCACTTCCAAGTGCTTTGCCTTGATGAGGATTTTTTTATCGGTATCGCATCTGCACATCTTTATAACCAATAGCCGTTAACTCGTCGAAGGTCCAAGACGTAAATGTATGGCGCCGGGAACATGCCCCTAGTTGCCTAATTCAATTTACATTTAATATGCCGTGTGTACGTTTGAAATACGCACTATTTTTTGCGCTTCGATGCTTGGTATATAAGGTTTGCGACCCCCTGTGTGTGTAAGTTTTTCTTTTTCGCTGTTGTATTTTGGTTTACACGTCACGCCTCCTTTACCCTAGCCAGCCACTCGCGCACGGCGGTTACTTTCCCTTGCGTTGCGCGTGCTCTTCGCGTTCGTTGCAATTATTTGACGATATCTACACGCAATTTTGCTTTTTTTTGCCCACAAAACTGTGTGCTGACAGGATTAAGCTGGTGTAAAAATAACTGCGATGTGAAAATAAGGTTTAGTTAGTGCTGTAGAGAAACATGTAACGTAACTTGTCAGTGTCAATCTTGCGTAGTACACACAAGAAACCAAACGATGCACAAAATACATTTACTTATAATGTCTAGTACAATCAATCATGAAAGAGATATGTACATGAAAAATTATATGTACTGTGTGGCGCCTGAAGGTTATGTTGAAAGACGAGATAAAAAAAATTCGCAAGGTAGGCTCGACACACAATTCGGGATAGTGAGAGTTTTTTTAATTTATTCATTACATGGGGGGGGGGGGAGTTCAAGTGAGTACATCAACCTTATTACACATAATATAAATCGAAAACAAGAATGCAAACAAGAAAACGCCACCGCGGGTAATATTATTTATTTATTCATTTATTCATCAAGATATCCAGCCAGAATACATCAGCTACCATCGAGTACGTCGCATCAGCCAAACACATCGATGGCGAGTACAGAACATTTTATAAATAACCATTAGAACACTGATAACTACATTGAAAAAATAAACAACACTGCATACATATCGCGTACAAAAACCGTAAATGAAACTAAGACAGTCAAATACAGATTAGCAATGTTTTTCACTTCGAAAATATAGTCCATGATGATGTAGGGCTGTTGACTTTAACAGACGGCGCCCATCCTGTCGATTTCCCTCGTACTGGTCCTCTTCAATGTGTTTCTAAGTACAAGTAAAACGACAAAAGTGATTATTGATATGAAAAGCTGCCATGTAAATACAGAGAACCCATTACAGTGCTTAAAAATAAACTTTCGCAGAAGTAATGTTGTATTACCTCGCTTCACACGTTTCGAAGAAACGCACAGGCTACAACAGACACCATGCCAGAAAGCGCCGAAACATTTTGGTCCCATGATACCCCTTAACTATACTCCACCTGGGCATACCGTGCACAGGCATTTAAAGACCGTCACAGTACCTACTACGATCGGGAATGAGCACGAATGACCATCGGCTTACGAGCACCACGCTACAAATATATTCGTCTAAAAAATCAGCTATATAACGTAACAACCTGAGATCCGCAAGATATCTGCTGAGAATAGAGAAAATCACAATGCTTCGCTTGCCACGTACACAACAGCCGCTCTCCCCAGAAGAAGCACTGCGTTCTTTAGTCCTAAATAACCAGTAGCAAAAAAAGAAACTGAGGGAAAAAAAAGAAACAAGAGACACACGATGTGTGCTTCCCGTGAAAAAGTAAAATAGGTGGTTTACATGACGATTTGTAGCTAATGTAACGCTATTTCGCGGCGAAGCATTTTCGTAGTTCTTAAAATAAGGGTACTACTCGCATAGACTGCGCCGATCAAAACGGCAAAAGCCTATGCGACGCGCGCTCGCAAACCATAGGCTACTCAGCATCGGTGCAGTGCTTAGTTCGTGAGCGAACGTAGGTACGTGAGCGAGGATCAGAGAATACTGTCTTATTTAAATGAAAAACACGATGCGATAGTATAAACTTTCTTGACACTTACCTCGCAAATGTAGGAGCTATCCGTTGCCTTCCAGTGATACTGCTTTACTTGGGCTTCCCATCTCTTCCTTCGCTCTGGGTCTCCGGGAAAGCGTAAACAACGAAGCCCTTTACGCGTCGCTCCGGTGCACTTGGGAACACAACAGCCCGTCATGTCGACTCGATGCACTTGACAAGCTTGTCATTCATGCGGCTGAACACTGTCCAGCAAGTAGAAGCGTCAGCGAAGCATCCGCGCGCACTGTGTCTCGAAACTAAGCACCGGCACCAAGCACTCGCAACCGCTCGCTGTGACTGAAGATGGCGTCGCAGCGAGAAAGCGGCGGCGCGGGTGCGGTAAAGGATGGCACCACCCTGAACGGCGGCGCTGGCATCGAGGCACCCTACAAGGGTGTTCATTCCCGACGCGCACTCTCTTTCTATCTCGTCCGTAGCTGTGGTTTGCACGGCGTCCGCTAGGGGTGCTGGGGTGCACAAGGGCGTTCGTTCCCGACGCGCGCTCTCTTTCTCTCTTCAGCCATGGAAGATAACGGTCGCTTCCGATAACGGCGCGCCCGAAATGGATGAAAAGGCGAGAGTGGCGGCTCAGTTACAAGCGGAGTCGAGGGCTCGCCAAGCTGCTGCAGCACGGCGACGCAGACAACAAGCGGACCCGGAGTCTAGGGTGTGGGAAGCTGCAGCCAAACAGCAACGCCGGCAAGTGGACCCGGAGCTGAGGGTTCTCGAAGCTGCAGCAGCACGGCAATGCCGGCATGCGGACCCGGACCTGAGGGCTCGCAAAGCTGCAGCAGTATGACAACGCCAACAAGCGGACCCGGAGCTGAGGGCTCGCGAAGCTCGCGCTTGAACCGAACATCGGCGCCACCAACGTCAGGTAGAGAACGCTTCCGGCGTTTTGCCACAGCTTCCCGCGCTCTCGTATGTACGGGGGATTCACGGTCACCCGAATGATCCCCCAGTGATTCGCCCACTCATCATTATTTATTCATAGATGTGCGGGCATTTTTATACTCTGTTTTCACTCTCTGTCAGCTCTCTCTCCCTCAGCTCGGCGAAGCTATCGCACAGCTGGTATGGGGTATGGAGCTTTGTGTTTACGCCACGAAATTTTCCGACGAACGAGAGATATGCAAATTCGCTGTAAAAACACATTTTCCATACGAAATAATACGGAAGTTGGCACGCGTCTTGTCGTATGTGTTCTCTGCCAGCGTCTAGTTTGACCCGCAGATTACCTTGGACCTTGTATTCTCCGAACCTGCCCTGCTTTTGAGCGATCCGAAGAACGCGTCGAAGAAATATCGGGGGATTGAGAATGAAGAATTTTCGTGTGCACCTATCATAAGGCAATCTTTTGTCTTTTCAAACAGAATGACAGTTTTTCGAAAGTTGGCAAAGGCACAATTGAGGCAGACCCGACATTGAACGGACTGGGAAAATTTCACAATGAAGGGAAGGTGCCAGGGAATCCTGACCTGGTATATTTTGTCACTGGGTAAGCAAACTGCACATATTTTTGCGTCTCTTAGGGAAAGCGAACAATTAGGTTAAGGGCTGCCAATATACAGATTTAATATTCATACACTTATAGTGGGATGATCTTGTGTAGAACTCTCTGATAAAAGTTGAAATCTCCCTACAGTCTTGATATGATCAACTTGAAAGCTGGAAGAATCTCCAAAGCCATACAAGGTAAGTTGAAGTTCGTTTGATGTAGAACACGTTACTGCACGATTTATTTTCCTGCATGGCAATGTCCTATAGTGCGCAGGGCTTGCAAAGTTTGGCAATCTATTATTGAGGGGTGACTCAGCAATCAGTCTCGCCGCTACCCTTTTATTAAGGCCAATGAATCCGCTGTTGCCTAAGAAATAAATTGCGCATGTTCTATTCACTACAATAAGAGAGAACCTAAAATGGCTCCCTGGCCTCTAAGCCCAATTAATTAGACCCTTTTGACCGCCTGGTTTGCACAATATTAGCAGATGGCACTGGCTTCGCGCCCAGCCATTAGTGGTGCCTCAATAATCGCCATGCCCTCTCCGCTGTGGTTCGATTCGCGGTCGCAACAGGCGTTTGCCGACGAAGACGGAATGCAAGAACTGGGCTGTGCTTGGTCTTAACTACACGTTAAGGGCCACCAGAAGGCATTATTGATCCGAACCTCAGCACTGCCGTGTTACTCCTAATCTGTTGGTCAGATTGAGCACGCTCATTTCCACATGTTTATACTGCTAAATATGCTGTACGAGTACACACTTGATTCATGCTCCCGCTTGGTTTGTACATCGACAAAAGTGGAATTCTCATAGGCATCTTTTCACTAAAATATTATCAGCTTGCAAAAAATGTACAGCTTCACAATGGCCTTCTGCTCTCTGCCGTAGCGTAGCTACTGTCATCTCAAGTTTTTTTCGCCCTAATACCTTCCACCACAGCCACGCAATACAATGTCCAACCGTCATGTATGGATTTTGGATTTTGCCTTAGTGGAACGGCTTATCGTTTTTCTCGAAGGGAATTCATTACTCCCGGAAAAAATTGATGGTCAGATAAAACAGCAAATTAAGAAGGAACTCGCTCACACTTGCAAATACATGATGTTTTTAGCTCTGACAAACGTCCAGCCCCATTCACTGCAACTCACTAAGACTTAGGGTCCCGTATTAAATATGAGCGCACTTGTTTGAACGTAGGCGGACCATTGAGAGGCTTACATATCTTACGTAAGAATGTTCGCAGAGATTTACGCACCAACAAGTGATTACGTATAAAATAAGTAATAAATTACATCGTGCCAATAAACTGTACCGAAAGAAACACATAGCATGTGGCTTAAATGGGCATTGTAATTAAGTAAAGATATAAACGATAAGCGAATGACAGGGAGGAATAAACTTTTATTATGGAACCAGCACTCTATGATGGCCTGGCCTAAGCCTCCCATGAGGGGACGTCGAGGGCTTGCCTCGCCGCCACCTCACGGGCGTGCTGGGTCGCCCAGGTTTGGTCGTCGAGGGCGGAGCTCCACAGAGCCTCACGTAACCTCGCCGAGAGGGTCGTGGTGTTAATTAGTGTGTACTGTGCTGGGCATTCCCACAGCATATGCGGAAGCGTAGCCGAGTGAGTACCACAGCACCGGTGGTTGGGGGTACTGTAAACTTTAGGGAATATAAGGTGGAGGCGGGCGGGTGAAAGGAACGTATTTGTTTGTAGAAGACGCAGGGTGGCAGCCTGCGCCCGGCTGAACTTGGGGTGAGGTGGGGGGAAGGTTCGGCGACTAAGGTAAAATGCCTTAGCGAGATCGTTATAAGTAGTCAGATTGCCCCTGGTGTCCAACTCGTCCCCAGTGTCTCCGGCACGGTTGACTAGGCCTCGCGCAACGAAGTGGGTGGGGAGGGGAGGTGTGGGTGGGTAGGGCCCGCATGGGCCGGGATCCATGTCAGGGACATGATGCTGTCTTTAGAGTGTGGTGCCTGGCGGAGGATACGAAGGGCATGAGGAGAAATACGGCCTTAGCTGAAGTTAGTGACAGCTGAGGGAGAGTCACACACGATGGTGTGACAGGTGGGATCTAGAGTGGCCAGGGCGATGCCCACTTCTTCAGCCGTTTCGTCAGTGGGGGTAGTGACGCTGGAGGCGTGGTGCAGGACTCCATCGCGTGTGGCGACGGCCACAAATCTTGTGCCATGGGAATATTGGGCTGCATCAACAAATGTAACGCGAGGTACATGAGCAAAGGCTTTTATGATGGCTCCGGCCCGATGCTTGGCGCCGGGCCCTGTTATATTCAGGGTACAATGATAGTAATCTGATTTATTACAGCGGTAGAACGTTCCTACCCATGTGTCAAACAAGATCTAGCCATGCTTTCTAAGACGCAAACCATACGGCAGTGTTCGTAGCATTTCGGCAAGGAGTAATGAACTCAGAATTATTGATATGCGACATTTACATAATTTCTGAAACTTTGGCGAAAGTTTGGAACCGTGAACGCTGTCATCGCCAGCGACAACCGGTGAAAGAGCGGCTGGCTCTGTCGCACAGGCGTCGTAAATACAGGGAAGGGAGGCCGCCTGAGACACGCAATGGACGCGTCAAGCGATCTAACGTGGCGGTGTCCACGAGTGCACAGTAATCAGCGTGTACACCTTCATGCGCATCTGTCATCATGTCATTCTTTAATGTACTCACTGGCTTCTTGTTTCAAAATTTACACACGAATGCAGGGCAAACTGCAACGAATTGGTTCTTCTTTGATCGCTCGACAAAAAAAGAAAAAAAAAGAAAGAAAAAGAAAAAATAACTTTAAAACACCTTGAGCTCTCCACATGAATGGAAGCAATGCAGTACATAATGAATCTATTGCTGAATACACAAAGTCAGTAAAGGCGAGAATGCATTTTCGCATTTATTATATTCGACAAGCTTTGCCAATTTGAGGCAAAGGCAGCAATTCGTTCTCCCTCACTGATGACATTTATATATAAGCCTGAAAACTGGTGTGTATCCTTGTGAACCATGAATATAAATATATGAAAATGTGTTCCCCGCCACTCATTCGACTTAATTGTTAGATAAAGCGGGCGGAGGGTAGGGCGAGAGGGAGTGACCATCATAACTATCAGTCATCTATGATGTCGATACGCGCAACCTGCCTGCATTTGGTTGGAAAGTGATTTGCATAACACATGGCTGAAACGCCCAGGCTTTTATAAAGCGTCCTGAAGAAGAAATCACAATCTACAAAAAATACTAAATTTACCATAGTTCTTCCGTATAAACGAGCCCGTAGAACATTTCACACTTATGGGGTGATCTAATCTAGTTAAAACAGTTTCTTTAGAGCAAGATTTAACGGAAGCAAGGATGCTTTCTGCAAGAAATCATGAATGAGCAAGTTGAAGAATGGACTACGACGGCTCCCTGCCCACCCATTTCCGCCGCGCTAAATGAACAAGCGCAGTAAAAAGCAACTTGTCCCCGTCAGAATCATCATCATCACAATCCTAATTTATTTCTACTACTAAGAGAGAAGGATAGACAAATAATATATATATATATATATATATATATATATATATTTGTATGATTTGAGATATAGACACTTTTTTAAACGGAAATAACTCGCTCATTAGGGTTGGCGTAACATTTCACCGGAAAAATGTCCTTTTCCGAAACCTCCATAGAAGCCTATCATGCCCTCTTTTTTATCTTTCAGCCATATGTAGCCATGGACAGCCAAAAATGCTCGGAAAAGCAGCCACTTACGTTTACATGCTTAGGGGGATTGTGAACGATCGTCTAAGAAAACAAAAACAACAGACAAAAAAAAACTTTCCAGAGCCAAGTAGAGCCACAAAAACCGCGGCCTGTATTATCTGGACGACATTGTTTATAGGTGCGCTCGTTAGGCTCCTTATCATGGGACAAAGTAGTTTGCTACTGCTTCGGAGCATACAATTCTAAACCACTTGAGACGATGTTGTATCTTAAACCAACAAATGAAGTAGAGGTTGACGCGATATTCGCTACATTAAGTAATACCCTGTCAGGCGATATAGGTGGCATACAAATAAAACCGATTAAATATCCGCTGGACTTAATCTCAGCGCCACTTATTCATTTCTTTAATTTGTCTCTTTCTACGGGAGACTTTCCTAAAAAGATGCTAGTGTCCAAGAAGATTGTAAGTATTAAAAGAGGGGGGGGGGGGGGGACGAACACAACTAGTCGAATTACCACCCAACCGCTATTGTGCCCGTATTTTCTAAAGGCTTGGGGAAGATAATGCATGACCGAATTTAAGACTTCGCTACAAAATTCTATCTAATAAACACCGCTCAAGATGGCTTTCGCAAGGGGAGGTCCAGTGAACAAGTGCTCTTCGCTCAAAAAGAAATAATTCTAAGAGCCTTTGATGAAAAGGAACTGAGAGCTGGCTTGGACATCGATTTTTCAAAAGCATTCAACCGTCTAAACCACAAAACATTACTAAATAAACTGGAACTTTACGTAATACGAAGCTTGCCTTTAACACTCATAACTTCCTATCTGTCATACCGCATGCAAAGTGTTGCTATAGATGATACTTTATCTACACTTAAAGCGATAAACACTGGGGTTCCCTAAAGGAGTATTCTTGGGCCATTGTTCAATTTTTATGTCAATGATATGACTTGTATATACCGGGAACCAACACATATCATTACACAGATGACACAACACTTTTATTTCGTCATATTGATTGCAAATTGCTTCAATTTAACATAAATGAATGCCTTTAAAATTTGAGCACATGGAGAATTCTGAACTCATTAGAAATAAATGTTAACAAAACCAAAGTGATTATTTTCACTCCAAGACAAGCATCCGCCACGTTAACAGGAAATTTTATTCTTCACAATTCTTCTGTGGAGGTGGTTGACTCAGTTAAAACACTTGGAGTATACTTTCATAAAAACATGTCCTGGGATTCTTTCTGGGGTTTTACGTGCCAAAACCAGTTATGATTATGAGGCACGCCGTAGTGGAGGGCTCTGGATTAATTTTGACCACCTGGGGTTCTTACTACGACGCAAGCACACGGGCGCTTTTGCATTTCGCCTCCATCGAAATGCGGCCGCTGGGGCCGGGATTGGTTGTCGCATAAAAAGATAGCAGCACTGCCCGAGCCAATGCCTTGAAGCTATTATAAATTTCCCCAGGACGCTGGTCAATGTAGAGGTTACGGAAGATTGACATGCTATAATTTTCATTTCATTTCATTTATTTCTGAGAGTGCGCAAGAACAGCTCTACGCCTTAGTGTTGGTGCACTTGTGCTATGAAAGAAAAAACGGGGAAAAACCGAAAACCTGAAATAAGAGTGGTACAAAATGCAACAAAAGTTGAATTAAAACAATGGCAGAAATCAGATAAAGAGCACCCAGAAGAGCTGAAAATATCAAGATCATAACGCAATGTATTTTGATGGGTTACATGACGTACGTGTTATAGCGTTAGAGGTACAAGCTGAATTCACGCAGAAAATGCTGGAATTACGCAAGTTTGGACGAGGCACGCCGAACGATGCAGCCGACAGTATGTGCAGAAAGTAGAAGTTGTGAATTGGTTTATACAAGAATAACTAATCCGGAATATTGAAATCGCCGGTGACGAGGCCATTAGATTATGCTACATGAATAACTTCAACTCAGTTATTCAAATGCTCAGAAAACTGCATGTTCATAATGTTCGGCGGGAAATAGGCTGCGCAGAGCAACTGATTTTTGCCGCTTTCAACAGGAATTTCAACTCACGGAGTTTCTTGTACAATCTCAAGATCCGCGCGCCTTGTAACGCTAAGATTGCTCCGCCCTGCAATTAGCATACCACCACCATATTAAAGAAGGCTTCATACACGCGGTCACACCTATGAACTGTGTATTCCGGTGCTAAGTAATTCTTAGACAGCAGGTCGTTGCAATGCCACGTTTTAGTTAAGTAAATAATATGGCATGAGCAGGCGAGTATGTTGAACACGGTGATTTCGTATACCACAGCTTCAACTACCGATTATGCCCGCGATGCAATCGCCCGTGCTGACCATGCTCGCCAACTTGCGCGCTCTCGTCTGCAAGTGTCTCAAGACAAACAGAAGTACCGCTGCGACCTCCGTCAACTCCGCTATAACCTCCACCATCTCGTAAAGTTAGATTTTGTGAAAAACTGCCCTCCTGTTACACAGGCCCATATCGCGTGCTCTGCCAAGTGACCGATGCCACCTATGAAATAGTTCTAGACATGCCCACTACGTCCTCCGCTGTGACAACCGGTGACATTGTCCCACGTCGCCCGACTCAAGCGCCAGAACTCTCCAGGCGCCTTGGATATTTAACAGAACTACTACGGCGCTTGTGCCGCCGGGGTGGGGGGAGGTGCAGTATTGCGATACCATCGACAGATGCTCAAGCGACGAGCCGCCACGGCAAAGACGATCAAGTGCCTGTGCTCTTGGCGCGATCGACTGTCTGCCTGGCAGTCTGGTACCAGTGTGAAGAGCGAGTAAATTGGCTCTTTTGTCTGTGTCTTTCCACTCGTAACAATATTATCGCGTACAGAACCTTACTAATCGAGAAATTGAGGAAAACGCAGGACACGGTTAGAGACTCCCCCGGGACATTCAAGTACTTGCCCGATGATGAAGGCACTCCTCATTTAGTTTCTGTGACTTCTACCCAAGCACTCGTTATAAAAAACATCCCTGTATTGCATCATAAGACGATAGAAAATGCTACTTGTACAGTTCTATTTTATTTTTGAAAAAAAAAACTATTTGCAGCAATAGCTTTTTATTGTAGTGAAGTTTAATAATAATTTCCAAATCTGTTGTTTAGGTAGATCATCTGGCTATATCACCCTGTGCCAGCAGCCGATGCCGAAGTTTACAGCTTAAATCGAGTCATACTCCATCTTCGCCTGGAAACATGAAAAAAAAAAGAAATGGATTCTATGCTTGGACTCCTAGCTCATCGCACTCGTCTTTCACTAAAGTTTTAGCTAGTTATTTAAGAAGTTTCTTACGTAGACAAGTTTACGTCACTGCGAAAATATTTTATTCTAAATTATTTCTCTTATTCCCACCAGGTCTCGCATATAGGGGCAACGTGTGCCGTCAGTACCGTGTCGGAATGGGCGAAGATATACCTACTTCTTTTTCTGGAGTGAAAACAATGGCTCACGAACTCGCACATATGTAAGTTCCTTTCACTTACAAATGAGAAAACAAATTACAACTTTGTAAAAAAAACACATATTTTTCTTCCAAAACGCAGACTGGGAGCGCCTCATGACAAGATGCCAAAATGCCCTTGGTCGGAAGGATATCTCATGAGTTATGTGGACGGAGGCCTAAAGAAATACCGGCTTTCAGAGTGTAGTCAAGAAAGAATACGAAACAATGTGAAGTAAGCTCATACACTTGACTTCTTAACCCATAAAGTCAATAATGTTTCAATAAGAGATAAGGCAGCCAAACATTTTGAATACGACTTTCATTATCCGCTAAACAAATACAGCAATTAAGAACTGGATAAAATTACAAGTAGCGAGCACCACAACCATGCGAATTTTCTTTCCTGTGGGTCATTATCGGAGGCCTACTTCCTGTAAAACGCAAGAAGTCATCTTGATTATTATAACTACAAAGGCGCGCAACTCTCTAGTGATAGTTGCGTGTCAACTATTTAGCTGCCGCTGCTTCGCAAACAGACTGGTTTGGTACAAAATAATTTCTAGTGTACGCCAAATAGTGTATCAAAAATTGCATGCTGCTGAGATGTTCGCAGAAATATCAGAAACTATAATTGACCCCACCAGCTAAGCTTTGAAGTATTCATGGTTTCAAGTGACATCGTACCGCGGGATGATGTTTTAGTTTGCGGGAAGTTTTAAAAATCGCCTGTTGCAGATAACATAATTCTAGACATTGTGATGGATTATCGGGAGAGGCCGACAGTATACTTTCACGAGAAATCGAAACATATACTTGGCTACTTATCAAAAATCACTAAGAAACTTCTAAATTGGTTTATTTAGGGAACATATTCAATTTACGAATTGTAGCCAGTGAATTTCAAGGTGTATCCGCTTGGAATGGATTTCCGGAATGACACCAGTTTGGAGACGTGCGCCATCACACATGCCGTAAAAATGCACTGTTGTTCCACTTACATTTACAGCGAAGTTGCCTGTGGTTAAGGTTCTGTGCATTTTTCGTGTCCGTCAACAAATCTGCCTGTCGTAAAATTTGACAAAAATCGCTTCATTCTATGCAAAAGCTTATACGTCTCATCACTTGGATACGCATTTTCAGTAGATTAGTTCTCAATAGGCACCATTTGGCCTGGTACTATTCGTGAACTGCAACTTGTGCTGTAAGTAAACAATTAAATTAATGAGTGAATTTGGGTAATTAGTTGAATATGTGTTTCAATTTTTTATGATAGTAATATCCGCCTGGTCGAACTATCTAGCTCAATGACAAGAGTCATGCCATCTGCCACTTGCGATTTTTAGAAATTCCAGGAATCTTAAATAAGAGACCATCCCGTACAACGCAATTTTTAATGACTGACCCACGGTGAAGTTTACCAAATTTGTCATTGCATGATTCTATGTCTCAACGATCTGCGTCTCTTCAAATTCTTGTGTAAATTATGGAAAATGTGGCTAATGTAGTTGTACGTCCTCGGGCCATTTTTAGAGAAATCACGTGAAGTGTTACAAGACTTCGTTTAAGGCTAACGGGTATATTATGCCGAATTTATCAATATATTGCGATAAATAAGACGGAAGAACGAGTGTACAGGAAAGACGCTCCGCCAATCGCGCGTGCTTTTCAGTCTTGTCCGTATCGCTTTTTTTTTGGCATTTCTGAAATTATTGAGAACAGTGTACAGAGTGCATCACGCATTTGTCACTATATAATAGACCTTCCTCACGCCGTTACTATAAAAAATGTCTTCTGTAAGCAGCATAAATATGTCGTCGTCAGCAATACTATGTTTCTGCTAATAAACTAGGAGTTCTAGTTGTCATACACTAATTGACTAGGAGTTCTAGTTGTCATACAGATTTACGACAAATGGCTCCTCGAAAGAAGCTGCTCTGCTACATTCGAGACCTTTCCACGATATTAAGCACTAGCACTAACAATACGTGATGCCAGTCAGCTTTATTTGCAGCCTCGATTGCGGCTAACACTAAACAACATATTTGCAAACGAAGGCGATATAGATATTCTCCTCACAAAAATAATTAACTATAACCTAGGTATATATGGTGTTATTTAATATATATTCTTAAAAATCTTATTCATCCCAGCGTTATTTTATTCTGTCACCATCAGCGTTGAAGATAACAAAGAAATCCGGTAAAAACAATCGGTAATGACTGTGAAAAACAGCGTTGCTTCTTTGAAATCTGTTGGAATTCCAAAAAGTGCGCACGACAACTTTTTGTTTAAAGGGCCCCTAAACCACCCAGAGGTCGAAATTTAGTTGTGGTGTTGCAGTTGTGCACGAGTCTACAACGAACACGTAGCTGCGAGAATTTTTCGAAATGGGGCCGTACTAGCGGAGTTACACGCGCTTGATGATCGAAACAAGGCCCTCGCTCGTTTCGCTCGTTCCTTCGCTACTCTCCTCGTCGGCTGGTCTCTCCTCCTCTCCGAGTGCTCCTCTAAATGCAACGTGACATACGCCATCGCCAACGCGCTCTCCATTTCCGGTTTAGCACGTCCACGCTAGCGGCAAATATACCGACGGTGAACCGGCCTCCAGCGCCGTAGAACGTCTGCCGCGCGAGAGGTATCCAAAGTAGACAGCAGTTCGGCCGGCGCACCTCCCACAGCACGATCAACGGGCCAATCAACGACCGGGAAGCTGCGGGCCTCCGCTACCGGCGACGGAAAACATCGGTTGCAGCTCAGCTGCAGTGCACGGCTACCGACGGGAGACGAGCCGGCTGCACTCGCATCGCAGCAGACGGCGCCGCTAATATCAGCGTATTGTTCTTCTTTGTGTACAATTATTGCGAAGAGAAATTATAGTGAAGAGAAAGAAATTTACAGAAGAATAAAATTGGGTTGGAATGCATACGGCAGGCATTGCCAAATCCTGACTGGGAACTTACCACTGCCGTTGAAAAGAAAAGTGTGCAATCATGGCATTCTACCGGTGCTAACATACGGGGCAGAAACTTGGAGGTTAACAAAGAAGCTCGAAAACAACTTAAGGAGCGCACAAAGAGCGATGGAGTTTGTGCTAGCGTCCCCTTAAGCGGGAGATCCGATGATTCCCTCCGGAGCTTCGCCCACTCATCATCATTCACCCCGTGGATATGCTGTGAATTTTTTTTTATTTTGTGGCACGCCCGCGGCGCGTAGCGCTGCAGCATTTGGCGTCGTTCATGACGGCATTCTGGCATTTGGCATCGTTCATGACGGCATTCTGAACTCGATGCGCGTGTTTACTTCAAATGTTCAAAATAATATCTGAAGTGGTTTAGGGGCCCTTTAAAAATGAAATGTCGATAGTATTTCACAGATAAAGGCGACGGGAAGCTGTTATAGCCCACCGCGTTTCGTCCGAAGGATCCATAACGTCGGATAGGCGCTCCGTGATTGCAGCACTTTGTTGCGTTTCCGCAAGGCATACCGCAGTAGCTAAAGATGGCTGCGGACGCGTTCACAGTCCACTGCGCCTTTCCTATTGTGACGATACGTTTTGTCATGCCGGTTCAACAACGCTTCGCATGCACCGATTGCAGCCATGCGTGTGATCTCCGTAACTTTTTTTAGATGCGAAGCAGCTTATGGTCGGGGCTATGTCACACCCTCCCTCCCTCTGCCGTGCGGCGTCCACACCCCTACTGCGCTTGCGCATCCTCCTCCCCCTCCTCTCCTTGTCTCATCTCCTGCCGGCATTCCTCCTCTCCTCTCCGACGCTCCTCTCTGGATTGCGCAACGAATGGCAACAACTGCGGCTCCGCGCGCGATAATGCGAAGCAGCTTAAGTTAGAGACGCGACGATAGGCGCCCCAGAGGCACCGGCAACAGTCACCAACGCCGCGGGCGTTCGGTGCGAACGCGGGAAAAACGCCGACGGCGTCGACAACAGTTCTGCGCGTTGATGGTGCTGCTGCATGTCCAAGTTTATACAGCTGATAAAACTACCTTGAGTCGACCGCATGGCTGCTTCGCATACTACTCAGGGTTCCCCTACTCTGGGAAGATGGTGTAATTTTTTTGGTTGCGGCTAATCCTCGATGCTAATCCTCGGCTAATTGTGACAGAAACATTTTTGTCTCGTTTTATTATCATTAACTGATTGCTGTAACTGAGCTCTTACGCTGTGGAACCTGAATTCCTTGAGAGGCCTAGAAATAAATTACTTCACCTTTTAACGCAATCTGTTCAAATGCGTGCGAAATATAGCGTACCTTTGAATATAATAACTATCATGAATCAATAAAACATGTTTATGTAACGTGCCCAGGAACAGCCCTAGTGTCTGAGTGCTGGCGCACGCATACATTGAGAACTAAAAAAACACCAGTGGAACATCACTAAAAAGGTAATGAATAAAAATATCAATCTTGAAAAGAAGAGTGTATATACAATATTCAATCAGTTCATCAATCAATAAATCAAACAATCAATCAATCAAATTTATTTACCGTGTCCAGGAACAACCCTAAAATCTGAATGTTGGCGCACGCCTGAATTAAAAATGAAAGAAAAAAGAAGCTGCAGGGTATATAATTTTAAAAAAAGCACGCTCGATGAATAAAAAGAACAGCGGCCAGATTCACAAAGCGTTTATTTCGTAAGTTCGCTTTGCCATATGCTGGCCGCCTTCACTAATGATATGTCGGGCATTCGTATTGGTTAAAATTCTTTCTCACTAAAAATTCTAGCCCAAGAAATTTTGCGAATTCGAGCTCAGAACGACGACAAAGTTCGTTCAACAATGCGTGAAAATATGACACAGGAAGGCATACGTCGGGAAAGAACAATGACACCAAGTTACGAAAAATATCAAGATTATAAAACTAGGCGTTATAAGGACTCTATTCTGTGGATGGCTGAGTCTTGGTGATGACAGGCAGGAGCATGGAAAGGTCTATAGTTCTCGGGTTAGCTTGCGCGGAATCCAAAACAGGATACAACTGAGGAGTTCGGGACAGCTGAGGATATATAGAAATCAAAATCATAATAACTTAGTTCTTACTATTTCTTTCTTTCTTTCTTTCTCTTTTATTCGAGACAATTTTCATACAAATTGGCTAAGGAGGCACAACAAAAGGCCCGGAGAGAGCCTGACTAGGTTGTGCCACCCTGACAGCGTAGGCAGCAAGTCTTGTTTTGATTACACATCATAGGCCGACCCAAATACAATAACAACAATGCAAATACAGAGAAATATGCAGTTCCTTTTTTGGAACGAGAATCAAAACCTAATACTTATGCACACACAATGAAATAAATCTACACAATACACAATGAAATACAACACAATACTCAATATTAATACCGAGAATTGGTTCAGGGACTAACATCTCACATCTGCTCAAATAGTAATAGGGCTTTAACTTGCTTCTTGAATTGAATTAGAGAAACTCTAGAATTAATTAGATTTAATATGTCAGGATAATTGTTGAGGAGTTCTGGTATTAGTGACGATAGCCTCTGTAAACCATAATTTGTGCGTGATCTTGTCTTAACTATTAAGCTGTGTCGTAGTTCATAAGGGGACTGCTTAAGTGGATAGGTTTCTTGAAAATTTATTCTGTTTTCTCGGTATTGACGTAGGGCTTCCAGAGATAATTTTTGTTTCAGCAATTGTTTTATTTGAAGTATGCTATATCTGTTAAAGTACGATGTAGTGCTTTCATGCGACAATACCCGCATTGTTAATCTTATTACTAATATTAGTATCATTGTTTCATATGAAGCTTATGTATACATTAGACAAAGAGAGAAATAGAGTGAGGGCACAGTGCCAACTGCCACCTGGTCTGATGAAAACATGCAGACAGTCTGCACATTTTTGAAGCACGTTGGAACGAACTTTCTGCAGAACCTTTGTAGTGGCAGAATGTAGGAATTGTGCAGACAATTTGCAGAAGTTATATATATATATATATATATATATATATATATATATATATATAGGCCGTCTAGCTCTATTATCTGCTTCTTTTTACCTAAGCGCATTGGATCTGGCAGTTTGTTTCCTTGTATGGTTAGCGAAGTTGCGTAGACAAAAACTAGCAAAGTACGATTGTTTCCAGGAGAATTAAAAGCCTATTGAATGCCATTTTTATTGCACTCTTATGTCCCGTGAGTTCCACTCACTGATCATGATCACGCGCCCTCTAAGCCAAAGAAAGCCGTACATGTTCAATTCTCTTCTGCGCAGTGATCTCCCGAAGAGCTGTTTCGATGAGCAGAGCAGGACGAACTACATGGCTGTGTACAAGAAATATCCGGGTCAGGCAGTACGGCCGCAGCATTACTGCAGAAGGATGCTCAAGGTGAAGTCAAAACAAATCAAGGTTGCTGCACAGAAGGTGAGCTGCACGAAAAGGTGGTCTCGTGTCGAAAAGTCACCAATGGGTCAGTAATGACATTGCCAACACAATCAGGCAGGGCTCTGGTTGGTTGAAGTAGGCCGCAACTCCCGCCGACTTTTCTCACGTTGGTAACAATATCTCATAGTCGGCACCGTATGTCCCTTGCCAAGGGGAATCAAGGAATAAAAAAGACAGATGTTGTAAAAAGTGGTTCTGTTCTAGTTTCAGAGTTTCAAAGTTTATTGCTTGAAAGTAGTTACATGTTTTCATGGATAAGAAATACAAAAGAAGGTCCCATAGTCAAAGACTGTACTGGGGAACTCCGACCAAGGTTATGTGGTAAGAGGACAGCAAAATAAAGCAATATCATGAGAGTAACTTACAAATAAAAAATTTGAAGAAATATAAGACAACAAGTTAAGCGGAAATACACACAAAAGACAAGTTATAAAAAGACAAGTGTGCTAGTATGGAAGGTGTATATCCAACGTGAAGTACACTTAAATGGCAAGCATCATAAAAAAAGCACTTAGATGCATTGCAATACAAATTCACATCAACTGCAAAAAATAGAACAAAATTTGAGCAATATACGTGAGAATAATCTAGGGTGCCAACCCACAAAAAGTCTAAAATGTGAGAAGGGACGTGAACCGGCAAGACAAGACGTACATCAGTTAGAGCAAATAAATCAAACACGTTTTAAGGGAACTCTAAAATTAGTATGTGGTGCAACTTTTATAACAAAAGACTAAACGCAAATCCAATGATCGAGCACGTTTGAAAGAGCATCATCATCACGCATTCCCCAAAAACACCACGCTTTCAAAGCAGACGATGCAGCTTGTTTAGGGATTCATCTTTGGACACAGTTGTTTTATCATGTTTCTTTTTTTTTCAAGCGAAACTTGTACAGCCTCACAAGTGTCGGTGGTGATGGTGGTGGTGTCACGCTAAAACCCTAGCAGAAACCTGTCGAAAACTCGCGTCTTGTTCACTTGGTATATACCAAAAGTCGCATGCAATGAAACGAATGCATGATTAACATGACTGATAGATCATTACATCAATAACATCGCATGCTCGTAAGTAACGACAGGATTAACGATAAGAAACTCACGTGTGGCGCATACCCGCATTGTATATTTGGGTATGAGCCAGGAATATTATGGTGTGAGCCCGGACCAAGAAAGAAGGAAGAAAAGAAAGAAAGAATGAAAGAAGGAACTCACGTGTGGCTGATACCGGGGCCGCACATTTCAGATCCGCTGGTTTACCGTCTGTACGTGGTGCAGTTTCGGCGCCCGAATGGGGAGTCATCCGCGTGGTGCATGCCGCCGAGCAGCAGGCTGTGTTTGAGCAACCGTGCCATGAACTCGCTCGGGAAAGGGCTCGTCGTCAACGTGACGATTCTAGCGTGAGCGCCTCCGAAGACCAGGCGAAACGTCAGCGAAGAGCCGTAGACACCGAGTTACAGGAGCGCGATGTTGAGGCCAAACGTCAGCGAAGAGCCGCTGACTCTGAGTTTAGGGGGAACGAAGCGGGACGCCTGCGACAGCGTCGTGCTGCCACAAGCTTCACTTACCCTCAATTTCTCGACAGGATCAAGGGCTGGTGATTTTTGTGTGGAAGATTTCTTCTCACGTTTTGCGATGTTGATACGGGCTTCTGCAAACTCAGACAAATTGCTACGGGGATGATGGTGAGCTAGGGCAGGTTAGATGCAAATGGTCGTCACTGGGATGAAGTTGAAGCATATGACGACACCCTAGCTCGCATAAAAAGTATATTCTAGACAGAGGCTGGTAGTTTTTTTGTTGCACTCTTTGTTATGTTTCATGAACGCTGCTAATTAATGAAGCCGTATGAGCCTTTGGATGGAAGGAGGATGAAGTTGAACTAAATGGAGATGAGATGGACACCAGTTCCAGAGTGAAACTTTAAGTCTGTTGTGACCTTTTTACCAGCAACGCTACATTATTTTGGCGCAGCCGACAATCCACTCCAACATGTGGATGACATTTTTCTTTAAAGAGACATCCGCAGATAAGATAATCTTTTCGAGATTCCAAGCTCAAGATGAACCAGCGGTGTAACTACCTCGTGAACGCATCTCGGCAGAACTCGTGAACCTGGTTTTGGAGAAGGCTTCCGTGGACACTGCTGAACGACGTTGGAAGGGTGCTGTGAAAGTGAACTCGCGTCTGGCGACCTTCAACGAGCTAGTGCTTCAACCGATGCATCAAAAGGACTGTTGATCCCAGACTACGACGGAAGAGGTGAGCCTCGTTTTGGAAGCACTTCAAGTACAGCAGGAACAGATTGTGCAACAGAACCAACTGGTGACATCGCTTATTAAATCACTAACCGCTGAGAAGCCGGTGACAAAATTTGTAGAACCCGATAAGTTCGACGGCATGTCTTCAAGCCCAGAAAAGTGGCTTGTATTCTATGAATATGCCACTGGGAAGAACAATTGGCACTCTGATGAGGACAAGATTACTCACATGCGTAGTTATTTGAGAGGTGTTGCACGCAAATGGCGCGAGCTACACATTATTGAAGTAGCTGACAACCTTGGAGCCAATAAAAGGAAACATTCCTGACGACATTCTGAAGCAAACCTGTACAAAGATGGGACTCTGCGCTTAATTTCCAATTGAAGCAGGGCTTCATTGTCAGTTATTTCTTTGAAAAACGCCGCCTTTTAAACCTGGCCGAGCTCGTGCTTCCATCTGCTGCCATAATAGCCCTAATGATGTGCGGACTGCATGCTCAAGTGCTGAAGCAAATGCAAGTACGATCACCTAAAACTATAGACGCGCTCCTGGTGGGCCTTCAGCAGATATCATACTTCAGAAGAAAAAAATCACAGGCCTGCGCGGCACACGCAGCACAGTCACAGCGTAAGCTGGTGGAGCGGCTCAAGATTAGCTCCAATTTCGGCACCACGCACAACTGGTTCTTCGTGACAAAGTCTCTTCGCCTTGTTTTGAAGAGAACGATCTGAACTGTCCGCCCAGAGTCGAAGGCGAGCTGCGGCTTGTAATGATCTCTGCACAGCAGTCTGCTGATCCCGATGATACCTGGTTGTAGCCGCGCACGTAGCTCTACGATTCGCTTATTTAGCAGCGGTTCGTACCTTGCGAGGAGACGCCATAACATGTATCCAGAATACGTGGCGCACATCTCTCACATCCCTTGACCCTTGGCATGGTACGGTGTTGTTTTTGATGACGATGATGATTGTTTATCGGAATTTTCAAAACCGGCTGATGACAAATGGTCACCTAGCCTGCTTGAGTTAACGAGGTCCAGTTAAATGCAGCATGCAACTGCTATATGCAACTTACATGTCGGGCACGCTGCGTTTGTAGGCGCCTTAACTACATGGCGCCACCATTCTAGAGGAGGCTCGGGATCGCTTTGATTGCGCGCCTCGTCTCAATCACATCTCGTCGTCTGTACCTGCGCGCCTGCTTAGGGTGTGTTCATAGGGCATTTTTCCGCTGCCTGTAAGCAAGTGCTTGCGTTGCTAAGTGGTAATGTATCGGACTCCCGCCCAGCGGGCCCGGGCTCAATTTCCGGCGGCGACCAGGTACTTTTTTCGCATTTCCGGCGATATCAGTTACGGTCACTAGCGGCGGCGGACATCATCGCGAATCAAAACGGCTATTGGAATGAGCCCAAAACAGCTTACGCTGTAAAATAACTACTAACCCAAGCACTCGCTTCAGACGGACTGACTCGCAAGAACAGAGCCACCTTGCTAACAGCGCAGAAAACTTGGGTTGGCGCGCTCCCAAAGGACGGGTTAACGATGTCAAAAACGACACTCTATAGTTTTCGATGACTAACTCATGAACAAGGATTATCAGTCTGACCCGATGCCCAAAACTGAGACTCTTTATCTAAATTGCTCTACCCTACTTCACATTCCCGTTAAAGTGGGAAACAGACATGTGATAGCTTTGGTGGACAGCGGCGCTTCTGTGTCTATAATAAATGCCAAGATGGTGAATGCAAGTCAGCTGCGGGTACAAGGTTACTATGGAAAAGTGGCATTCCCTAATCATTGGGCGTCGGTAAAGAGTGAGTTCCAAGGTCATAAAATAGAGAGTGAAGTATTGGTGCTAGAGCGTGTGATGTACGCTTTTCTGCTATCCTGACCAAACGTCAAGAAACTGAAAATCATTGTATACTGGGACGTTGCGGTTTTAGCCGTGGAACTACAAGGAACGAGGCACAGCAGGGTAGAAAAGATAACCCACGAGTTGTCAAGTGTATGGAGGATATTGCAACGACCTACCCTGAACTTGTATGCATAGGAAGCTATCCACAGGCGATGAAGTCTCCCGTAACAATTGTGACGAAATGTGGTACTTTCACACTGGGCACAGACGGCAGGGCTCTCATTCGTCAGACCGAACTCATACCAGTCCCCATGCAGAATATAGACACGATTATAGATGAGACAGGTGATTGCCAACCTTTTTCACGTATTGACTTGTCCAAAGGTTTCTGGCAGATCGCGCTCACAGAAGAAACAAAATGCACACTGCTTTTATCACGCCCTACGATCAGTATGAGTATATCCGGCTTGCTTTAGGCTGGAAGAACTCGCCAGCATGGTTGCAAATGATCATGAACGAAGTCCTGAATCCTTTCGTAGGTGCATTTTGTAACGTGTACACAGACGACATTATCGTCTGCTCCAAAAGAGAGGCTGAGCATCAGGAACACCTGTCTCAGGTATTAAATTCCTTGAGCTTGGTACATCTCTAGGTTATCTTTAAGAAAAGCGCATTCTTTCAAAGAAAAGTTCTCTTTCTTGGAAGAGTCTTCGATGGGGCTAGCAAAAGCACGAAACAAGATTCCATCGAAAGGATCTCCCAACTGGCAAAACCACATGGCGTCCACTCATTTCGTGTGTTTTCTGGACTAGCAGGACATTTAAGACCTTTCATAACAGGGTTTGCCATCAAAATTAGAAGTATCCTGCGCCTTACGCAGAAATAAGTTCCATTTGAGTGGAATGGCAACTGTGAGAGAGTCTACCACGAGCTGGTGCACAAAATCTGTGCTGACCCTATTTTACGCATACCAGATTTCACTTTACCCCTTCAACTGAATATCGGCGCCTCACACTATAGGACAGGTGCAGCCTTGTATCAGAAAAGTCTGGAAGCATCCGGCCGCGAAAAGCGGCACGTAGTAGGTTATTACAGCTACACCCTCCAGCAGTCTTAAGGTAACTGCACCACTACTGAAAAGGAACCACGTCCAACCACCAATGTAGTTGGTGTCAAT
Source organism: Dermacentor silvarum (assembly GCF_013339745.2). Classification (NCBI taxonomy): domain Eukaryota; kingdom Metazoa; phylum Arthropoda; class Arachnida; order Ixodida; family Ixodidae; genus Dermacentor; species Dermacentor silvarum. Next base: position 51,380,670 of record NC_051156.1, on the reverse strand, counting down.
GTTTGTTGGCTTCTTATGATATCATTAATAAAAATCGGGCCCCTCGGTTTCCTTTCTTCTCGTTAATTTACATAACGACGGCTCGAATCCGGCAACATTGATGCCTTCAGGTAGCATATGTGGGTTTATAGACCAGTTGCCATCACCCAAAAAGGTCACGTGCTCGTGAAGCCTGCGGCAGAAAGGATGTTCCACATCCGCCCATAGGTTCGTGAGCGGTGGCACTGGCAAACACTCTCAGGGTTAGTTCTAGTTGTAAAAACATAAATACCCCAGAAAGTCGACGGGAAAACGGCTCCGCGGTAGCTCAATGGTGAGAGCATCGCACGCGCAATGCGAAGACGTGGGTTCGTTCCCCACCTGCGGACAGTTGTTTTTTCATCTGCTTTCATTTTCCATTATTTATCATTTCTTTAATTCAATTACTAAGTACAAGTAATTTCCCCTATGTTGTCTTTGGTGTCAATGTTTGTTGGCTTCTTATGATATGATTAATAAAAATCGGGCCCCTCGGTTCCCTTTCTTCTCGCTCATCTACATAACGACGGCTCGAATCCGGCAACATTGATGCCTTCAGGTAGCATATATCGGTTTATTGACCAGTTGCCATCACCCAAAAAGATCACGTGCTCGTGAAGCCTGCGGCAGAAAGGATGTTCCACATCCGTCCATAGGTTTGTGAGTGGTGGCACTGGCTAACACTCTCAGGGTTAGTTCTAGTTGTAAAAACATGAATACCCCAGAAAGTGGATGGGAAAACGGCTCCGCGGTAGTTCAATGGTGAGAGCATCGCACGCGTAATGCGAAGACGTGGGTTCGTTCCCCACATTCGGACAGTTATTTTTTCATCCGCTTTCATTTTCGAATAATTTATCGTTTCTTTAATTCAATTAGTAAGTACAAGTAATTTCCCCTATGTTGTCCTTGGTGTTAATGTTTGTTGGCTTCTTATGATATGATTAATAAAAATCGGGCCCCTCGGTTCCCTTTCTTCTCGTTCCAATGCTTAAAGTATTTAGACCTTCCGTACGTACCTAGAAGGTGTGAAGTTCACTTTGTTCGCTGATGACCCAGGCCCTCACTCATCTCTTGAATATGACCCAAGCTAAAGAATGTATCGCCAGATGGGTGAATTACTTGCAGCAGTTTGAATTCATAATCTCCCTGCGACCAGGACCTCTTTTGACTCAGGCAGATGCTTTGTCTAGACTGATGATACAATCCAACACGGAACAATCGGAGGAAATCAATGAAGTAAAATTATGGGAAGGCACTGAACACCTTATTTTTTGAAGGTCAGTATCAAGTGCCGCCAACGCTGGTTCCCAGGGTGCTTTATTTTTTTCACGATTGCCCAGAATCTAGAGGACACGATGGGTTTTGGCACACAACAAGGAAGGTAAGAGATTGACGTAGTTGACCGCAGGCTGGTGTGCCCGGTACAGCTTTGGCCGCTCGTTGCAGAAGACCGATCGCACTAGCTCACGGAGCACTTTAATGTCAGTCGCGAAAGTTCCCAGACCGACGGTTGTCGAAGCAGCATTTACTTGGCGGTCATACTGGTTCGACCGCACCTGCAGCGTCTTTTCCATAGCAACGGCTTCTGTGAGGAACTCTGTAACCGTCCTCGGCGGCTTACAAGCAAACCCACCGATAAGCTGTTCTTTGACACCTCGCATCAAATGAAGGATATTCTTGTCTTCCGGCATGCTAGTGTGATCTCGTCTCAAGAGACCTTGTCATGTCTTCAACGTACATAATAACCCTTTCATTGGACTTCTGAGCGCGTGATTGGAAGGCCCAATCAGCTCGCTCTCGGCGATCGGGGTTCGAGTAGGTCTCCAAGAGTCGCCGACGTGACTCACGCCATGTCGTCCGGGCCTCTTCGCGTTTCTGGAACCTGGTGCGAGTGTCGTCCTCGAGGCTGAAATACACATTCCTTAATTTTGCTCAGTCATCCCCCTCGTTGAAAGCTGCTCCTCGCTCAAAGTCGTCCAGGCAGTCTTCCACGTCTTCATAAAGGTTGCCGTGGAAGGAACTTGGCACTCGCGGGCGCTGCAGCGTGTTATGAGTTGGTACTGTCGCCACCATACCTTCCACCGTGGCCATTGTGCTCCCGCATGATTGTACAACCTCAGGGGCCGGTCCTGGAATTCTCCGGCTGGCACGGTGCACTGGTGTAAGCTCCGGTATGGCACTGATCTTGCTGCCAGCAGGGGTCTGTTGCATAGGTCGAGGTTACCGAGCACCGTCCACCAGAAATGTCACGTTCAAGCAGAACAGGCGGCCTGAAGCGTTGGGTCCGAGTCTCTAACTGACAGCTGATGAAGCGGAAAACTCAAGCACATGTGCGTGGATCCCAACCCAACGCCTTATGAGATCTCGGAGAGCTTCAAGTTTTTCCATAGCAATCAACAAGAAGAGGGGAGTCGGTGCAGACATTCTTTGTCGAGATAAGCAAGATTGCCCAGAACTGCAATTTTTCCATCGACGTTAGACAGGATGCTGAGGGATAGTACTGTATGCGGTGTCCGTCCTAAAAATTAGCAGATGCAGCTATTGGCGAAAAAAGACTTAACACTCAAAGAAGCAGAAGCCCTTGTCCTGGCTGCGGAAACTGCAGAGCACGGTTCGGAGCAGATCGATAAGCAAAGTGATGCTTTGAATGTCCTGAAGGTTAGTCAACGGTACGTGCCAACGACCACAAGGAACGCGCAAAGGAGCGAGCCTGAACAATGCAAGTGCTGCGGCCAGCATGGTCACAAAGCTTCGACATGCTTTAAAAAAAGACGCCGATGCTTCAAATGTGGGCGACAGGGGCATTTGGCTGGTATGTGCGCGAGCACAGGCGGTGCAAACAGAACGCTAGCGCTAACAGAAAAAAACTCAAAACAGACTGACGACAGCAGTACATTACAAATCTGGTCCGTCATGAAGGCTGAGCCTTTGGTACCGCCTATTCTGAAGTTTATCTCACGGGATGGCGTCAGCATACGGATGGACGTTGATACTGGCTCGCATGTTTGTATCGTTCCGAGAGCAGCGTATGAAGCACTTCACGAGCATTGGCGCCGGCTGCAAAGCGCAAAATTAAAGCTTTCTTGCTATCTAGGAAAACTACCAGTACTGGGCGTTTTGGCTATGAACGCTTGTTATATGTTGGTGGAAGTTAATGCACGCTGACGGTATTGGATTGTGAAGGCTCCAGCCAGTGCGGCCGGGACTTATTGCAGAAGCTTTCAGCAGAAGGGACCCCGGTCCTGCACGTGATGGCGCTACCAAGCGGGAAAAGCCTTCGGGAACCGGCAGAGCTGGTGCCATAATGAAAGAGGTATGCCGACGTGTCCACGGAAGGCCTGGACTCTTCAAGGGACCGCCAGTATAGCTTTACGTCAAGGACACAGCAACACCAAGATTTTTCATGGCAAGAAAGATTCCCCTTGCGCTAGTAGATAGATTCTGCTGAGCTGAATAGACTAGTGGACACTGTGTAATATCGCCAGTCTATTATGCGGAAGGGCTACACCGATAGTACCGGTACTGAAAGTGATGGCGCGGTGCGCATTTGGGGAGACATTAAAGTGACATTAAACCCTGTGTGCGAATTGGAAATGTACTTTCTACCAGTCATAGACGACATCTTCGCAAATTTGCGTGGGGGACAGCAATTCAGTACACTGGATTTGCGAGACGCCTACAGCGAGATTGCGCTGTAAGAAAGCTCGCGGAATCTGGCCGTCATAAAACACATGAAGGGTTCTTTTCTTACAATAAGTTACCGTTTGGAATCGCGTCAGCACCGGCGATATTCCAGAGAACGATCGAGTCAATATTGCAAGGAATGCCGGGGGTAAAAGCATACCTAGGCGACGTCTTTATAGCAGAGACTGCTGATAAGCTAAACGCAAACCTGCGAGCGGTGGTTGCCGAGATTTAAGAAACACGGCAATAATTGCGCGCTGACAAGTGGTGGATAAACGAGGCCGCAGTGACGTATCTGGGTCACCGAATCGACGCAGCGGGATAGCACACAACGGAGAAGAACGCCGAGGCTATCAGGCTTGCCCTAGACTCTCAGAATGCTTACGAGTTACGATCGCTTCTGGGTATGTTGACGTTTTACAACGAATGTTTACCGAATCTTTCGACGCTACTGGCACCTTTGTACCGACTTCTACAAAAAGCAACCAGATGGTCGTGGTGTGCAATAGAGGAAGACGCATTCGGGAGGCTAAAGAAGCTTTGTGTGCCGCGCCAGTACTGACCTGTTTCAAACCAATGAAAGAGCTATTCTTGGATTGCGATGCATCACCCTATGGTGTAGGAGCCGCGCTTGGTCACCGAATTGATGGGCAGTATCGACCAGAAGGATTTCGGTCGCGAATGCTGACCAGTGCATTGAAAAATTACTACCAGATTGAGTGAGAGGCATTGGCTCTTGTTACGGCGTCACGCGGTTGCGCGACCATCTACTTGGCAGAGAGTTCACTCTAATTACAGACCACCAGCCGGTGCTGGGTCTTCTAAGGGCGGATTGGCAAACACCTACCATGGTCGCAGCTCGTATACAGAGAGGTATTTGTACGCTGGGCGCGTACAAATACCGGCTGCAGCATAGACCGGATAAATGTTGTGCAACGCTGATGCATTAAGCCGTTTACCTATATCCGTGCAGCATGGAGCGGAGCCGGAGGACGTCACGCCCATCGTTCTGGCCTTGGACCAACCGCACATTCCGCACAGCCTACAAAAGAGTTGCAAGCCATCACAGCGACAAATGACGTAATCGCTCAAGCATGCAAGTACACGCTCAATGGTTGGCCACATGTGATTAAAGGCCACAGTGAGCTCGCAGAGTATTACAAAAAACGGTCCGAGCTGTCATTAGAAAACGATTTTTTGTACCGGGGCCATTGCGTGGTCATATCTACCGCCACCCGCCAGAAGTTGCTTATGTTACTGCATGACTCCCATCAGGGAGTGTCGTCTATGAAGGTGAGAGCAAGGTCGATATTTGGTGGCCCGTTTTGAACCAGGACCTCCAGAGCGTCGGCGCCACCTGTAATAACTGTGTTCAAGCACTGCCCATGCCAACGGCACAAATGCCCGTAAACTGGACGGAGACAGGCGAAAGGAGGTCGCGACTACACAAAGACTTTGCGGGGCCACTGCACGGCAAGATGGTTTTAATTGTGGTAGATTCCCACAGCAAATAGATTGATGCTGTTCTGTAGCGCGTGCTCATTCCCGCAGCAACGGCGAAGTTCTGTGAACAATATTTTCTCAGTTCGGTATACCATGCACAGTGGTGTCGGATAATGGAACGCCTTTCACGGGCTCGGAATTCCATCAGTTCACACAACTGAACGGCATCGTACATATTCGAACAGGCCCACATCACCCACAGAGCAATGGGCTGGCTGAGCGCGCTGTGGGGACGGTCAAGAAGAGCGGAAGCGTCGAACTAGCGACTTCTCTAGCCCGCGTTTTGTGCAACTGTAGAAATACACCCCCAACAATCTAGACTTTCCCCTTCCGAAAGGCTTTTCGGCTGCGCTTACGCGCGATATGGGATTTGTCTTTTCCATCCAAGAACAACCACATTGTCTCGGGCGAATCTCCGGGGGAATATGTCTACGTGCGGAACTATGGCACAGGGGACAAATGGACGCCAGGAATGGTGAAGGCCATGACCGGCGCTCGCATGTTGGAAGTAGAGACCGACACTGTACTGGTCCGTCGCCATCTGTATCAAGTACGAAGTGCAGCAAGGATGTTTTCTCGACTGGGGGACCAGCGCTACCAGACAACACGATGACAACGGAAGGCGCAGAGGACTCGTCTATAGAGGCAGCAGCACTACAGCGGTCTACAAGAACACGAAAACCGGTTGGACGTTATGGTTACTAAGACGGAAGAAGTGTTACAGTGCACGCGCTTCCCGTGATAAGCGGAAGTGTGGACCGCACATGCGCAATTCTCGCCCTTTGTTTTTCCCCAGCCCTCTCTTTTTTAGTATATATCACTGCGGAAATAAACGTGGCTGCTCTGCATGGTGACACAGACCATTCTTGTCAGAGGCGGCGGAACAGCCGTAATGTAACATGTCCAGTCGAGCTAGATATAAAAATTACTTTTGTAATAACCTATGCGTGATTCATAACGAGAACAGAGCTGTTTTCAGCGATAAAACTACGAAAATGGGAACAAATGTGGTGCCACTGCTCAGGAATAAGGCATCTCTCGTTACGTCAGCAGTGACCGATTCAAAGGTAGCGCAACAGAGGAAGGTCATGCGGATGTACCGCCAACTCGTCCGTTTGGTGAGGGCGACTTCAAATTGGGGAGCAGTGCCGGGAACTGAGCGACAATGTCTACGCAACTGAGGGATACGTGGGAAACAAAACCCGGTGATAGACTTCTGGATGAATTATCTATTAATATTGCTTCACTTAACATTTTCTATTAGTGCCGCTTTAAAGTATTGGCGTTGCACAATCGCTCACCCGCCTCTGTGCACGTGCAAGTGCAAGGCATTCACCTCTACAAGTCTTCTGTAGTGTAGGCAATTGCACTATCAGAATCATGACGAAATAATTTAAAGAAATGGCGTCTGTCTTTTTCAGCCGGAGTCTCTTAGCGGGCAGTGCAAAATGTACTGTTGCGTGGTTGGAGTCCATGCAAACGTGTGCGATATAGTAATCATGCTGGAAGGCATGGAATGTACGAAAGGAAAGGTGAGAATGAAAGTTTTTTCAATGCTCTCTTTACAAGGGTAAGCTTCGTTGTATTGTAACTAGGGACAAATTATTCCACGATTTACTTTATTTCCAGTTCCTCTCATTGCAAATCTGTTATCGATGTTGCGAAAATAGGTGTAATAATATCGTTTTGCTCGTACGCACGTTTTACAAAAAGTGCGAATTTGACAGAAACAAGTCGAGGTTTTGACGGAAGCCCGTCTAATGAGACAGAAGCCCGAAAGGAACGAGAAGAACAACTGCATGATTAGAGTTGAAATTCGTACGAGCTGCCTAGTCTTACGCGAATGCTCAGCGAAGTGTTCTTGGGGTTGACTTCATGCAACAGTGCGGCGCTATTATTGATCTGCAAGAGCGTCGTATCACATTCTCAGCCGAACGAGCAATCGAAATGCAAGACGGCCAACGGCGTGACGGCGTACTCCGTGTTTCTGCAGACATGCAGATAGTGTAACGCGTCCTCCATGAGCCAGTGTCTCGTCGACGTCACATGCTGTGGCTTACGAGATGGCAAAGCGGTGGCCGAAACTAACTTGGAACACCTGCTGAAGCAAGGCGTTTGTCTGTCCCTAAGTGTTATACAGGTTCGTTATGGCAATCCGCAATTGCTTGTTACCAAATTTAGCAACGAGCACGGACACCTGTTCCGCGGCACTTCGTTAGCGTTTGCCGACGCAGTAGCACCATTATGTTCAACCTCGGTGGGGAGCTGAGGTAGAACACCCGGCTTCTAATCTCAAGGTCGTAAGTTCGAATCCTTCTCCAGTTCACAACACTTTTAGGCATGGAGTGGCGTCTGACACCGGCAAAAAAAATTTCGCCGAGAGCTAGTGGGGCTATAATAGTCCAGGTGCAACCAAATTAGGAAGGCCCACTAAGCTTCAAAAATGTCACTTCCTCATCAGAACAGGAATTGGCCTCCCTGGTTCATTATGTGGCAACTATATCCGTCATGACTCCTAAAATTAACCCCTGGCCTTCAGTCCCCAGCGGCTGCGGAGCACCTGACCAAAGCGGTGGTCTGACCTGCGCCGCGGCAGAGGGTGCTAAGAATCTCTGGGTCCGGACAGGCCGCCACTGGAAAACTGAACCTGGCAACGTACACACGCGCACCCTATCGAGCTCCCTTAACAGGATTATTCGAAGGAGTATCAGGTGCTGCCTGGGATATTATTGGCTTTAATGAGGTTAGAAGAACTGGTGAGGCTTATACAGTGCTGACTAACGGCCACGTCCTCTGCTACCGAGGACTTCCAAATCAGAGAGAATTCGGAGTAGGATTTCTGGTCCATAAGGACATAGCAGCAACATTGATGATTCTGCAGCATTAACAAGAGGGCAGCAGTCATCGTCATTAAAGCTGAGTAGGACGTATAGAATAAAGGTAGTACAAGCCTACGCTCCAACCTCCAGTCACGACGATGAAGAAATAAAACAGTTTTGTGAAGATGTTAAATAGCGATGAGAAAGGTGCAATCTCAGTACTGTATTCAAGGGCGACTTCAATGCAAAAGTGAGGAAAAACCAAGCTAGTGAGCAAGCAATTGGCAACTACGGCATTGATTCTAGGAACACTAGAGGGTAGGTGTTGGTAGAATTCGCAGAAAGATACGACCTTAAATAATAAGTACCTTCTTCAGGAACCACAGCAACAGAAAGGGACCTGGAAAAGCCCTAATGGAGAAACAAGGAGTGAAATAGATTTCATACTCTATGCCAATCCCAGCACAGTGCCGGTTGTAGAAATGTTGGAAGGGTAAAGTGCAGTGAACCAGGTTAGTGAGGTCTAGAATTTCTCTCAATTTGAAGAGAGAAAGAATAAAATTAGTCAAGGACAAACAGGCCAACCTAGCCGCACTAAGGGTAAAAACAGGCCAGTTCAAGATGAAGGAACATACGGGTAATGAATGAAACCGTAACTAAGCTGACCTAAGAAGCAGAATTGAAGTGGGAGGAAGGCACCAAGGCAACCAGTAGGTAGCTCTCCCAAGTCACAAAGGCCGTGATAAAAAACGGCACAAAATGAAGCTGTCAAAGTCATGAGATCAGATAGAATTCGCGTAACTGTCGAAATTGATCAACAGAAGGTAAGGGATATCCGAAATTATATGGTGCAAAAAATTGAGGAAGCAGTAAAATATGGTCGCAGCATGAAATCAGTGAGAAGAAGACTGGCATAGGACAAGGCAAATGTATGCACTGAAATATAGGCAGGGTAATATCATCAGCAATTCGATGAAATAGAAAAGCAGCGGAAGAATTCTATAGTGACCTGTACAGTGTCTAGAGCAACCAAGTTACTTTCATTCGAAGAAGTAATGAACAGGATCAGGGGCTCCTTCTATGACTAGCGATGAAGTTATAAGGGCCTTGAAAGACATAACCAGGGGAAGAGCTGCTGGAGAAGATGGAATAACAGTCGTTTTATTCAAATATGGAGACGTTATCATGCTCGAAAAGCTTGCGACCCTTATACGCAATGCCTCACGACTTCAATTCTACCGGAAAGCTGGAAGAACGCCAACATTACACTGATCATAAGAAGGGAGACGTTAAAAATGAAGAATTTTAGACTCACTAGCTTGCTTTCAGTGTTGTACAAAATATTCACCAATTTAACTACCAGTAGAATCAGGCCAACACTTGACTTAAGTCGACCAAGAGAACAGGCTGGCTTCGTAAAGGGATCTTACGATGGATATATCCACGTTCGTCAATCACGTAAGATATAAATCTGCGGAGTACAAGCAACTCTCTACATGGATTTTATAGATTATGAAAAACATTGATTCAGTAGAGATACCAGCACTCAAGAGGCATTGCGTAATCAAGAAGTAGAGGAGGCATACGTGAATACTTGGAAAATATCTACAAGGATTGCACAGTACATGGTTCTCCACAAGAAAGGTAGAAAGTTACCTATCAAGAAAGGGTTCAGGCAAGGAGACACAATCTCTCCAATGTACTCACTGCATGCTTAAAAGAGTATGCAAGCTATTAGACTGCGAAGGCTTAGAAGTGAGGACAACGGCGAATATCTCAGCAACCTTCGGTTTGCAGATGACATGGTCCTATTCAACAACAATGGAGACGAATTACAGCAAATGATTAAGGACCTTAATTGAGAAAGTGTAAGAATTTGGTTGAAGATGAATATGTAGAAGACAAAGATAATGTTCAGTAGACTACCAAGAGAAAAAGAATTCAGGATCGCTATTCAGCTCATAGAATCTGTAAATAAGTACGTTTATCAAGGTCGATTACCTAGAGGGGACCCTGATGATGAGAAAGAAATTTACAGAAGAATATGTACAATAATTGCTTCTACCGGTGCTAACTTATGGGGGCAGAAACTTGGAGGTTAACAAAAAAGCTGGAGAACAAGTTAAGAACCGCACAAAGAGCGATGGAACGCAAAATAGTACGCCTAACGTTAGGAGACAGGAAGAGCGGTGTGGATCAGAGAAAAAACGGAGATAACCGATATCTAGTTGACATTATGTGGAAAAAATGGAGCTGGGCAGGCCATGTAATGGGTAGGATGGATATCCAGTGAACCATTAGAGTTACAGAATGAACACCAAGAGAAAGGAAGCGCTGTCAAGGACGGCATAAAACTAGGGTTAGTGATGAAGTTAGAAAATCAGCTAGCGCAAGACAAGGGTAATTGTAGATCACAGGGAGAGGCCTTCGTCCAGCAGTGAAGATAATATAGGCTGATGATATATATATATATTATATAATATTATATAATGTTGCAGGAAGAAGCAGGTCCAAGAGTGTAAAGTAATGTATATAAAACTGATGTGTATGGCGTTCAGGCAATAGCCAGAGTCTTCCTCTTCCTCTGGTTCGTGTCACCTTCTTCTTTCCCTTCACTGTGTCACCTTCCCGTAGGGTTAGCTCCGTCCAGGTGCAGGTTATAGAGCGCCACGTAAAGGGAGGACATAGCCCTTGAGCCTGGTGACGTGAACTACATCGCTAGTGACGGTTGGAGGCACTGAAGGCTGAAAAACTGGGGCGATCTCGTGTGTGATATCGGACAGTTGACGTAAGATCTGGTCCGGACCAGAATACCGGAAAGTATAAGGGAAAAATAACAGAAAGTACGTACGAAGATGTCGCGGCGGTATTGGGCAATCTGTCAAAAGTTTGAACCACGCGGCTGCTCTTCGTTTGTTCGAGAGCGCTTGCACTCCTTTATAGTTACCTCCACAGTGGCACAATCCTTGCACATTAGTGAGGATGACCGTTGGCACGGACTGCTGTGGCGTTGTCGTTTGTGTCGGTTGTTCTGCCATTGTGGCGGCACGGTAGGTGACGTCCGCTGCGAAGTTCCGTGATTGTACCCCGCACCATCCACCAATACGTTGCAGGTTGAAAGCAGGGCCACCTGTGTAAAAATAATGTATATTTACAACTGATACATATGGCTTTTAGGCAACTGCCAGAGTCTTCATCGTCCTCTAGTTCGTGTCACCTTTGCCTTCACCGTTACAATATATATATATTATATATATATATATATATTGTGTGTGTGTGTGTGTGTGTGTGTGTTGTGTGTGTGTACTAACAATTACTTGATTATTATGTGTTCCTGTACGTACTGATGTGTCCCCATCACTTATGTAATAACGCGCGGGATGGGGCCTTCAAGGTAATGAAATTGCATGCAAGTTCCATACAATGTTGCGGGGCGCTCTGTCCCGTTTTCTATTGTGCGCTGTGTTTTTTTTATCTTTTTGGCGCCTCAAGATAGTTATAGTGAATAGATACCGAATTGTCCAACATGAACTTCTCTTATACAATTGCAAGTTGTGCATACATTGGTCGAATCAAAGCATACGCATTTGAAAAAAAGTCAGAAATGTTTGTCATAGAAACGTCAGTTCCTGAATTGGTGTTGTTTGTAATGCCGGCGTCGGTGAATACGCCTTAATTTAAAGCGGCAAACGCTCAAAAGTAAAAGTATTCCGCAAATGGAACAGTGAAGTGTTTCGTAGAATATTTGCCAGTTCCTAACATTTATTAATACTGAGCGATTGTTTATCATGGCCATGATAATATCCGTGGCGCATGCCTCCCACTTATACTCATCCGTGGCATCGGGGGCTTCTCTAAGGATGAAAAGAGCCAATAATTGATGTTCACGAATAGCTGCAAGTTTCAGACCCTCCAGTGGTATTGTGGGTTCATTGGAGCAATTTATCGTTCATAATACAGTACGCCCGCCGATAACCGACAGTGTACAATAGGGCACCAGAACATTCTTCAGGCAACTAAGGTGAACGGGCTCTACGGTAGCATCAAATGTTGTCGTTTGCAGGAGAACAGGCGGCTGGGACACATTTGGCAGACAGCGGCGTTACGACGGTATCTGCGGACACACAAAGGGCACATACGTAACACGGCGGGTGTTCCACAAAGACGGCCGGAAGGCTCGAATCTACAGTAAATTCTCCCGTTCGGCAATCGACATTGGCACCACACAGCTTAAGAAAATCGAGGCCCAGAATTACGTCATGCGTAGCATGAGGTAAAACTACAAACTCCGCGTTAAACGTTTCACAACCCAAGCTAACTGCTGCACTGCACACACCTACAGGGCACAATAGTTCTCCACTCACTCCACGGAACACATCGGCACGGTCCCGAAACAGCACTTTTCGTCCTAGCAGGCGTTTGAATGTGTGACTCATTACGAAAACGGTCGCTCCAGTGTCCACTAAGACCATTGTTGAGACGCCGTCTACACGTACACAAACGTTATTTTTAAACACGCAAATTGGCTGAGGCATTTCTGTCATAATCGAAGACTGTCCAGCGGCCTCACCTCCAACGGCCATGCTGACTAGTTTCCGGCTAAGGCGACGGGTAGCGGCGCCGGGGAGACGGTCACCGGCTTACGCGAGGGCCAGAAGGTGGTGTTAAGCTCCGATCGGAGGCCGTGAACGGTTTCGCAGTGTTCCCAGGTTCTCGTTGGACATACCGCGTGTACATTTGTACGCACGGCCAATGCGTTGCTGGCCAGATGTTGATCGGTCGTACCTCGGCGGCTGGCGGCGTTGTGGGGCCACGTTTCAGTACCTGGCGATGTGGCCCTTGATACCACAGTTGTAGCACAAGGCAGATGACGCTCGACGAAATGCCGCTGAAAGCGCTCAGCCCAGAGGTCGTCGAACAGGGTACAGCACCACAGTACGTTGAACAGGAGCCGTTCACCTCGTGTATCACGGCTGGAGTGAAAGCGTTGCCCATACCGCTGCGCTGACGGAAACGTCTCCAGATGTGGCCACGTCGTTCGAGCCACATCGACGTCCGTGGCACACCCATACCGTGGCAAAGTACCGCATGGTGCTGTGGGCGCTTAGTGATCTACTGGGTACGTAGCCGGTGGTTGAGCTGGGTTGCACACTAGTTCATTGTGTCGCCGTAGTTATTCGCGTACTATTTCCCGGTTATTAGAGGCAAGGTTGGTGGACGGACTCGTATCGACGCTGGTGACAGTTGTCACGTTTGCCAGTCATCCAAATTTGGGCGCAATGCAACGGGTATTCAACGTCTCAAATGTACGGCAGTGACGCAAGACATCTGAGACAGACGTGAGGTTTTCCTCCCTATCAGAAAATTACAGACGTCTTCTGCGATTCCTTTCAGAAATTGTCCGACTCGGTCGTCCTGAGACATTCGCGGGTTTATGATTTTGCACAACTTGAGTATTCTATATTAGCTAGCCATGTGTCAGTTGGAGTTTGAGCTCTTTGGGCAAGTGCTCTCTCCGCGCGTTTCTTTTGGCATCAGTGTCGCCAAAACATTTCCCTATTTCCTCAATAAGGAGTCCCATGTTGTTAAGGATTCTTCGTGATTCTCGAACTACATCATGTGATTTCTCTCAAAAAAGACGACGTTGTCAAGTTTCGTGACCGAGTTCTAGTGGTTATATCGTCTCACTCCACCGATTGTAGTGCGTAAGCCACTAGTCCACGTCTTCTCCCGCTCTTCCCGCGAAAGAGCTTTTCTATGTAATGGTGTGCAGGAGCAAGTGGCGTTGACCTTGGCGCGGTTGCAACTGGCTCGGGTCTGGTCCTCCGTTCTGAGGCATGATGACTGTTTCGGTGTGAGACCGCTAGACGGCGGCTCCGGCGAAGTTCAAGCGGTTGCGACTCCGTAGTACGGCGACGTCGTGTACCCAGCACCTCCACCACTCTGTTATGGGTAACTCTCCGTGAAGAGGGGTTTATTGGGACGCAACCGACGGTCTTGAGCGCCAGCCGAGGTTTTTTGTCTTGTCTTGTCTTGTTTCCTAAACTTTGGCGCATACCCACTACGGGGGATGGCCAAGAGCAGGCGGTTTCAACTATGTTATTTCTCGAATTTTACAAAACCTAATCTTAATTTGAGATTTAATCTTAATTTTAAGATAAAGGAATTTTGTCATCAAATTGAAGTAATAGGAATAATTCATAATTCTAGAAATTCAGCAAGGTAATCTTTTTGTATCTCTAATGAAATTGTAAACTGCAAGAAAAGCATCCCTGTGACTGTGTCCCAGTGAAGTCGCCCCAAGGAGAATGGTTGGTGAGGTTAATAATAGGCGAAGTTTTCGAAATGCAATTTCTAAGATTTTTCTTTCTCTTAAAAATCGGCGGCACGAAGGAAAAAATGCTCAATGGATTCGGATTCATTGCAAAAAGAACATAAAGGGGATACCGCGAGACCAGACCTGTGTAAGTAAAATTTAATGGCGGTATACGGCATCTCAATTTGTAATGGAAACTTCCAATTGCCTTGATGTACACCAATTATTATTCCATTAGAAGCAAAGATGATGGATCAGAAGATGTTAAAAGATTTGCAGAATTTTGCGATATAGAGAAATTTCTGTACCTTGCCGCGGTGACATAAGCTGATGTCGGCAAAACAGATATGACAGGGCCATTAAGTGATGCTCTCGTGCGAGTGAATCAGCCATTTCATTCGTGCAAACCGCGATGTCCCGGTACCCAAGCAGAATACTTCCGCAAGTACGAAGGAACCATTGAACAAAATGTTCGCAATATTTTTGAATTTGACGAGGCTGTAAGTGCTGTGCATAGAGACGTGAGTCAGTGACAATAGCTGCTAATGAAGTCGTTTTGGGGAATTTTTCGTAGGGCTAATATAATCGTTATTAGTTCTGCCTGAAAAATCGGTGTGAAGTCGGGAAGGCGAAGAGAGTAAGACCATTGAAGAGATCAGATCATCCCACTCCTGCCTTCCATGCACACGGAAGCGTCGGTAGCTATTATGTTGTCAGTAGCTAGCTGGTTTAGCTGGTCTTCTAATTATTTTTAAATGTCTGCTAGGCAATAGTTTAGCATGATTTGGAAATATGTCCTCGAATTCAATTTTGAGGTCTGCTAAGGCATTATTTGAATGGCAAACTTCACGTATGACACATTCAATTGTTGTAACTGTGCGTGCACAAAATTATCTGGGATTGGCAATCGTGGCCACGATACATTAAAAACTCAGACGGTTCAGTGAAAAATATGTATTGAGCCGCCTCCTTGAAATTCATAAATTTTTAAAAAAGTCTGAACCGTAAGCATGCGTAATCTGCAATCTAGAGTGGGTATGTTAGCTTCCTGATATAACACAGTGTTGGCAAAATCTAGGTAGCCCAAGGCATAATCGTAGAGATTTTCTTTCTAATAGTATCAGAGGTTTAATTTTATAGGCGGGACACCGGAAAATAACACGCAACCGAATTCTAATATGGGCCAAATATACATTTATATATCATCATTAAAGTACTGCGTAGTCCAGAGCGACGGTGACTGAGCCGGTGGAGCATAGCTACGGCACGTTCTGCCCTTGTTGCGATATGTTCAATGTGAGTGCGCCAGACAAGCTTTTCATCGTATATGACACCAAGGTATTTCACTGAGTCAACTTGAGGAATGGTTCCTGGTGATATTGGAGGGATATATGCACTGGTGCAGTTAACGGGAAACTAGCACAGCACTTTTATTAACATTTAAGGACATACATAACTCATCTAGCCATGTCTCAAGCCTTCCTAGGTAACTCTGCAATGACTGGTGCAGTGAGTGTACATTAGTTGCAGATGTAAAGAATGCAATATCGTCCCCATAAACATAAACGTTCACCCTGGACAAAGGAATTGTGCTTAGCAAAACGTTAAAAAAATGGTGAAAGAACGGCACCCTGTGGTACCTCTTGTTTGCTTGTATTTAGACGTCGAAATGCCGTGTTGATAACAATAAAATTATCTATCTCTCTAAATTCATATATCCATGCGGTAATATACTTCGGTAAATTCATAGACTTCAGTTTATTGAATAGAATTAGGTATTCGACAGTGTCGTATGCTTTCGCCACATGGCGTCACCAAAGCTACATACTCTCGTTTGTGACGAGCTAGTTTAATGCGGCTCTCTAGATGGAAGCGCACCATATAGAGTGCCCGGGACGAAATCCAATCTGACAAGGACTGAGAATTGTATCCTGCATAGAATGTGTTATGCGCCCATGAATAATCCTTTCTATTAATTTTACGACATTGGAAGTAAGAGAAATTGGCCTTATGTTGTCTAGGTTAAGTCCAGCTGCTTTTTTCTTCAACAGTGGAATAATTTTAGCTACCCTCCACTCTTGGAACCCAGGACTTTTTTAGAGAAAAATTTACTATTTAATAGGTCTTGAGGCGCATAATCAAACAAAACTTTTAGCATTCGTTGTGTAATTCCATCTGGGCCTCGTGCTGACGCCGGTAATAATCTAATTATGTTTTCAAGCTCTGTCAATGTGACTTCCACAAGTCGTCTCCGAGGGAGGTTTCGATAGTCCTGACGGCAATTTACGTGAAATCACTGCGCTAGACCTTCAGCAATTTTCTCAAGTGACTCTGATAACTCCTTTGTTGATAGAACGACTGAGTCGATATTCACTGGGCCTGTTATAACTTTACGGGATCGAAGAAATTTAAACAGAACTTTTTATTACTAGACTTAGAAGATATGTAGTGTTTCGAATCGTAATCGTCCTTAGCTTTTGCGACTGTTCGCTTAAATGTAGCAGCTACATATGTATAATCTGCCCAATTTACAGGGCATTGGTTATAAAAGTTTTTTCCATGCAGCTTTTCGACGTCTAAACTCTCGCTCACAGTCAGAATTCCACCATGGACAATAAGAAACACCTTTAGTAGATGGTACAAATTGAAACTTTTTTGATTTGTTTTATTATTGAACAAAGGCTCATTGCCTTAATATCCTTCTCCATGCCTTACTGAGCGTTTAAAGCTGATTTTAACACATTTTTAAATTTTGAGTAATTTACAAAAGTTCACACATGATTATCTAAACAAGTTGACGAGAGTAACCAGTTCAAAATTATAGGTAGATGATCACTGTTAGTACCGGAGTCAACTGTGTTCCAGGAGGTGATTGAAATGCTCGAGCTGACAAACGTAAGATCTAGGGCAGAACGTGGCTGACCGCGAACGAAAGTATGTGCTCCTGAATTTAAACAAGAGAAATGATTTGATAAAGTCCAATCCCACAACCTTCTGCCACAAGTATCCGTTCGGAAACCCCACGATTACATGGTGAGAATTAAAGTCGCCTACTTGTATGACGTTTTTCTGACTGTTAGCAATAGCGGTATCGAGATAACGGGTATCTTGCAACCCTGCAGGGAAGTACGTGTTAACTAGGGAAAATGGCGTGCAACCAGGAAGCGTTATATCCAATACTAACATCTCACATTCTGGTGACATTATCTGTGTGCTATCGTAGCTTTATGGCAGATCTTTGCTGACAAAGATAGCTAAACCACCGCCTCGGGAAAGGCGATCCAATCGAAAACATCGGAAATTTTTTAGATTAAAATTTTGATCAGCAGTAAGCCAGGTTTCCTGTAAAATAAATATCTGGAGAATATTTAGAAGGAGATATAATAAATTTGTTGCAGCGGAAAGTATGGAACGACAGTTCCACTGAATTACTGTTAAGCTTCCTATGGTGAAAAAAGCAGAGCAGCAGAGACTGCTTGGTCTAAAACGCTCTTTTAAGAAGTCTTTCTTAGGGAGTCTCTCTCACGTACTTTTTAGCCTTTGAGTTGGTGCGAGCTAGCTTTTTTGTTTACCGGTGATCTTGTGCGTTTAAGTGATCGGGGGTCCATTTCTACATCTTGATTTTCGGTCGCATCTGTGTCTGAAAGGCAGGTGTGGTCAACTTTCTCAGAAGTTGATGGCTTTGCAACATCGTTGTTTATCATTGGTATTGCGGTCGACACTTGACTAGATTGACTTTTTGGTAGAACAGGCACCTGACCCTCAGTGTTGGTTTTATTAGCAATTTGAAACCACTGACCGAATTGTGTGGATGCCTGAACAAGGGAATCGGTGAGGTTCACCATAATGCGTTCGATTGCTTTTTCCAACGCCTTTTCGACGGAAGCCGGAACAGCCTGAGAGATTGAGTTATCCATAGCTAATGTTTGACGGGCCGTTATACCGGCATATCCTGGAGTCCTACTCTGAATTTCTGCAATGGCCTCGCGACGAGAGCATCGGCGTCTATCAATTATTTCAAGGATTTGTAGTTCTCTTGTCCTTGCAGGGCAGTTAGGCTCATCTGCAGGATGAGTACCACGGCAAAGGCAGCAGGATTCCTCACGTGACGAACATTCATTGAGTTATGGTCTTCTCCACAAACGCGGCACCGTGTATTTGATCTGCAAGCTTTTAGGGAGTCTCCAAACCGCCAGCATTTTAAACACTGAAGGACACGGGGTGATAGAGGCTCAACTCGGTATATGAGTGGCCATGCCTTATTTTCTGATGGACGATTCAAGCCAGCAAACGTAGCAATGACAGTTTCTGTGGGTATGCGCTTATTATCAGCGACTCGACTGCAACGATACACAGAAATCACGCCTGCCGATGAAAACATTTCCAAAATTTCTGCGGGACACAGACTTATGTCAACACCACGGACTAGGCCTTTGGTACATGCGAGGTGAGGAGGAATGTAGCTGCTCACCGGATGTGTCGCAAAAACATTGCACTTCAGTAAATCTTGTACACAAGCCTGGTCTGACGAGCAGCAAAGGATGCCCCCTCGGCCAAATTGTCGAACCTCGGTAATCTGTTGAAAATTGACCGAGGCCATCCGCAGTTCGTTTTGAATCGCCTTGGGATTCTTCATGCGAATCATTCCGCCATCACTCGGGACTATAGCCACAGGTACGCTGGTGGTCCCACTGCGTAAGAAAAGCTCCACAGGCAAATCAGGGGGAGGAATGGAAGCCGACCAGGAGTATGCCTCCTGGCCTGGCGATGAGAGACATAGCAGATGATCACGAAATTACTCTAATATGTTAACAGCTTTTCTAAAGAAGCGTCAAAAACAATTGGAAAACCGCCAGCTACTTGACCGCCAGGAAAACCGCCAGCTACTTGACCAAATCCGCGTGGAATCTTCACGGACGGCGCTTTGGAACACCAAGATGTCGTCCGTCCGAGGCGAACTTCTACGTGGTTGCCTTGATTTGGTTTCTCTCTACTGACCAGCCGAGGTTGATGATGATGATGATGATCCTTCACCATGGCTCGCACCCACTGAGGGGGATAGGCCAAGAATCGGGCGGCAGTAGGTAGCTAAAAAAATTCTTTTTGACAATGAATACGCAAAGTAAAGAAGGCACCCGCTATCGCTAGGCTAACGTCTTCTCTGCCCTCTGGTACCCCGTTTACCACTACTGCTTGCGGCACATACCCAAATCATGCAAGACTTTCACGCTTGTAACAATATGAAGTCTTCTAAGGCCAACATGCACGAAACGTAATAAGTTTGCTTCGTGCCCTCCAATGAGCGCTTGTCTTCCCAGCATGCATATGCGCGCTTGTCTTCCCAGCATGCATAGCATTAAATATACCGAACGATATTTTCAGTGTCTCTGTATTTGATGCAAAACCAATATTATCCGCATAGTCAACAAATAAACGTCAGAAACTAAGTAATTTTCTGTTGAATTTCGGACATGTACAATGCGCAGCTCATCCGCATCAACCTAACCTTTGGCTGCTCTCCCTAATTTCAATTTGGGTTCACAGGCACAGGAAAAATTGGCTTGATTGCGCGACCCCTAGTCCGTATACTTTTGCTCACGGGTGTGCATGGGTGCTCCCAAGGTATAATGCCACTTCCGACAGTAGATTGCAATCTTTTGGTGTGTTTGGACCGCCTATTTTACCGGACATAATACTGGCACAGCAGTCATCGCCAGTTTCGATATTCCTGAGGACATCCCTAATGAAGCCGAGTAGAGTCTCCTTTCTGTCTTGGTGTATTTAAGTCGATATTGAAATTGCCTTAGGGAAACAGCTAAAGGCAAACATTAGCCTGACTAGGCCATGCCATGTGATCAAACAATTTTCGGGCCTCATCATCTCCCTGCCAATGAATTGCAGCAAGAGCAAGCGTTCCTATGCAATAAAACTACACCGAAGTTCACAGGAGGACAGGCCTGAAGGGCATATCACCTGTCGCATAAGGAATATCACTGATGCAAACGTTCGTACAAGGGTCATTTATGACAGCAAGACAATGCCCTGATGGAGGCAAGGTGCTTCGCGAAACATTGGATCCACTGATAATCCTTATTCGTTTAATCTTATTTAGCACATGTTATACAGTGTGGTAAAACGCAAGTAATGGACGCTTAGTGGCAGTACAAGACGCTGGCTTTTGCTACGCTGTCAGCCATCTAGTTGTATGGAAAAATATTGCGCGAACGAGAGAATTGGCGTTTTGAAACACTATGTTTCAAGTTTTCAAGTTTCAAGTTTTATTCATCAACAATGTCGCTCAACAGTGGGATTTCATACAATATCATGTACATAAATGCCATGTACAGTAGGATTCTGATAAAATGCTGTAAAACACAAGTGCAGTGGCTTGAATCTAATGCCTTCATGAATACGTCAGATATCACATGCGTTCCAATGCGGAGAATCATCCACGATTCAATAAATTACAGACAATGTCTCCAGCTACCGTGAAAACGGAGCGTGTTCTGATACGCGATCATTCACGGATTGGCAGCAACTTTTTACATCCACGTGCATGTCCGATATGCTTGGAACGCTTTATTTCGCCATCTAAATTTCATACTAAACGCTTGCGCATATAGAGATTCGCGAGTAGTTGAAAATGTGACATCGTGTGTAAAAAGGAAAGATTTCCAGAGAACCTCAGGAATTTGAAGCGTTCCATAAGCAAGCAATTGATTAAAGCGTTTTCCACTACAACACGTTTCTCGAAAACAGTTGAGACGCTGCTACGCAGTAGTTACCTGAAGCAAAAATAATAGCTAGAAATCATAAGGAAAAGGCAGGAGGTTAACAAGGCAGAGCCCGGTAGGCTACCCTGGACTGGTCAAGGGGGAAAGCAACAATTCAGATGGGCCTATGAGCTTTGACACCTACTGCATATTGTCGCGCGTGTTCTAGACAGACGACAACGACGATGGGGACATTAACGGACTCCGTCTAGTGGGTCAGTGGGATTCTTAGAGAACGAAGAAGACGTGTCTCTGTTCTGTTGTTTGTTTGAACAGTTGTCCTGCTGTTCTTGCAGAACGTCTCCCTGTCCTCTCTTGGCGTTGTACCGCGACAGGTCAGCAAAAGGGCGTCCAGCAGGCATCTGGCGTGGAAGGGTTGGAGAGCGCGACCGACGGCCGAAATCGGTTCGATCATTGGGCGCGGATGCGTGATTCGGGTGCGCTATGGGAGGCTCCTGGAATGCAGGATCGTCGCGGCGTAGCATGGAGGCGTCATTTGCACGTCGAAAATCAGACCACGGACGAAGAGGTCGAAATGATGAGTCGCGATGCCAGCAATGGCGCGAAATATGGCCGGCACCTCCGCAGTTAAAACAGAGAGGGCGGTTATCGACGGTGCGCCACGCGTCGGATCTTCGAAAGGGCGGCCGTCTCGTAGGGTCGTTTTGCGGCGTGGACCAAGGAGAAGCGAATGACGGCTGGCGGTATGACTGCATATTCATCACGGGTGCGCTCCTCAAAGCCTCCTCTTGTGGCGGTGACCAAGGAGTGGCTGTCGGAGGCTGGTGGCGGTACGGCGGTGTGGTTGTAACGGGTTAGGGACATCGGACGGCGGCGGCGTAAGTCATGGGACGCTGTTGGTCTTGAAGATCGGCAGCCGGGAACGCCTGCCTGATTTCGTCGCATACAACTTCGGCAGTTGACGCAACGGGTCTATCCACTGTCGGTGTCATAATTCTCTGAATTTCTTCTCTGACGAGCTCTCTGATCATTTCACGCAAGGAGCTCTGATACTGTGGAGTCAATGCGGCGGCATTGATTGCGGTGCTGGTGGACAGTCGATCGTATTGCCTGCACCGTTGATGAAGAGCCCGCTCAATAGCCGCAGCCTCTTGGACAAAATCAGCGACGGTGACTGGAGGATTTCGTACAAGCCCCGCGGACAACTGCTCTTTTACACCTCGTATGAGGTAGCGCAGCTTCCTATCCTCGGTCATGTTCGGGTCGGCTCTACGAATTAGACGGGCCATGTCTTCGGCAAACATTGTGACCGACTCATTGGGTTGTTGCACTCGTAGCTCTATCAACTGCTGGGCGCGGTCGCGTCGGTCGGCACTTGCAAGCGTATCGGTGATTTTCTGCCGAAAGTCATGCCATGTCGATAGGCTAGTTTCGCGGTTCTCGTACCAAGTACGGCCACGGTCGTCAAGCGCGAAATAGACGTGGTAGAGCTTCTGCTGCTCAGTCCATTGGTTAATGTGGGCGACGCGCTCGTACTTGTCAAGCCAGTATTCAATGTCTTCGAAGGCTGCACCACGATAGAGATCGGGAACCAGCGGATGAAGAACGGTTACTTGTTGCGGACTGGAGACCGGCTGCTTTGTGGTGCTTGCGGTGGGCTGGTTTCGGCCATTGCCAGATGTGTCCAGCTCCTGGAAAGATGTGGTTGAAGAGGGGAGAACTCCGGGGCAAGGCCTAGCAGTCGACGACTGAAGCGAAGCACGGGGTCGTAAGTGGGGTCAATGCGTCCGGGCTAGATGAACGACTCCCAGAAGGAGTTCGGAGCATCAGGCGTGGTCAATACACCCCGCACCTCCACCACTGTCGCGGTACAACGCCAAGAGAGAACAGGGAGACGTTCTAAAAGAACAGCAGGACAACCTGTTCAAACAAAACAGAATAGAGACACGTCTTCTTTTCTCTAAGAATCCCACTGACCCAATAGACGGAGTCCGTTAATGTCCCCATCGTCGTTGTCGTCTGTCTAGAACACGCACGACGATATCTAGATTGGCATTAAAACAGAAGTGCAGCAATTGGACTCCGACATCGGCGAACAGCGTAAACGGTAGACCATTAAGAGCTGCGAGTTTTGACGTAGCCACAGAAAGCGGGCTGCGCCATTCTGTGGCCACGACGCGAAAATTCCGATTAAATTGACAAACATTCTGCTCCTAGCTACAAGTATCTATCATTGAAGTCACGATAGGTCCTCTTGAGGGGCTTGGCCAATTTTTTTCTGGCCACAAGGGTTGCCACATGATATGATATATTTCAATATTGCATGCAAGCCTCGTTCATAAAACAAGGCATAAAGGGCCTCTTGGAACCTGTTGATCGTAAGTTGCAGCTGGCAGCGCGTAAGCTGTTTTTTCTGCATCCGGTCATCTATAAGCACTACCACGTGTTGTCTTTCTGCCGGGACACTGCAGATAGGGCATACGGTGCAGGCTCGGGGCAAGGCACTTTGAAAACTTCATAATGCCTTTATGTGCTGGACTACAGTACCATGCCATACAAGGTGCAGCGTCCCGTCAGCTCGTATTCTTCTGAGAGCGCTGCCATGGACTAGATGAGATTACGAAGGAAGGAGCAGAACCCCCGGGTTCGAGGATAGGATGTATATGAGCACGTACTTTCCTTGGACCCTTGCTGCATGATTGTAACGCCTAGATATTTAGCTCAAATACATACGTAGTGTTCTTTTAACGCACTTTTTTTTATCTTGGCGAAGCTAATTTCAGGTAAGAACGCACTGAACTGGAACAGTCGCACTTAACTTTTGCAAAAGGATTCGTCCTCCAATATAGTCCCGGTAGGTAGTTTCCCTATACACCGACACATTATTACGTGCTACTGTTCTCCCGGCCTTACCGTTTTATTTTCTTGCATTGCAGACGTGCAGAAGAGGAGTCTGTGGAGATTTTAAATGGTAGTAGTTGAAAGCTCCACCATACACCAGTTTTCTTGCCCATTTCAAGAAACCCAAGTTCCGAGCCTTTCGGTAATAAATCGTTCAGAAGCAACTTTACTGGTCTTGATTGAGTTTCGCAGCTAGTCAATCAACAGTATGAGTGTTGTACTCACCGATGCATTCGCCGCATTCCGGTGCATGGTGAGCTAACAAAATATGCGTGTTCCAAGAGGTGTCTTCATACTATACAAACAGTCGCGGCATTGTTCTCGCGCGTCTTATGCAATATTAATGACTTTGAGCGTGCACCGCAGCGTTGGAAATTTCATTGTGATGGATAGCCACTGGCATGTAGTGGCGAAATATGCCACAGGAAGCCGGTTAACAAGGCATCAAGGGAGCTTTGATCATCCGAATATCAACCAAATGGTAGGTATTGGAAAGCTCTGTACTGCCGATACTAATGCTGACTATATGATTTGTATAAAGAAAGATGTCGTTACATATCTGCTGCAGTCGTTTTTGATCCAGCCGCATAACAATTGTAGGATTTCATTTCGGTTACTGCACGAAGGTGAACCAATCGTCATCATATTTCGCGTAGTTTGAGTTACCTATATCTTCCGCCGGCACAGACAGCATTTACTTCAGGCCGACGTGAGCCAAGTGTTTGCTCAAAGTATTTGAACGTGGCCGAAGTGTGATAACGGTGGTGTTCTTAGATTTACGTGTACGTTTAAGGCAAACTCCGCCGAAATTTTTATTTCACTAAATGTGTTCGAAATGAGTAATATATACAAGGGAAGCAGTGTTAGCGAAGCGCCGGCTGGTAATTGTATCGATTTCTTCTTAGCAGCTCATAAGCGCCTCCTAAGCCGACGACGTGTGCATGTGGTGGATGTCGCTATAATCTAAGTCTCAGCACGCCGCCTCCACGGTCTTCCGGCGCACCACCGGCCCCCGTGGCCGCCGCCTTATCTCCGAGTTGATTGCACGGGGCCACGAGTTCTAGGTAATGCGTCGTTTTAGGCGAGCTTTAGAGGCTACGATTTTTTCAGTTAACGTATCAAAAACGGATAGTTCCGCAATCTTTTCCTGATGCTTGCGCTCTTATTTCAAACGTCAACTTTTGTGAGGCCCGCTTGATATCTCAACTATCTTACGCTATACATATAGGCTTTTTGCGTGGTACAAAATGTCGTTGTCGTTGGCATTTCTAAAAACCCTGGCCTTTAAAATTTAGCTGCCGCCCCACCCCCCTCCCCACTAAGTCTAGCTGATAATCATACTGTGTTTGTTTCACATAAGTCCCAGT
The DNA here is from genome assembly GCF_013339745.2 of Dermacentor silvarum. NCBI lineage: Eukaryota > Metazoa > Arthropoda > Arachnida > Ixodida > Ixodidae > Dermacentor > Dermacentor silvarum. The sequence continues at coordinate 51,355,328 of NC_051156.1, read as the reverse complement.
ATTAAATAATTTCGCAGATTTACGAAACAAGGAATTGCTTGTAATAATATACATGGCTGGTGGCGTGGAGCAGAGGTAGAATACTCGGCCTCAAATGTGAAGGCCGTAAGTTCGAATCCTACTCCAGTCCACCACATTTTCAGGCATGGAGTGGTGCCTCACAGCACCAAGAAAAAAAAATATATTGTCGAGAGCTAGTGGGGCTATACTAGTTCAGGTGCAACCAAACTAGGAAGGCCCACTAAGCTTCATCAGTCACTCCCTCACCAGAACAGGAATTGGCCTCCCTAGTGCAGTATTCGGCCACTACCTCCCTCACGACTACGACAATTTACCCATGGCCCTCCGTCCCCAGTAGCTGCGGAGCACCTGACCAAGGCGGCGGTCAGACCTGCGACGTGGCAGAGGGTGCTAAGAATCTCTGGGTCCGCACAGGCGGCCACTGGAACTGAACCTGGCAATGTTCAAACACGCCCGCCCTATCGAGTGAGGCTAGCTTAACAGGGTAATTTGAAGAATTATCAGGTGCTGCCTGGGACACTATTGGCCTTAGTGAGGTAAGAACTAGTGAGGCTTACACAGTGCTGACTAACGGCCACGTCCTCTGCTCCAGAGGTCTTCCGGATAAGAGAGAATCCGGGGTAGTATTTATAGTCCATAACAACATAGCGGGTAACATTGATGAATTCTACAGCATTAAAGAGAGGGTTGCAGTCGTTCTAATAAAGCTGAATAGGAGTTACAAAATGAAGGTAGTACAAGCCTCCGCCCCAACCTCTAGTCAGGATGATGAAGAAATACAACAGCTTTATGAAGATGTTGAATTAGCAATGAGATAGGTGCAAACTCAGTATACTGTAGTCATGGGCGACTTCAATGCAAAAGTGAGGACAAAGCAGGTTGGTGAGCAAGCAATTAGCAACTACGGCATCGATTCTAGGAATGCAAGAGGAGAGATGTTACTAGAATTCGCTAAAAGGGATAGGCTCCGATTAAAGAATACCTTCTTCAGGAAGCGCCGAAACAGGAAGTGGACCTGGAATAGCCCTAATGGAGAAACAAGGAATGAATAGATCTCATACTCTCTTCCGATCCAAGCTGGTGCAGGTAAAGTGCAGTGACCATAGGTTAGTGAGGTCTAGGATTTCTCTCAATTTGAAGAGAGAAAGAGAGAAATTAGTCAAGAAGAAACAAGCCAACCTAGAGGCAGTAAGGGTAAAAGCAAACAAATTCAGGCTCGTGCTCACAAACAAATATGCAGCTTTAGAACAGAAAGATGAGGACAACATAGAGGTAATGATTGAAACCCTAGATAGGTTGATCTCAAGATGCACTTGAAGTGGGAGGTAAGGCACCAAGGCAACCAGTAGGTTCGCTCTCCCAAGAAACAAAGGACCTAATAAAGAAACAACAAAACTTGAAAGTGTCCAACTCAAGAGATCAGATAGATTTCGCTTAACTGTCAACATTGATCAACAAGAGGTAAGTAAGGGATATTCGAAATTATAACGTGGAAAAGATTGAGGAAGCCGTAAAACTTGGACGCACGATTAAATCAGTAAGAAGAAAGCTTGGCATATGACAAGGAAAGATGTATGCACTGAAATATAAGCATGTCAATATCATCAGCAGTTTCGATGACATAGTAAAAGCAGCAGAAGAATTCTACACTGACCTCTACAGGTCCAAAAAGCAGCCAAGATACTTTCACTCGAAGTAGTGATGACAGGGTACACAGGCTCTTTCTATAACTAGCGAATGAAGTTAGAAGGGCCTTGCAAGGCATTACCAGGGGAAAAGCTGCTGGAGAAGATGAAATAATACTTGATTTAATCAAATATGGAGAAAATATCAGGCTCGAAAAGCTTGCGGCCCTTTATACGCAATGCCTCACAGCTTCAAGGGTACCAGAGAGCTGTAAGAACGCCAATATTATATTAATCCATAAGAAGGGACACGTTAAAGAATTGAAGAATTATAGACACATTAGCTTGCTTTCTGTATGGTATAAAATATTCACCAAGATAATTTCCAATGGAATCAGGGCAACAGGTGACTTCAGCCAAGAGCGAGTACTGGCTGGCTTCAGGAAGGGATTTTCGACGATGGATCATATATCCATGTGATCAAACGGGTTATTGAGATATCTGCGGAGTACAATCAACCTCTCCATGTGTCTTTCTTAGATTTTGAAAAGGTATTTAATTCACTACAGATACCAGCAGTCATAGAGGCATTGTGTAATCAAGGAGTACAGGAGGCATACCTGAATATCTTAGCAAATATCTACAAAGATTTCACAGCTACCTTGGTCCTCCACAAGAAAAGTATAAAGTTAGCTATCAAGAATCGGGTCAGGCAAGGAGGCACAATATCGCCAATACTGTTCACTGCATGCTTAGAAGTATTCAAGCTCTTAGACTGGGAAGGCTTAGGAGTGAGGATCACCGGCGAATATCTCGGCAACCTTCGGTTTGCAGATGACATTGTCCTATTCCGCAACAATGGAGACAAATTACAGCAAATGATTGAGGACCTTCACCCAGAAAGTGTAAGAGTGGGGTTGAAGATTAATATGCAGAAGACAAAGATAATGTTCAATAGCCTGGCAAGAGAACCAGAATTCAGGATCGCCAGTCAGCCTCTAGAGTCTGTAAAGGAATACATGTATCTAGGTTAATTACTCACAGGGGACCCTGATGATGAGAAAGAAATTTACAGAATTACATAGAGTTGGAGTAAATACGGCAGGCATCGCCAAATCCTGGCTGGGAGCTTACCGCTGTCGTTGAAAAGAAAAATGTACAATCATTGCATTCTACCGATGCTAATATATGGGACAGAATGTTGGAGGTTAACAAAGAAGCTCGAGAACAAGTGAAAGACCGCCCAAAGAGAGATGGAAGGAAAAATGTTAGGCCTAACGTTAAGAGACAGGAAGAGAGTGGTGTGGATCAGGGAAGAAACGGGCATAGCCGATATTTTATTGACATTAAGTGGAAGAAATGAAGCTGGGCAGGTCATGTAATGCGAAGGATGGATAACCGGAGGACCATTAGGGTTACAGAAGGGATACCGAGAGAAGGGAAGCGCAGTCGAGGTCAGCAGAAAACCAGATGGGGTGATGAAATTAGGCAATTTGCAGGCGCAAGTTGGAATACGCTAGCGCAAGACAGAGGTAATTGGACATCGCAGGGAGGGGCCTTCGTCCTGCAGTGGACATATATTATAGGCTGATGATGATGATGAGTATATGTAGCGTGGGCTTCGTAGGGCAGCAATAGTGACGACGCTACAGCCACATATCCAGTGCAGGGAGTGAGCGCATGTTTATTGAAAGACATACTGCGCATGGTTGATGCGCGTCCGCGCTTATACGATAATTACACGCGTGGGATATATTCTCCGTCGGGAAAGATACAAAATAGATACTCAACTAAAGTCTAACCATTTCTCGTAAGCTCATGGCACTTGAATAAATGTTCCTCATAATCAATCTTCTGTGAAGGCCGGGTGGTAAGAGTCGAACTTCTCGGAGCTGGCGACGGTGGGATACCAGGCGAAGGATCGCCGGCTACACAGGCGGGTCTCGTTGAGTTTGCCGCTGTTCCTTAAAAAGACGCTTGAGAGGCTTGCTCTGTTTGATCAACTGGTGCTGTAGGCGGTGGCGTACGGGAGTCTCCTGCTGATGAATTCTGCTCGCCGTCGTCATCGCTTTCGCTGCCTTACTGTTCCGCCGTCATCTGTAGATGTCGACGGATTCGCAGCAAGAAACGTTGATCTTGAGTTTGGGCCAAGTAGGAGCGTGGACCAGGTTCACCCACCACCTTCGCTTTTTGAGAGCACCCCGAATCATCACGATGTCTCACCTTCGTGCCTTCGCGGAGTATTTCCAAGGGCTTGCGAGCCTTGGTTTGGTGACGTTTCCTCACGGCGAATCTAGACACCCTGCCGAAATAAGAAAGGTCAGAGTGAGGTTGTCTTCTTTGCAGAAGCTCATCCTTGAAATGCCCATTTTTTAGTGGCGCTGAGCAATAGGCAAACTGGCCGAGCCAAAAGTCCTCCTCCACATCTTGCGTATCTTTCAGAATCCGCTTTACGATTTGCAGTCTACCCGGCACTTCGACTGTGGATAACGGGAGCTGGAGGTTACATGACTGATTTCGTATGTTTTGGCAAACACGGTAACCTAGTGACTCAAAAATTGGGGTCCGTAATCCGTGCACACTCCTACAGGAACTCTGTCCCTTGCGAAAATTGCGCTAAAGACTGCAATCGTAGTTGCTGCATTGGTGTCTTCGAGCTTCTCGACTTTGGTGAAATTGGAAAAGGCGTCGTAAGAAATTCCGTACGAATTTCCAGTATAGGAGAAACTATCCACTCCGACGCTGTACTAAAGATTTTATGGAACCTAGAAGCGGTTCGCTGGGCTATCTGTGCGCATTCTTTCTGCAGGATGCGCAGCAATGACGCCGTTCAGGGCGTGCCAAAAAAAACAGCGTTTGACCCTTTTCCTTACATTTTGCTAACCGGGGTGGCCAACATGAATTCTCTTGAACGTGTTTCGCAGGCTAGTTTTATTGCGATAGCAATTATATGGACACTGCAAGAAGATTTCTGCCGTCGCCATCGTGAGGTTCCGTATAAAGTCCAAGCGCGATAAAATCGTCGCCACGCGCCATATGTGCGAGTGAAAGCGTGCGAGGTACGCGCGCTTTCACGGAGAGCGTACGCATGACGGAGAGTAAACGCGACTTCTTACGGCACGCGAAAGCCATGGGGGTATGGGAAGGAGGGATGGGGGGGGGAGGGCGACGCTGTGCTGATGCACCTAATGCGTATCTTGCCACCGGGCGCAAGGGGAACTGGCGACTGAACTCCCTATTGCAAAAACCAGCGTCTTCCAGTGCCTTCCAGTGTGAAACCAGCGCGTTTTTGACACTGGATGGCGCTAGGGACGCTGGCGGACGCTGGGAATCACTGGGAATCACTGCGACACTGGTGAGATCGCTAGATAAGAGCTTGGTCACAATAGACGAGACGATGGTTTCACTGCTATGACGCTCGGGCAACTGGTGTGCGTTGTACACCCGCGTTTGTCGCTGTAGTTCGCTGGCTAGTACGGAACACTGCGCTGGTTTTGTTTGTGCCGCACTGCCGGAGTATAGTAGCTGTTGAATATTAAATGCTTGATACAATTTTATGGGCCTGTCCTCTCCATTAAACAGACACCTGTCCTGAACAGTGTTGTAATTTGGGATCATGAATGTCTCTTTGGTGTCGGTGGTGTTGCAGCTTGGAATAAAGATGCGTGAGCTGCCCATGCATATATAGGACACTGAAAATCACTTTTGCTTTGTGCATTTCAATTTTGACTGTTCGGATAGCATGTATTCGTGAACGAAATTACGCAAACGCAGATAACGCCTCGTTTTCCGGTAGTTTGTACCCAAGCGATGACTGCCAGTTGTCGCAGTGTTGTGCAGTCGACACGAAACCCAGCAGCCATTCGGACGCGTTTGAACGGACCTCAGAAAGCCTGCCGCTGATTGATATTATAGCACCGGCAACAAAGCTGAGGCGATTCGTGCACTTCCACTTTTTATAGTGTCCTAAAATTAATAGTTAAAAGGCTCTGATGCTCAAATACAAACATTTTCGCATTCACCAGGTGCCGGCGCGGAGATCGTTCACTTCTACTGAAGGTTAGGCCTACCGTACCCGCTGAGTCCGTTTAGATTCCATGGGCCCGTCTGGGCTGAGGAATCAAGAAGTGTAACGAGGATATATCATTCTGTAGTTCAGCTTTCCCATCGGTGTTCTTAAACAGACCATGCTTTTGCGTCTACTACCGTGTCCGCACAACAAGCGATGAGCGCCGATATGGCGCTTTATAAATATACCTATATCCGCTGTCGCCGAAGGCTTCCAGCCGCAATAATCGACCGCTTCTCTGACGGAGATATGCGACTACACATACGTGTCGATCAAAATGCTTTGTCGAGCTATGGAAATGTTGCATTACCCTTGCGCGAAGAAAAAGAAACGGCTGTGAAAATCGGCAGTAACAGCCCGTACAGAGTCCCGGGTCGGCGTTTCATTTAAGGCTTTTTAGGAGTTAATATACCAATCGCAAAACAAATAAGTGGTGCAGCACTTCCAGGCGTACTATACAATACGTACAACTTTTTCGTTCTCATAGAGTCGTAAGTTTTAGTTGCAGGACGATAGCACATCTACCATGTCTGTGCAAGAAGTCTGTGCAAAACTGCAACCGTGTCTGCGTCTTGCCCTCGCAAATTATGAACCAGGAATCACTAATCGGCATGGCGTAGTAATTCATGGCGCAGTAATCGGCATGGCGTAATAGTAAATCAAAGCTGGTCATATGCGGGGATTTATCAGTGAAAGCAAGACGCTGCATCGTCATGGACGTTGAGCCCACAGAAGTAAAAATGATGCTTTTATGGCTACCCGAGCGTTTGGAAGACGCCTACATTCGAGATTCACTCCAAGCTTACAGGAAAGTGAAATCTATATCAGCAGAAAGCTGGAGAGTATCGGAGATGGAACAAATGCGTACCCTAAACCGTGATGTGGTGTTGTCTCTTGCCGACGGAGTAGGTGTGGGTGATGTTCCACATCTCTTTCCTGTCTGTAGAGTGCAAAGCCTTGTATTGATTCCAGACAGACCCCCGCTTTGTCTCCGCTGTAACAAGGTTTTGCCACATTCGTCGCAACTGCAGAACACCACGTTGTGAAGACTGCCGGTGATTTGGCCACACAGCTGAAGAATGTGTGGTAACATACGCCGATAAGTTACGACATAGGACACGGCCTCCAGATGAATGCTTGCAAGATCACATAATGGATGCCACGGAGGTTCTCGACGCGACCAGAGATTTTCCATCTGGCGCGGAGACCAGTTGTGCCAGCAAGTGCCCTCTAGATGTTAAAGACAATGCCATCTCATAACCACCCGAAGACAAGAAATGTAGCAAAGAGATAGAAGATCTGTCCAAGCAACAGTGCTATGAAGCGCCCGTAGTCCCACATCCAGTTCCTAACCAGCAAGAGAATGAGGCAGCCGATAAGGACTCATCTGCTACACCCAAGCTTCTCGACACGTGCCCTGTGCTGGTAGAGGACAGACGAAGTAGCTTGGATACATCAATTACGAAGCGCCGTGCGACAAACACATCGGAAACAAGCACGGACAGCGACACCACCAGTACTACAAGAAAAACACGTCGCCGCAAAACATCGAAACACTCGGGAAAGTGCCGACGATCACGGTCCAGGAGACCTGGTGGGGGTTCGGAGGGAGCCTCACTATTGCCTTCAAGGACCGACCACATAGATCATTAGGTCCGTATAGTGGTTAGTCACCATGGCACTGACCCAGCAGCTTCTCTTCATAACTTTGAATGTACGGGGTCTTAGGTCTTTGCAGAAACAGGCACAGCTTCGCCGGCTTTTATCTAGGTACCGCCTCGACTTCGTCGCCGTGCAGGAGACGAAGATTGAGGGTGATGATGAGACAGAAAGGGACCTTTTCTGTCTGAGTATAATGTCTGCGTTTCACACGCTCTTGGTTTATCCGCTGGCTGCTTCCTGTTTCTGAAAAAAGAGCCTACTTTGTTCAGCATTTAGTTACCGTGTGGTCGCTGAAGGTCGATATATATGCTGCGATTTTGCGTTGCAGCGTGTGCCATGGCGTTAAGTGAACCTCTATGCATTTAATGACGCTGCTAAACAAATTCTTTTATTTGATACCGTGTCTAGTCTACTGGACTGTGAACGCTGCATTGTGTTAATGGGGAATTTCAATTGTGTATGTGATCCGAGTGATCGAAGTGGGATTAACAGTCAGCGCGATAGGAGTGGTGAAGTTTTGTATAACGTGACAGAGAATGCAGGGCTCATAAATATAGGAGCGTCGCGACACGGCATCTTGCTCGTTTACACGAACCCAAGGTCACTCTTACGCCCGCATTGATCGCATTAATGTCTCTTCATCACTCCTCTCCCGAGGACTGTCTTGTAGTACTATCCCAGTTTCGTTCTCTGATCATTGTATAGTTATCGCAATGATTGGTGAGAAATCGGTAACCAGTTTCCGACCCCAGTGGGCACTCTGGAAGCTAAACTGTGAGCTCCTAAATGATCAGGAATTTATTAATCGTGTGCGTATGGCGCTAAGAGTTTCTTTTTCTGCAGACTTGCCATCATTTGCTGCTTGGGAACTCTTTAAGCAGGAGGTTCGCACTGTGGCTATAGAAATTGAGTCGGTGAAAGCATTTTATACAAAAAAGGACGAAAAATTGCTTCTCAAGAGCTTAAGTAGCATTTACGAGATGGAATGCGAAATACCGGGCACATACATAGAAGACATAGAAAATATTAAAAGTGAGTTACAAAAGTATGACGCAATGCGATACCGAGGTGCGCGAGTTCGATCTCGAAACAGGCGTGCTCTGCACTCTGAACAGCCAACACGTCAAGCTTTACTTGATGAGCGACGTCACGCTATTTCAAAAGTAATTTCGGAAATATACTCCAAAGGTAGACTTGTAACAAATACGAATGACATAATTTCACAGTTTGAAAGTTACTATAATGCTTTGTTCAGTGCCCCTCTCGAAGATCATGACGCAAAGTCTTAGAGAGTTTTGTGTCTCTTGTAAAACCATTGCAGAATGAGGAGTGTGCATTCATCAGTGGCACCCTTACCATCCGAGAAACTGAGCGAGCCATTGATAAGCTGTCTTTACTGAAAATCCCCGGCCCTAATGGACTTTCAAGCGAATTTTACAAAGCGTTCAAAGGAATTATCAGTCCCATATTATTGGATATATTTATTACAACTTTAGAGGTCGACGCCCTTCCGCAATCTTTTTGCAAAAACCACACTGTTTTAATTCCAAAAAAGCTCAGATAAGGTGAAACTGCGTTCTGTTGAAAACTACAGACCAATCACGTTGTCAAACGTTGATTATAAAATTTTTGCAAAAGTTTTATCTAATAGATTACAATTTCCGATGTCGATTCTAATTGGTTCTCATCAGACGTGCGGAATTAGGGGCCGATCAATTCAGACCAACATACATATCGCCCGTACACTTCTGCAATACTGTTACGGTACCACTAAGCAACTTGCAATGCTCCAAGTAGACCTTGCCAAAGCTTTTGATTGAGTGAGTCGTTCCTATTTATTTTCTCTTCTGGAACACGCCGATGTTGGCTCCGTTGTGCGGCGTTAGGCTTTGCTACACCAGTTGCTCTACCCGTTTAGTTAATAATAGCCATCTCTCCAAACCCGTTGCTATCTGCTCTTCGGTAATACAAGGATGCCCGATGTCCCCACTACTCTTCGCCCTTTACCTGGAACCGCTATGCTTAAGCGTAATGCAGTCAAGTAGCATCCATGGCTTCAACATACTGGGTATTGAGGTAAAGGTGTTAGCTTACGCAGATGATTTAGCATTTTTCTGCAGGGATAAGCCCAGTGTTGAAAAGGTTGTGGCTACAATAGAAGAATTTGGCAGCGTATCTGGAGCACGAATGAACTCCTCGAAAAGCTTAGGCTTATGGTTCGGCTCCTGGTGTTATAAGCCAGAACAGTTTGCAGGCATTAAGTGGACTGATGTTCCGCCAACGTATCTTGGCTTGCCGCTAGACGCATATAAATTAAGCGCGCACTATTAGAAAAAAAAACGGGTTTCAGCCTTGCAAAATTACGCTAAGACATTCGTTCCATACCAACTTTCTATTTTCGGAAGGGCTGAAGCCTGCAATAAGTTTTTCGTAACTAAAATTTACTACCTATAGCAAGTTATTCACTGTGCCAGGATCTACATCCAACGCTTTCACCTCATTTTTGCAACATTCATATGGTCTTCCACTTTTGAGCCCATGAGACGAGACAATGTTTTTAGACCAGTTAGTCAGGGTGGGCTCGGCTTGGTGCATCTTTCAAGACTGTAGCTAGCAGCCAGGAGGAATGACAATGGAACCACGACAATGGCGTGAAGACAATATTACTTTCAGTATGAACCATGCATTCGGGAAAGACGTAAGCGGCATAATAACAGCCATCAGCAGCATCAACGGGAAAGTCGAAGGAATGTGCAATGAAAGGTTCGCTTTAAATGTCAAATCAACGCTGTTACGCGCAATACCTGAGCCTCTGTAATGAAAGAGAAGTGGTGCTTGAGGGCGACGCTCAGCTAATGCTGCCTATAATTTATTTGAACGAACCCAATTTTTTAAGTGTTTCTTTGTGTGTCCGACGCGCGTTCTACTTATGGTGTGAAGATGCTTTCAGGAACTGTGGCAGGCAGCCACTGCTTAAGATTGTCACGTTCTCGGAGTAGAAAGACGAAGCATATTATTAGCCGCGTTTGACGTTATAGCACACGACTGTTGACGTTGTGAGCCCAGTGGTGAATGTTTTCTGTTTGTCGACAAGGCACGTTTATTGAACAAAATAATGTGTAAATAGTGCTACATAAACGAGCTATGTGAAACAGGTGCAATACGTCTTGCGTTCGAATAAATGTACGCATTTGGAAACATTAGCTATTGTCTGCGGTGCACAATAGACACTAAACTATTTTATAATCGCTTTAATCGTTTAGTGCTAAATAGCGCCGGACCACCACTGACGTAGGTCGACTAACTGAGCACAAGACATCAAACGCTAATTACTAAGCGCTAGTCCGGTTGTGTGTGTGCTTTTTCGTTTGCGTCCGATCGTGATACTTCAATATACCTTCACGACTGCCCTTACGGACTCTGAAGTGAATTGTAGCGAATCACACGGACACTCACCCAAATGTTGCACTGCTGTATCATAAATTGGAACAATACTTGTGTAAGGCTGTACAAAAGGTTGGTACCTCTACAGCGTAAAGCTCTACAAAGTTCACATACCTGCATGAAAAAATCGCAAGGAGCATTTGAAAGGTAAAATGGAAGATGGTATTCTGCTACAAAGGAAACTTCTTGACATGTCTATATGTGAAAGCGAGTGATGTCTATCAAGTAGCTAGTCAGTAAAATTCAATCAAGATATGTGCAGGAATGGCATATCAGCACTTTAGGACAGCAAAACAAACGTGATGGACACACAGGATGTGTAGTTCACGGTCTTCGGCTGTGACCGTTTTCTCTCCCATGTTGCTGCCTGTTTTTTTTGAAGAAACAGAACTCTACTCATAGTTCAGCCACCTGGAAACAGAAGGCTTCACGCAAAGGTGAAAGTTTATTTCACGTCTTGAACAAGTGAAAGGTGAGGTATGTAGGTCAGGAACTTCAGTCATAGACAGCTCACTGATGCCGCAAATAAAGGGTACCAACGCGCGCCCGTTATCTGTATACGGCTTGGACAATGCAAACATTTCTCCGCATACAGCTTGCTTGAACAGCAAGTGACGACCGCTGACCAAACGCTGTCATCTGAAGCGTACCTTAACTTTCATGACTCGCAATGGTTGGCAAGCAGAATCAGATAAAATGGTGTGCTTGTTCTGAAGCTCATTCTTTACAGAAAGTGCATTAACTACCTAATGTCATTTGCTATTTTGTGCACATGTTGTTCCTTCAATCAATCAACCACCTAATTTTTTCGCAAACAGCTTCCCAAATGCAAAGCAATAGATCCAGACATAAAATGTTATTCCTTTTTCGAGCAGTCTGTTTCAAAAGCCACTATGAAAGTGGATGTTTCGCTGCTGATGTATGTAGCGCCGGTGATTAACAATGTGAATGTAGTCAGAAATCATTGCAAGTCCGGCATGCAGAAATAGAGGGTGCCATTTCATGTTTAAACGGTAGCCATGTTGTAGAATGTCCATTTCTACTTATTTATGTACCGTAATGTCCCCGAGGAGAAGTACTCGGAGGGAGGGGGGAGGTTATTTCAACAACAACAAATCTATTAGGCAACATTACAACGTGGAGGAACATAATATTGTCAGAAGAACAAAAATGCACAGTAGCTGAAAATTGGACATAAAAATTACCCAGATAAAATATAACAGTCAGAAAGCATAACATTAATTAGGGCGGAACAACAATGAATGCTACATCACAAAGAACATTCCCACTTAGATAATATTTTGCAAGCAAATACTGAACACCTGTTTGTACCTAAAGAGAAAACGTTCCCGCAATTACTAACATTAGTGATTTTTAAATGGTTTAGTAGACAAGTCTGAAAGGAATCTGTTTTACTCAGTTCCGTAATGGATTCGGCTTATCCAAAGGGCTAAGCCGAAGCGCACGCCTAGCATGCTACCGCCGTTCGCTGAGCAATATCCCTCATGTCGTATTCCTTCAAGACCCAATCTTTCACAATGCATTACTTCCGTACAGAAATCCTAAATATATGTGCGTCTTCATAATGCTATCAGACTCTTGTCATCGTTGAAGCATCGGATGCGTTCGCTCTGTCTCGTACACGCAGACCACCAGCTGCTTTTGAGTGGCCCGAATCTTCTGCGAAGGTTATATCACAGCACACGCTACACACGATTGCTTCATTCGAGCATCAGAACGCTAAGTTTCTACTGACAGACTTATTACAGGAAGCACGTGATTATCCTGCATACGCTGCGAGAATGTCCAGTGATCAAGCATCCAGGATTCTAGGCTGAATGAACTTATACTACGACACAATCTACACCAGTCACGGAAATAGTGCAGCTATTACTTCCAGCGGTGCCGTGAAGCTGACTGCCTTCCCGCCAAGACAACACAAGGAAACCAGCAAAAGTGCATGTTCATTTCCCAAGGAAACAATTCGCTCTTATCAGCGATAGATGCTGCGTTCGCAGGTAGACTTGAAACTGCTCCGCAGCATCACAGCTCTTTTCACAGCACTAGCCCTCAATAACCAGCTGTCATTGAATTATAATCAGTGATAACACATGTATTGCAGTGCCACCTAATAAACAGGTGTGCATCACTAGTGGCATGGCTGTCACCCCGAGCGACAATTTCAGTAGAATTTCTGCACTCAGATTCGCAATATCCCGCACAATGTGCGTCCGCGCTGTTTTTCTGTTTGGAGTAGCCGCGCTAGCGCTGCAGACGCTACAGAGAATGCCGCGTCAAACCCTAAACCATCGAAACGCCACGCCGACGGGTCTTTGGAGGGCGCGCGCTCGAAGCGACCAAGCGGCAGCCATTACAGCAGCCGTCATTACAGCAACCATTACAGCAGCCGTCGTTGCTGTCTCCCGCAGTTTTGAACAGCCAAGACTCCACGGTAAGTCATTTTCAACGAGCGCTGCACAATCTGTGTATGCATATAATTCAGAGGCGCTGATACGAGTTATTGAAGGCCTCAGTGCAACAGTTGGCCGTCCCGAATCATTTTGCAAACTTTGCCTTGCGCGATCACCGTGTTTGTGCGAGCTTTGTCATATTCGAGGCGAGTGCTTAGAGTGGAGCGAGAGTACTTAGAAAACATGATTTTAGATGATGAGGAACTTTGCCATGTCTTTGAGGTCTGTTAATTGGATGACTGTGAGCGTTCTTGATGTTTCCCCTAGCGCAAGCCACTACCAGAGAAGTTACGTGCAGTGCGGGGTGAGCTAAGCCGCCAAGCTTCGTCGCCTAACCGCGGCCTTAAAATGTGTCAACTCGTTACTGCGATGCGCGTGTGTCCGGGTTTCGGCGCTTCTTTGTGCGCGGTATCTGCTAGGTGCCTCGTACGTGGCGCCAATCCCCTCGTACGGTTGTGTGCAGTAGGTCGCTTACTTAGCGCGCACTGTGTAGATTTGCCGGTACGCTCCGGGCCAGCGTCTGTCTCTTTGCGCCCACGCCGCTGATTGTGCAGGAAGTGCGCAATTGCTGCGCGTAGCCGCGCAGCTTGGTGAGCCAGCACCCGTCGACTTTGGTCTTGAAGAAACTCTTTAGATTACCGTTCACATTACCGGATACGCCGTCATTCGACCCTTGGCGGGCAGAAAACGATGCGGTTGGCTTGACCAAACATTAATTTACGCGACAGCGTTGGCGGTGATAGGTCACGGGAACGTAGCGCGGTGGCTGTGTTATTTGCTGATGCAGTGACGCCTCCCATGCAAGCACTATGCAATGTCTATATAGTCGGCGATTGAACACAGTTATTATTCGACTGCCCGCTCTGTGCACGGGTGCCTTGACTTGTTTAATGTTTGTTTTGCTGCTGCACCGTTGCGTACAAATATTCAGTTTTGATTTCTAGATACCAAATTCATAAAAAGTCGCCCTTTCAAACTCGGGATCTTATCACACTTGACAGTGTGATCGTAATGTGCACGAGTAATATTAACTCAATTCCTGCTGCTGGTCAAAAAAAGGAATGGCTGGCTGATCAACCCAAATCTGTCAAAATGTGCTTTAGGTCCGCCATTGTCTATTGTAAAAAGAGATTTTACCTTGGTATTCAATGTCAGTGACACTCATTAATTATGCATCCTCTTGACCGAAATAATTTGTCTTGGAAGCCATTCAGTTTATGTGATCAGTAAACATTTCATGGCTTAAGTGCATAGGGGCATGAGTTGGGTAACGGCTTTAGTTGTAAAAAGTAAAGCCTGTTAAAATATAAAATTTTGGCAAGCATTGTTCACCAATAATGTAAGCTGAACAACATACAAAACTCAGCGTAGCAGCGAAAGTAATCCCATATTAACTTGCGGCCAGCTGTTGCGTGCTCTATGTGACATCGCTATGTCTAATTTTTCACTTGTGTTTCAAGACTGCAGCCGTTTCATTGCCAGCTGTGAGGATGAAGCAGCTTCATAGCCGGACATGAGACGCCTTCGAGCAGTTCCCCCTTTCAGCAAGAGGCCTAGGTGTGCTCTTACCTAGTTTTTTTACCCTGTATCTTTTATCTCCTACAATGGCTAGTTTTGTGGCTTCAGTTAGAGGGATTGCTGTGACACCTGTTCCATGGGACAGAACACATAGATAGGCATGTGTGTTCCCGTAAGAAAATAAAAATACTGAAGGAGCCCAACATGACGTATTTCAGGACAAATGTATCATGTAAATTACTATGTGACAAATAAAAAAAAACGACAAGACTTGGTGCACAGTGTGCAGATCTGTGCATCAGAATAACGACGAAAACCTTGTGCAAGTTGAAAAAAATATTTACTAGGTTGTTTTGCGTGGCATTATTATCATTGTTATCTATCACATTATTGCAAACTGCGCTCTAGTATTGCATGGTTAAAAACACAGTTCAAGTACATCATTTGCCTTCACTGTCATATGCATAGAACATATGCATATAAACAGAGTGGAATTCTTAAAATGTTGCCTTGCTTCACCGACCCTTATTTTAGGTCCTTCTCACGTTTTCCCATCTATTTAAAAATGTATCATGAACACTTTCCAGGGTCTACAGGCAGCTTAAGCACATTGTGCCAGTTTGCGAAGAAGCCAAAGAGGTCCCAGTGTATATAGTGGTGTCTGGTAAATGCAAGTTTCTTGATTGATGCTTTATGCTTAGTACCAATTGGAGTAAGTCATGATTTTAGCAAAATGTTTGTTTTCCAGGCAAATGTCATTTGATGTGTGTCCAAAGAACCACACTTTTTATTACAGTGGCTCATTATCTAAGTCCACTGCTTGGTATTATGAAATGCATGTACCTTGTTAGCATAGTGTTTGGCCTTCAGCTTAAGGTAGTATTGGCATGCTTGCATGCACATAAAGTAGCATTAATACAAATGTGAAAACACAAGTGATAACACGACACAGCTATGTATAAACATTTTCACATGAGCAGATCACTCAGCTCAATCCTTAGTAAAGTAAGTAAAAATATAATAATGTGCTTATATGACAAACAGTGCCAATGTTTCAGGAGCATGGCCTTTTACCGTCATATACAATAACAGCTCGTTATTTAGGATCATAAAACTATTTGCTTTATTTGTGTCCAGCTGCTCTAAATTTGAAAATTCTCGTTGATTGCATCAGGAAGTTTTTGGGAGTGTCTTGAGTCACTGCCAGAATTAAATTTGTAATTGGAGCCTATGTGTGACAAAAAAAAATTTGGAACCAGTTGACTGTTATGCAGTATGCTAAGTGTGCATATTAGAACAGTAACTTATATTTTCATTGTAGACATGTATAAACTGTGTATGTACACATATTGAAGTCGTAGACTGTGCAGTTTTATTCAGATGTGTGATTGTGGATGTAGGTTTTACTGTATAGCATTGTATAGCATTTTTTAGCAGTACAATAAAGTGTGAAACAAAGAGAAAAATATTGTTCAAACAAAATGGTTGAATTTTACTCTTAAGAGGCTTAAGCACATTTGGATGACTTTACACCATGTAGTAAAACAAGAATAGGAACTGAGCCGCTCGTCACAACCATATGGCACCAACAAACAATGAAGACAAGGAAAGAAAAAAAGAACAGAAGTGAAGTGGACCAAAGGACAACTCGTTGCTGATGGGAGCTGTATTCACATCTGCATGCTGCATGCAATCTTTTATTGAGCTAAAGCAACAGCTCTTCCTCCTGTTCACTTTGTTGCACATTTCTGTATGTGTACTAAGTCTGGCCCTGGAAGCGTTAGGCAGTGCCACTCGTGGCCTTGGTGCTGGATGTAACACATCCTTCTAACTGTAGGTGTCATGTATTATGTGAACCTAAGTTTTCTTGAATTCATGTGCCCCGCAAAAGCTGCACTTGAAACGATATGCTATATACGCCACCATTGCCATGAGTAGCACTGGCTGACAGTCCCATGGCCAGACATTGATTTACCTTGCTTAACTATTCTGCAAAACTGTTTTGCATGCAAATGTGGTAATGAGTATACTTGCTAAATGCCTCACAGCATAAAATTTTTTATATGCATTTTAGAATTCTTATTATTTTGTTTTAACTCAGGCTGCCATTCTACCTGTGCTGCTTTGTGTGGCTGACCACTCCAAGGATCTCAGCACAATCATTACACAGGTGTGCACCTTTGTGATTCTGAGTACGGGTATTTTTGTAGTTTACATTTGGTGTAATTGCACAGATGAAATGAAAAACAGATTAAAATATGAGCTGACAGGCACTGTCTCCAAACTTTACTTACAAAGGCAAATCTTTTTTAACAGTTGTCTTTATAGCAATACAAAAGAACGTGCACATCAAAACACCAGTGTCTAACAAGCAATATAATTGTAGTGTAGAAGAAACCAAAACATCATACGAAAACTTGTACTAAATTAGGGACTGTATTAAAATATTATGAGAAACACCATTTTTTAAGAGCGACAGTTTGTGTATTGGAGCCTTAAACTATTTCTCGGGTTACTCTGTCTCGTTTCTTGAACCCAAGTGATATCTTTTTCTTTTGGTTAGTGATTTTACTCAGACCGCTGCATATTTTGGCGCAGTCGACGATCAATATCTGTGACCGCTTGAAGTGGCAAGCCGCGCTCCCCGCGACGAATACTGGGAACAGTACTGTTATTGCGGCAAAAGTGCCTACAGCTACTTCTGCGGAAGATCATGTGAACTGAATAACCTATATAAAAGCATCAGGTGACTCCGCTAAGAGCCTTTTATGCCCTTCGCACCAGACTAGGATGCAAGATTTAGGTTATTTTGCAACCAAGACGCCCACATACAACGCTTAAAACATGAATAACGTGGCAAGTTGGACACATTGGTACATTATTACGACAATTTCAGAGCAATAAAACACAAGGACGACACAAAGAAACGACCAGGACAAGCGCTGAATTTGCAGCAGGTTTTATTGTAGTGAATTTCACATATATATGCACTATCCAACACAGACGTCATTATCTGCACATGCGTAGAAACACCATCTCTTTATCTGAGAATTGTATCGATGGCACGCTAACACACCTTTCCTCTAGCCGGGCAATACGTTCTGCTTCAACAATTTCTCGAGTGAAGCGCGATTTGCTCTGCATAATGACAGACGTGTTATGTATGTCAGGTGAACAATCCTTACATGTTAAACATTGACAAGCCAGGAAACCTTGAGTCTTTCCCTTCATGCACGTTTTTCACATAGTTTGCATGCTCCCTAACACTTTTCCTAAGATTGACGCATCTCCCAGTTTGGCCAACATACACCTTTCAGCATCTTAGAGGGATTTCGTAGACTACACCTTCTGCACAATCAACAAAGGGTGGAGGGTGCCTATGCGTTGTGCCGCAGGCTTGCTCCTTTCTTACCTCTGGGTCGGTTATTGTGCAGAGCTTGGACAGCCTGTTAGGTGCGGTGAATACGACTTTTACGTGGCACTGCTGGGCCACCTTTTTCAGGTTGTCTGAAAGCTTGTGTACATACGGTATCACAGCTACCTTCTGCCTGCGCGGTGATACTGTATGTTCACAAGCTTTCACACAACCTGAAAAAGGTGGCCCAGCGGTATGACGTAAAAGTTGTATTCACCGCACCTAGCAGGCTGTCCAAGCTATGCACTATGACCCACCCGGAGGTAAGAAAGCAGCAAGCCTGCGGCGCAACGCATAGGCACCCTCCACCCTTTGTTGATTGTGCAGAAGGTGTAGTCTACGAAATCTCTCTAAGATGCGGAAAGGTGTATGTTGGCCAATCTGGGAGATGCGTCAACGTTAGGTTAAGTGTTAGGGGGCATGGAAATTATGTGAAAAACGCACATGAAGGGAAGGACTTTCAAGGTTTCCTGGCTTGTCATTGTTTAACATGTAAGGATTGTTCACCTGACTGCATAACACGTCTGTCATTATGAAAAGCAAATCGCGCTTCACTCGAGAAACTATTCAAGCACAACATATTTCCCGGCTAGGGGGGAAAGGTGTGTTAGCATGCCATCGATACAACTCTCAGATAAAGCGATGGTGTTTCTACGTATGTGCAGCTAATGATGTTTGTGTAATGAAATATATGTGAAATTGGCTACAATAAAACCTGTTGTAAGTTCAGCGCTCGTACTGGTCGTTTCTTTGTGTCGTCCTTGGGTGTTATTGCGCTGCTGTTCTTGTAATAATGTGCAGTGGCATTTTTTTGAGTCTGTTGTTTAAAAGGCCATTTTCCTTTCCAGTCAGATAGATAGTCAGTCACAGGAAGGTTGCGACTATATTTTCATTTCAGCAACTCTTTATATGACTTGACACAATTTCTTCACACGTTGCAACCAAGTTTATTTTTTAATGTATGCCTTTCTTTCAGCATGAAAAAAAATCTTACGTGAAACAAGGTGGTAAGTACTGCTTATGCATTTGTACGATATTCCGACAGAAAGGTGAAAAGTAATCAATCTATGCTTTCATAAGTTTTCTACCTAATCTAAAAAAATTTCTTAATGGGAATGAGACAAATTCATTTGTTTGCACTAGCCTATAACAGAAACAAGAAATTACAAACTTAGCTTTTAAGAGGGCCTTGAAAGGGGCCCAAGGGGGCAGTTGGTGTGCGCGTCCTCTTTTTTAGCGCAGCCATCGCTGCACATGGCTGTTGGTGCAGCTGAGCACATATGCAGCCTGAGCACCTTGTTCTAGGGTACTCTGCTGCGTGTGCAAAGAGTGTGCATGCTGACATGGCGTGGCATTATGTGCATTCTTTTCCCGCTTTGCGAGCACCACCATAACGTGACAAAAGCAGCGTGTGGCCATTTGGTTATCCCAATTTCGGTGTAGTGGCACCACAAAAAGTGAACGAAGATATGCACACATGACACAAGCCTCAGCTCTCACCTCAATCTTTATAATCAAGAAACAGACAATATAAAATAACAAGTGGTGATATGATGCGATGCTATCTATTAAAGTTTTTGGTTCAGTGCAACTGATAGATGACTGATGCATTTGCCATTCTTTTTAAGTTTCAGAAGCCATAATTGCCTGGCATGTTGTCTGGTCACGATGCGTGGCTACAATGTGAGTTTTGTTGAACACAGTACTTCCGCCACATTTGTTAGTGTTTCACAATCCATGAGGGCAGGTTGTTTCACACAGATGAGTCATGCTCCCCCAATCACGCATTAATACAGCATCCCATCTGTCCAATGTAGGCACAACCTTTTCGAGACTCCAGACTGTACACAACACTTGTGGCCTGGTTTGCTGGATGAATATTATGCCGTAAGCCACAACCAACCTTCTTAATTTTTTTTACTTCTGCCTTTTTTTGTCACAGCACAAAACCGTCCTAACAAGGGCCTGTGAAAAAATGATTTGCACAACTGAATTAGCCATGACGGTGGAATATAATGAATAAGATGAGCCAAGTAAAAAATTGTCGCAGTTGTTTCATATGCTTTTGTGCTTTTTCATGGACAAAAGCGCATATGGTCCCTATGGGCTAAATGCTTTTTTTTCTTAGGAAGCTTGTGTGATTTGCTCTGATGTGAGAAAAAATACTGCAGCCAGGAAAATGATTTGGTTGTTGCGTGTGGCACGATTTGAAGGAGGTGATGCACTGTGCAACAGAGGTTGTGTGCAGTTGGCCATGGCCATCTTGTTATGCCTACATTGTGTAGACAGGTATTGTATTTGAGATAGGGGTGAATTGGGTTTGTGCCTAACAAATCTCATCCGCACATTGCAACATACTGCAAAAAATGTGGGTACATTCTTGTGTTGCACAAAACTCGTTATAGCCTAAAATTTTGGAACTTGGACATCATAACAAGCACAACGGAATGCGGACCCAAAGAGACACAGACTGGACGGGTGCTCGTCTATATCTCTTCTTCGTGTTCGCGTTCCTTCCTGCTTGTTATGATCTCCAAGTTCTGTTGTCACAAACAAGCCGTAACGTCTGCATTGAACAGAAATTATGACCAGAGAGTACATAAGATAATTAAGCTTTGGCAGATTCCCAATGCAAAGGACAAATGCATCGCTCATTCTCAGTTACATTTGATGAAGAAATTGTTTTTGAATGAATGACGTCACTTCATATCACCACGTGTTATGTGCGATTTCTGTTTTCTTGTTAAAGCTAGAGTTGAGAGTAGGCACTTGTGTCCTGCTTGTGGTTGGCTTCGTTTACTTTCTGTGATGCCATTAAGCCAGAATAAAACCATGACATGAACTGCCAGTCCATTTAGCTCTACATTGTATGCAGTATGGCTGCTGGCCTGACTTTGACAAGTGCGAAGTAGCATTAAAAACTTCAGAAGAGTAGAACTTTGGGCCAGTTGGTGATGCATATTAGAGTACGGTGAAGTGCAAGAGATGGGACAATGTGAGGTGAGACAGACGGGCGAAGCTCTAGTGACAACTGTGAACGTTTATTGGAAAATTTCGCTGCACCAGGACAGTGCGCGCATGTGCCCAAGACACCCGAAACCAGGAACAAACAGAGCAGGCACAAAAAAACAAGGAAATACGGAAAAAATTGCTAACAACATGTGCACGATCTCTTCTTCAAACGAGATAATTGGGAAGCATGTGTACGCTATCAAATGCGCACAACTGGCACAAGAGACAAGAGACATCAAAAATGAAACAGAAGTAGAACTAGCTTAGCTGTGGCTACCTGTGAATAACGCTTCTTTGTTTAAAGTGCCACCAAAGCCACGTTAACGCACGTATCAGATCCAGAATTCAAAATAATTTTGAATTAAAACTGCTTCGGAAAGCTTGCATTCTAATTTTGTTTTTCCACGGCCTACAACTTCCACATTCTTCAACTACATATAGCAACCGCAACATTTGAAGTCCAAGGCAAGATCCAACCTCTTCTTCTTATTTCAAACACCTGAAGTGCTGTCACAGCCTGTCGTTCAGGTACTGGCCAGTCTGTCCTAAGTAAACACAACCGCTGCTTGAAGGAATTCTGCACATGACAGAAGTAGCGCATGGGACATACCGATACTCGTGTTTCGTCGTAGAGTATTTCCTTGCTTGGCTATCCGTAACGCGTTTGCAGAGTTTTGCCAACTTGCATGGTGCAGGAAACACAGGAACCACCCCATACTTCCTTGTGACTTTTATCAAGTTTTGTGAAACCTTATGCACATAAGCGTTGCCCCCTTGAGGGGGTGGATGTGTTACTGAGGTTTCACACAACTTAAGGAAAGTAGCAGGGAATTATGGGTGGATCTTGTGTTTTCTGTGCACTGCAAGTCGGCAAGACTGTGCAAATGCGTCGCGGGTAGTCAAACTAGGAAATGCTGTATGGCGAAACGTGAGTGTCAGTATGTCCCATGCGCTAATTCTGTCGTGTACAGTATTCGTTACACTGTGGTCCTGTTTACTTGGGACAGACTGACCAGTGCCTGAGTGACAGGCTGCGACTGTACTTTAGGGGTTTGGAATAAGGAGAAATGTGGGATCTTGCCTTGCAGTGCAAAAGTGTGTTATTGTGGCTTTGGGGGCACATTAACCAAAGAAGTGCGATTGATAGGTAGCCACAGCTCAGCTAGTTCTTCTATTTGTGTTTTCTTGTTTATTCCTCTTGGGCCAGTTGTGCGCAGTTGACAGCGTACACATCCTTCCCAATTACCATCACATTCATAGGAGAGTGTCAATGCGTTGTTAGTGATTTTTGCCATATTTCTTTGTTTTTTGCGCCTGCTCTGTTTTTTGCTGGTTTCAGGGTGTCGTGGGCGCATGTCCTGCTGCAGCGAAATTATCCAATGAACGTTCACCTGTCAGTTGCGCTTGTCCCGTCTGTTTCGCCTCACCTTGTCCCGTCTATTGCATTTCACCATACTCTAATAGCAGTAAGAAGAGCAACCAACTCACCCGATCAATTATCAAAGCCCACAGAATTGCCAAATTGAAGGAGAAATGTTTCAGTGTAGGACCTGTTTTCTGTACTGATAAGGAAATGGCATACTTGTTTGCAAACCACTGACCAGGTGCATTTTCCATGCACATACATTATTGTGTGTAACTTCTCCCTGATTCTTAGGTTTTTTATGGCTTTTATCAAGCATTCCAGAGTACTTGACTGTTTGTCTGTTGTAAAATTAAATCAGTTGTCACTCAGCAGGGCGTGTCATTTTCTATAAGCCCTTACTTTGTCTTTGTACTTGGCGCTGGTCCCACCTAAATATGAATTTCCAAATAGCCTTTTTTAGAGATTATAAACAGCGTATTTTTAATATGTATTTCATTACAAAAACTTTCTCAATTTTAGGAAGACGTCCTGCTGACTCCAAGCATGGTGTGAAATGAAGAAATTGCACTCCACATCCATAGAGAGCTTGATTTCCCCTGTTTCATGCTTACTTGTTGGCATAGCCAGTCTCATAGCTTAATTTTTGGTTCTTCTCTATTGAATGCTCAAGAAAGGCACCAAAACTGTCATTAATTGAAAAAAAATTCTGTTTGCAGACACTGCCATGCACAAAGCCCCTGACCTCATTGAATGTTTTTAAAAGAAAATGCAGCTTCTGTGTGCAGCAATAGGCTGAACAAGACGAGGGCAAACAGGAAGGTTGCGACATTAGTGTTCAAGAGTTGGCCAACAAAGAAGGTCACAAGCTGAAGCCCACATCTTTACAAGGAAACAAATGGATTTAGCCTGAGATATTCCTTGTTCGACCAGCCAATCTCCTTGTCGAAACATGTGCTCTAGCCTGAGGCGTACATATCTCGTTCTACCACTCTTGATCAACAATACACCAATACAATGAGCAACTCATGGCAAGGTCGTAAATTCACGTTCGAAGGGAATGTAGTGTGCACCCTGCAAGGTAGCATGAATAGTATGTTATTTACTTGAATGTAATGCAGATTTGCTTGCCAGTTACTTTATCGCCATGTTATAATTGGAAAGCATGGTTCCTAAGGGAGAATAATGATTTGAAGTCCACGCAGTTTTCTCCTTTATGTAAGTTCACACTGTTACGGTTGCTACACTACCATTCCTGTCTGCAACTGCATAGTAGTATTCCGAGTACGCAGCCCAATTCAATAGAAGAAGTAGGCTTTTTCCTCAGAAAATATGCTGCTGCTTCACAGCTTGATGTAGACAAGTATTTGATATCGAGATGGTGACTGCAATAGGATGTGCTTTATAAATAAGAGCGATATGCTGTTTCAAGGCCAATTAAATGCAATTTCAAATGACCTCAGCTTGGGGGATCACACGATGGGAGGCCAATGTGAGAAGGAGGATTTGATATTGTTACGTTTGATATGTTACATTACATACTGTGACAATATCTTAAAAAACCGCTTGAACATGAGAAAGCACGACTTATTTCATCTAAAGTTGCTACTGTTGGATATGATCAGGGAAGGTACTTATTCGTGATACCATTTGCAACATGTTACAATGCTGGCTTAATATTTTGCACTGGGTAGATGAAAAAAACCACTGTTTGCACAATATTCAACTAAACAAGATAGCCTTGCTAAAGTGTCCATGCAGAACACAGCTCATACACTATTAGAAAATAAATACACAGGGCGATCGTTTCTAAGCTTTATGGAGTTTTTAAAAATCGCCAGTGGCGGACAGTATAATTTTTGTCCTTGATCTGCACTATTTGAAGAGGCGGATTACTAGCACAAGAAATCGAAACACATATTCAATTAGTTAACGAAAATTTCAGAAATTAACTTCTTAAGTGATTAGTTTACAGCACATATTGCAATTAACAAATGGTAGCCAGAGAGCTTGCAAGACGTGTCTACTTGAAATGGATTTCCAGGATGACACCAGTTTCGCGATATTATTTCCAAAGTGTGGGATGAAATACATGGGCGTTCTAGTTACTTTTGTGCTTCAATGCAGAAGATAGCATTTTGTTAAAAATGTAAGTTGATCAACAGCGCATTTTTAAGGCAAGTTTGACGGCATATATCTCCAAACTGGCGTCATTCTGGAAATTCATTCCAAGTGGATATGCCTTGCAAACTCACCGGCTACAATTCGTAGATTGCAATATGGGCCGTAAAGTATTTAATTCAAAAGATAATTAGTTCAGCTAATTAACAGAAATTTGTTAATTAGCTGAATATCTGCTACAATTTGTCGTGAAAGTAATGTCCGCGTCTCTGACTAATATAGCTAAGGACTAGAATTATGATGTCTGCAACAGGTTATTTTTAAGAATTCTGTAAAACTTAAAAATGATCACCCTGTATATAGGGGACCATGTTTGGAACTTTCACAAATCTAGTCATAAACAAAAAGACCAAGGATCAAATTTCGGCAATGCCAGCCGCATTGCGATGGGAGCGAAATACAAGAACACCTGTGTACTTAGATTTAGATGTACATTGAAGAATCCCAGGTGGTCTAACTTAATCCAGAGTCCCTTACTACGGCATGACTCAGAATCAGATGATGGGTTTCGCTCGTAAAACACTATAATCAAATTTTTATTGTTTAGTAGCCTGCTCGAAAATGCAACGCAATCACTAGACCAAATTATTTAGCTCGTTTGCGTGATGAGTTCCCATTTCTGAATTTAGTACTTAGGTATTTATCATCGTATGTTTTGTGCTAGTCCATGGAAAATATCACCACTGGTCGGCCTCATTCTACAGTCCCCTGTTAATTTTGGGTGGCTTAGTCTTGAAAGCTCAACATATATATAGGCTGCAAAATTGTGGAATGTCTGCCCAAAGTAACAGTTCAAACACATGCTCCTTTATGTATAGTTCAATATGGGACGAGATAATATTTCTTAAATTATCATTTCTTTCGTTTACTAATTTTATTGTGTTAGGACATGTAGAACAGTATTGAGTGGCATGTTTACGATGTAGTTTTTTTTCATCCAGACAGTTTTTTAATGGTACAAGGAATGCTTTCGATTTCCGGAAAGAACATATTTTATTATATTTGTTACATTTGGTGTCTAATAAATTTTGTTCTCTTTAGTGTGTGTGTGTGTGTGTGTGTGTGTCGTGTATTTTTACTTTCAGCGAGTAACAACTGCTCTCGAAATCCCCTGCTGTCCTCGCAGCCACTGCCGATTACTAGCATTTTCGCGAGGACGACTGCACGACAGCACAAGGTTTGCAAAGAGGGGCTCTGCGATCAGTGAAAGGAAAAGATGTGGAAGAAGTGCCACGACGGGTTCATTCGTCATTGGACCACGTGTGCGCGTGACTTCGTCAATGCCCAAGGCCGTCGATTGTGTCACGTGGGGCAAGCACGCGGCGCAATGTTTCGTAGCGGGACGCCGCCGGGCTTATGCAGTGGCAGACGGAGTACAGCAGGCTAAAGTGTCGGACGCCGGCGATAGCTACAAGCGGCGGTAGTGCTGGCCAAACGCATGCTCGGGCGGCAGCTCCTCGGACGGCCCCGTTCCCTTGAGCCTTGGTGGCCGGCGTCCGACATTTTGGCCTGTGGTGATCCGTTGGGTGCTGTGTAAGCGCGTGACCCATCGCCACCAAGCATTTCGCTTCGTGGTCGCCCCACGTAAACTAAAACGCCTTTAATTGCATCCATAAATTCTCTAATTAATACCAAAAGACGCCCTAAATGCCGCCTTATTGTCAGCGCAAATGCTCCCATTTGGAAATGATAAAACTCCCATTGTGGCCTGCAAAACCTCCCAGTAAAATGGGGGGTAAAGTGGGCATATTACGTTACGCCCGTAGTATGCCGAAGGAATGCCCACCTAAATGGGAGTTTTATCGTACGCCCATTCCATGGGAGCAAAAACATTTACAAATGGGAATGCGCTAGAGGACAAGCTTAAAACGTCCATCGGGGTGTTTTTCTGTTTAGTGTGTGTGCTTGGGCACACGTGGCTGTCGTCCGGAGGTCAACAGACACGCTCACCCACTAAAGGTATACTGAAAGCCACCGGGAATGCTCTTGTTCATACTGAATTTGCAATTACTATACAGAGCTAACACGGGACAATGAACCAAATATGAACCTTTGTATGTTTTTGTCACTTATCAGCCTCTCATTACTCCTTGTTATGTTGTTTGTTGCGCGTGCTCTTTGGGGGATGGGCGAATGTGTAACAGTGGCCGGAAGTACGGCGTCTGGAAGTGAACGAAAATAGAGAATAAAAGCTAGTGAGTAGGCGACCATATTTGTGCACCCCTGCAATCTATTGCTCGCATCACACACACACACACACACACAATCGCGCGCACACACACTTATATACAGGGTGTCCAGCTATCGTGAACCAAGATTTAAAAATAAGCAAGTGCCACGTAGCTGCACAGAACCACGGTAATGTTGTTTGTGGTCGCTTGGAGATACTCATATTAACCGCCATCCACGAAGAAGCAACACTTCTGCGGCACAAGGGAACTGAGCTGCACATTTATTGGACACCGAGTAATATGGGCGCAGGAGGGAATGAGCGAGCGGACGCGCTTGCGCGGAACGCAAATTTACCCACCCCCATTCTCTTTGCCCCGTTTCCGTCACAGCCCGATCGGCAGAAGATGTCGACGCTGTCGATGCTCACCTGCAGCTCCGACAGCATAAAAAGCTTGCTCTACAAGCGCTTCTGCCCGAAGGCCATGACCCCCTCCCTCCTGGGCTTCCACGCCGGGAACGCGTGGCACGGCAGTCACGCCTGCGTTCAAAGCCCAGTACATTGACATGTCGCTTGACCCCACCTGTGGAACTTGCACCACGGGTGCGCCAGCCACAGCACGCCACTTGCTATCGACATGTCCTGGCCTATCCTCACTGCGATGAATCTGCCTTGCTGGGTTGCAGAGCTCAGTTATCACACTCAATGACTGGATCCTTCCTAGAGGGACCCCTCAACACCGCAAAGCTATATATGGCAGCTTGCTCACCTACCTTATAAGAAGCGAAACCATTGACTTAATCTAGGCACCTCACCGGAAGAACCACTGGGCTTGCCTTTTCATACATGTACAATTTTCAATTTTTTATGATTTAATAAACGTATTTCTCTCTCTCTCTCATATTTTTTCTTAATTCGCCTAATGATATAATTTTAGTTACTAATAAACTTCTGAATTATATTCAGATTAAATGTGTGAATGAGGAATTATTAGAGCAACATGAAATACTCCCGATACAGCTTTCTGTTGCTCAATATGTGCTAGATAGATAAGAGAAGTAACATTTATTAGCAGCCACCGAAAAGGCGACGGGGATCCGAGGCGCAGC
Source organism: Dermacentor silvarum (assembly GCF_013339745.2). Classification (NCBI taxonomy): domain Eukaryota; kingdom Metazoa; phylum Arthropoda; class Arachnida; order Ixodida; family Ixodidae; genus Dermacentor; species Dermacentor silvarum. The sequence continues at coordinate 51,327,268 of NC_051156.1, read as the reverse complement.
TCGGTCTCAGTCATGTCCTTGCCCTCAGCCGTCGACGGGAATCTCTTGGATCTCAGCAGCAGCCAGGGCGAGACGGCTGACTTCACGTTGTCCTTTTTTTTTTCCTGGTTGAGGAGCAGGGCCTCCCAGGACTCATTTGTTCTGTCAGACTCTGAAAAGCTCGGGCACATCCATATCATGTGGATCATGTTCGCTATGCCCGCGCAACGTTTGCACCAGGGGCTGAAAACCTCCGGGTGCCACTTGCTTTTATAAAGCTGGGGATTTGGGGAAACTCCGGTTTGCAGCTTACGCCACGCAATCTCTGCGCTTTTAGCGAGCGCCTTACACGCTTTGGAAGTACCGCTCTTCAAAATTTGTGATGATTTACGATTTATTGATAAGTATTTAGATCACCATCGAACTGTGGGGGCTGCTCAACGTGCGAGGCGGAGCGGGGTGCGTACCAGAGGCTACTGCGATCCAGGAAAATAGCAAATCCTCGGGCCACTGCGTGCGCTGTCTGGTTCTCCCTCAACTCCTGATGCGCCGGTGTCCAGATGAGCGCGACTTGTTAGGCCGGTGCTTTTGTAATCGCTGATTTTGAGTCACTAACAAGAATTTTGACCTGCTGTTGAGTTAGAGCCAGCGCAATGGCCTATTCTTCCGACTCCGTTGCGGTCGAGTATGGGGTGCTGCAGCACGATGCCGGGTCCCCGTTTTCCCTAGTTGCTACCGAAACGCACCCCATACCATCCGCGTATTCTGCATCATCTGTATAGAAGACATCCTGCCTGCCCCGAAAACGCCATATTAGGACTTTCTTTCCCGTCAGACCATTGTGAGGTGACGGTAGTATTTTTCGTGAAAGGCGATAGTGTTGTTGGATGTGCGTCTACTCTAATTGTATGGGCTGCGGATGGAACTGCTCAGCGTGGCCCTCTCGCGGCTCCCGGTGTGCATGCGCTCGGGCGTAGGCGTGTGCCTGCTGATTGCCGCGTGAGGACTCATGCCCCGGAGTCCACACGATTTGCATGTATGTCGGGAGCTGGTGCGCTGCACTCAGAATGCGATATGCGGACCTGGAAATTCTGGCTCTGGAAACATTTATGCATGCCGTCTGAGAGTCCTTCAAAACATCAAGGACACCCAGTGTGGTCTCGTCGTGATGGCTAAGCTATAACTCATTCCTCTGTGGAGCTTCTTCCGGTAATGGCCGCATCTACGTATAAGACATTGGGGTGGTTCTCATACTTTCTCGTGAGTGCCTGCGCTCAGGCTTGTCGCCGTCCGATGCGGAAGTTTGGGTTCATGTTCCTGGACATCGGTGAGACGCGCATAGTTTCTTGTATTCGTCTTGGGATTTGTGTCAGTGCACTGGTATTGCATTCAGAATATCCTAGACGTTCCAAGACGCAGCGTCCCACTATGATTTCCCGTGCGTTGTTGTACCCCCCTGTTTCCTCGAGACGAAAAGTAGCCGTTCCGGGTGGGAGTCCGAGCACTTGCTTTTACGCCTTGCGTATCAGCCGGTTGAGTACCTCCACTTTCGCGTTACTGAAATTTAAATATGTTGCCGAGTACGCAAAGCGGCTCACAATCACAGCCTGCACTAGTCGGGTAAGGTCCCGTTTATTGAGTCCGCTCTTCTTACTGGTATTTCCTTGTATTATGTGCAAGGTCTGCGTGGCCGTGTGTTGTAGCTTCTGTATGGCGTATCCTCCGCCCCCGCCTTTTTGTAAGTGTAAGCCGAGGATACGAAGTCTATCCAACTTAGGGATTTCTCTAGGACCTATTCGCTGGTGGATGGTTGGTGCCGGGGCTATTGATGATCCTCGTGAGCGTTGATCGTTTATGAAGTTTGTGTAGAGGAGCGGCGATGGTGGCGAAGTCACGGACAAAGCGGCGGAAGTAGGACGCCAGTCCTAGAAAGCTGCGGAGTTCTTTAAGTGCGGTTGGTGGCGGAAATTGCAGTACTGCAGCGATTTTATAGGGATCAGCCTGGATGCCATGCTTGCTGACGACGTGGCCCAATACTTTAATGATTCGGCTTGCAAAGCGGCATCTTTTTAGTATTGAGTTGGAGACCAGCCTTTGCTAGACACGCGAGAACTTGGTGTAGACGTTGTAGGTGCTGGGAGAAACTCGACGAAAAGATGACAATGTCGTCCAAGTAACAAAGGCAGGTCTTCCATTTTAAGCCACGGAGTACTGTATCTATAATACGTTCAAACGTAGCTGGTGCATTGCACAGTCCAAAAGACATCACGTTAAATTCAAAGAGGTCATCAGGTGTAGCAAACGCAGGCTTTTCTTTATCTGGCTCATGCAAGGGAAACTGCCAATATCCAGAGCGCAAGTCGAGGCTCGAGAAATACTCGGCACCTTGTAAGGTATCCAAAGCATCGTCAATACGAGGCATTGGATAAACATCCTTACGGGTAATTTTGTTTAGCGCCCTATAATCGATGCAAAAGCGCATAGAACCATCCTTTTTTAGCAAGCACAACAGGAGAAGTCCAAGGGCTTGCTGAAGGCCTCATAATGTTGCGTGTCAGCATGTCGTTCACTTGTCCTTCCATAACTTTTCGCTCCGAAGGTGACACACGGTACGGGCGACGGCGAATGATGCGAGAGCCGTCTGTTTCAATTCGATGAGTAGTTACAGTGGTCTGACCCAGGCCTCGCGAAGAAACGTCAAAACAAGCTTCATGCTTCATTAAAATGGTGAGGAGTGCATTGGTATGGGCCGGATTGAGATCTGCACTCAAGGTGGCCTTAATAGCACTAGTGTGGCCTTCTGCAGGCGTACAATGCGCGGAAGATATGCCAGGCGAAACACTGACGACACATACCGGCGCAGCGTCGGCGAGCTTGGCGACATTAGACCCTTTCGGCAGTAGCAGTGGCTCAGGAGTCGTATTAAAGGCTGTGAGGCTGGCATAGCCACTCGAGAACCGGACCAAGCAAGAAGCCATCGCGAGTCCTCGAGAAATGCATTGCTGAGAAGGTACAGCCAATGCGTCTCCGTCGACAATGTCTTTTGACTCAACGGTAAGAATACGTTCTTCGTCTGGCGGGATAAGAAAATCCGCTGCGTCAATAAGGTTGGGACACGGGGAATCGAAAACTGGATAAGTCTCGGTGTCGCTGATATGAATCCTTGGGCCGCCGCACGAAATTAGTGCAGAAGCAGCGGACAGGAAGTCCCATCCTAATATAATCTGATGAGCGCAGGTCGAAAGCACCGCAAGTTGCACACGATGACGAATACCGTCTATCAGAACGCGAGCTGTGCACTGTCCGGTAGGAAATATGGGAACGTCATTGGCACCACATAGGACCGGACCCACATACGGCGTTTGCACATTTCGCAGACGAAAGCACAGTTCACGATGTATAACAGAAATAGCGGCTCCATTATCTACAAGGGCGTCGACAGAAACACCTTCCACACAAACCGGCAGGGCGAGCAGGAGGAATTGGGACATTCCGACACGATGCAGTTTCTCCTCCAAAAACTGCAGCCTCTAATTTTCCGAACGGGTGTCCACAACATGGGAAGCAGTACGCAAGGGCGATGAGGAACGGCGGTAAGGTGAAGGAGAGCGACGCCGGGGCGAGCGGGATGTTCGAGCCATGTCCTGGGAAGGTGAAGGAGAGTGACCACAAGAGGTTGTGTACGGTTGGAGAACGTAGGAATCTGGCCCTGGTGTCCTGTCTCGCTCAAAGTTGGCGTAGCCTCGCCTTTCACCTGGGTGACGCCCGGGAATGAGGAGTCAAACCTAGGTGCGCTGTCTCGCTCAAAGGTAGCATAGTCCCGCCTTTCATTCTGCTGACGCCGACGGCAGTAGCGAGAAATGTGGCCGCGAATACCGCAGTAGAAACAAACCGGGCGCGACGACCGCCACGGAGAATAGTACGGCTGTGCAGGAGTATTCGCTGCCAGTGAAGCTGGGGGGTCGCGGCAAGCTTCGGCTAGTGGAGACTGAACGGTCGAGGGAGGCCGGAAGGCAATTTCAGCATAACTGGGCGGACGAAATGATTCAGTAGACTTTTTCATTTGGGCGTTTGTCATCGACGCCAGTTCGTCCTTGATGATGTCACGCAATACAGTAGGAGTGGGGCGAACGGTCGCAAGCGGCGCAGGTCCTGAAAGGTGTCCGTGAAGTTCCTCCCTGATGAGAGTGCGTGTCAGGGCTCGCAACTCAGCATCACCATTGAGACGAGGGTCGCAAGAGGCGCGTGGCAGGCGAATATTCTGGAGCCTGTCTAGACGCTGGCATGCTGTGATAATATCACCAACGCAGGTTGGGCTCTGTAGGACTAGAGCATTAAAGGCAACTGTGTTGATGCCCTTCAGTATGTGGCGAACGCGGTCAGCTTCCGCCATGTAAATCTGTGCGTGGCGGCAGAGAGCGAGGACGTCCTCAGTGTAGGATGTATAGGACTCATCCTGTTCTTGTACGCGCGTCGCCAGCCTCTGTTTCGCGATTTCGAAGCGTCCAGACGAAATGCCGAATATCTTGCGAAATTGCTGGGTGAATGATAGCCATTCCGAAACGTCACATTCGTGGTTAAAAAACCACGTCTTCGCAACTTCGGTTAGGTAAAAGGAGACATACCGCAATTTGTACGTGTTGTCCCAATGGTTGACGTCGCTGGCTCTGTTGTAGTGATCGAGCCAATCTTCCACGTCGTCGCCGCGGAGGCCGGCAAAGATGGGAGGATCGAGGTGTTTGGTGTTCACCGTCCAGGTAGGCCCAGCTGGCTGAGCAGAGGTGGTAGCAGCGCTGGTGAATGGGTTGGTTTCTGCCATCACCGTGGTAGGCGAGAGCAAACGACGACCGGACAGGAGCTCCAGGAGAATCGGGAAAGTAAGAGGATGTGGGAATCGAAGCACGCTCCTCCACTTCTGAGACGTCGACCGATGCGATGCCTTTATTTACGAGCAGTCGCCCGAGGCAGAGACGAAGCACCGCACGAGACAAAAGATGATGATGAGCCGTATATACATATGACGACGACGATATGCACAAATAGCGCTCACACAAGATGATGAGTCGTTTGTACAGATGACGACGACGATATGCGCAAAATGCGCTCACAATATTTACAAATATTTACAGGCGAGTAGCACAGGCGTATCAGCAACCAGCCAAGATGGCGAGGAGCAACCTCTACTTCCTCTTCTTCGGTGCCGGACCAATGCTGACCTCTGCTTCTGTGCCGGTCTTCTTCTTCTGTCTCACGGCAATATTTTACTGATTTTATTATTGATGCAGCTGAAAAGTGGATCCCACAAGCAAAAGGTCTTTCATGCAGAAGACGTGTCCCATGGTCGAACAAAGAATTCAAAGATGCGCGAAAGCGACAGAATAAAGCTTGGGGCATACTTCATCGATTACCAAATGCGGAGAATCTAACTGAATTTAAACAGGGAAAGCGCAGATGACAACAACAAAAAGAGAAATCTGGGTGAGGTTTCAATCGTGCATCACTTCTTATATGTAACAGAAAAAATATGGGATGGGTTAAGAAGGCTAAAGGGACAGCAAATCCAACCATTACCCTTGATGAATGTTAAGGTATCAATGAGGCCAAGTGCTGGGAAAAAAGTTTAAGAAAGGACAAACAATACGAATCATTAGTGTACATCATAAAGCACACTTTTTTAGGTCAATGTGAGCCTTTTAAAGTATGCATTATTTTTTTCAATATTTTTGTTGTTTGAAAAACCAAAATGGCGAGGAGCAACCGCTAACCTCTTCTTCGGTGCCGGCCTAATGCTGACCTCTGCTTCGGTGCCGGTCTTCTGTCTCGTGGCATACGCCCCGGGCGAAAACACGCGCAGCATCCGGGCAGGTCAGAGTGCAGCATCAACGGACGGGCAACATGAACTACGTCATTCTTGACCGGCGCATAAGATAAAATTGGCTGTGCCGGTGCAATATCATACGTCACGTCGGTAACTTGCCGCAGAACGCGGTAAGGACCATGGTAGCGTGGTGGAAGCTTCACTGAGAGACCAACGTGTCCGGTTGGCGACCAGAGGAGCACTAAGGATCCAGGAGCGCAATATACATCCTTGTGACGGCAATCGTAACGGTTCTTTTGGTCGCGCGCGATATGACGCGCAGCGTGCGCTTTTTCGAGGGCATCTTGTGCGCACTCCGATGGTTGTCGTGGAGCGGCTGCTAGTAAAGTATTCATAGGTAGTGTCGGTTCCTGGCCAAAAAGAAGATACAACGATGAACAACCTGCCGTATCGTGGCGTGACGAAATATAGGCAAATGTAACAAAGAGTAATGTAGCATACTAGTCGCGGTGGTCGGTGGAAACGCACATGGACAGCATGTCGATTATGGTGTGATTCGGGCGTTCGGTGAGGCCGTTTGTGTGGGCGTGATAGGCGGTGGTGACTGTGTTTTGTGAAACATGAGCGTAGAAAGTCATCGATGACACGAGGCAGGAAGTGAGGACCGCAATCGGTGAGCAGTTGACGAGGCGCTCCGTGATGCAGAATAACTTTGTGAAGGAGGAAGTCGGCAATATCCGTAGCACAGCTGGTTGGAAGTGCGCGCGTAATAGCGTAACGCGTGGCATAGTCCGTCGCGACAGCGACCCATTTGTTCCATGATGCTGACGTAGGGAATGGTCCGAGCTAATCGAGGCTGACGCGAAAGAGCGGCTCTACTGGGACATCGATAGGCTGAAGAATGCCGGCGGGAAGCGTCGGTGGTCTCTTGCGTCGCTGGCAGAGTTCGCAACGACCAACATACTTCTGTACGGAGCGATAAAGCCCAGGCCAAAAGAAACGACGCCGCACGCGATCATAATTGCGCGTTACACCAAGATGACCTGCTGTAGGTTCGTTGTGAAGCTGCTGGAGGACAGTAGTACGCATGTGGGAGGGTACCACCAGCAAGCGCTCAGGACCTTCGGGGCATACACTGTGGCGGTGTAAAGTTCCATTATGTAAGGTACACATCCGGACTGACTCGTCATCGCGCCCGGAACTGACACGGTTGATGATGGAACGTTATGCCGGATAACGCCACTGTTCATCGCCGAAATGAAGTGACTGAGATATAGAAAGGACACAGGCATTGGCGTCAGGGTTGGTGCTTCGGGTGGATCCACGGGATAACGGGACAGGCAGTCCGCGTCCTGATGTAATTGGCCAGACTTGTGGATGACGGAAAACGAGTACTCTTGTAATCGCAAAGCCCAGCGTTCGAGACGGCCTGTAAAATCTTTCAGCGAGGAAAGCCAGCAGAGTGCATCGTGGTCAGTGACTACCGTGAATGGGCGGCCAAAGAGGTACAGCCGAAATTTGGAGATTGCCCAAACCAGGGCAAGGCATTCACGCTCGGTAATTGAGTAATTGCGTTCTGGGGCAGAGAGCAGGCGGCTGGCGTACGCTATGACGCAGTCATGACCATGCTGGCGCAGGGCAAGGACGGCGCCGATTCCGCATCCACTGGCATCCGTCCGAACTTCCATAGAAGCAGATGGGTCAAAGTGCGCCAACAGAGGAGAAGTCATCAGAAGGCGGATAAGCGCAGAAAACGCATGAGCTTCTAGATGGCCCCAGACGAAAGGCGTATCTTCCTTGAGAAGGTCGGTGAGCGGAAGGGCGATGTCAGCGAAATTTTTGACAAAGCGACGAAACATACATAAGCCAAGGAAGGAGCGAACGTGTTTGGTTGAGCAAGGTACAGGGAAATGCTTAAAGGCGCGAATCTTTTCTGGGTCAGGTCGGATTCCTACACCATTAACAAGGTGACCCAGAACTGTTATTTCGTGGCGACTAAAATGGCACTTGGATGAGTTAACCTGAAAACCGGCGCTGCGGAACACTTGGAGGATGGCGGACAGGTGCTGAATATGGCTGTAAAATGTCGTTGAGAAAACAATAACGTCATCTAGGTAACATAAGCCGGTAGACCATTTGAAGCCACGAAGGAGCAAATCCATCATGCGCTCAAATGTGGCTGGAGCATTGCATAGGCCGAAGGGCATATCCTTAAATTGGTATAGCCCGTCAGGTGTCACAAAAGCGGTCTTCTCGCGGTCCATAGGATCTACGGCAACCGCCAAAAGCCACACCGCAGGTCGATAAACGAAAAATAACTCGCTCCGTGGAGGCAATCGAGGGCATCATCTATGCGTGGCAACGGATATACGTTCTTCTTAGTGATCTTGTTGAGGTGTCTGTAATCCACACAGAAACGCCAGCTGCCGTCTTTGTTCTTGACGAGCACAACTGGGGATGCCCATGGGCTAGATGAAGGTTCTATAATGTCTTTTGCCGCCATCTTGTCGACTCCTGTTTGTATAATTACCCGTTCAGCAGCATAAACACAATACGGACGGCGATGAATAGGGTTTGCGTCGCCTGTGTCGATTCGGTGCATGACAACCGTTGTCTGGCCAAGAGGGTGGTTGTCGAAGTCAAAAAACGTCCCGGTACGACGCTAACACACGGCAGAGCTCCTCAGCCTGCGCAGGTGAAAGGTCCGCGGCTATAATTTTGTTGAATTCACAGGTGGGCAAGCTGATGGATCCTGCTGAGCACGTCGGACTCAAAGGCGCCTCAGATGTAAGCGTGGATATTTCACAGTCATTGAGGGATGCCAACGTCGCAAGCGCAATTCCGGATAGTAGAACACGGGCGGATAAGCCAAAGTTGAGCACAGGCAGATAAGCTTCGTTGTTGACAATTTAGACAACCGTGTGGGGTAGGGTCACATTGTGTTTCGAGACATCGTCAGTAATAGGGGATGCAACGTAATCCCTGTCAGCGACAGCAGGAGAGGGCGTGAAATAAACATAATAGTGAATTGGCGCGGTGATCACACGAACTCTAAAGAACACAGTTGCGTAGCTTTAGCAGGAAGACTCTTTAGGAGAAGGGAGTTCAAGTTGCAGGACACCGGTGCCGCAGTCGACGAGGGCTGAATGTGTCAACAAAAAGTCAATGCCCAAGATTACGTCGTATGGGCACTGCTCAAGCACAAGAAACTGAGCGCTCGTCCTATGGCCAGATATAGTAACGCGGGCAGTACACGTTCCAACAACAGTAGGTGTGCTTCCATCGGCAACTCTCACTGTACGTAGCACTGCGGGTGTCAGGACTTTCTTCAGCTTCTCACGAAGACTAGAGCTCATCACCGAGATCTGTGCACCAGTGTCGATAAGGGCCGTAACAGTAACATCATCCATATTGGACTTCGAGCAAATTAAAACGGGTAGGAACAGTCAGACGAGGATTTCGAGGCCGGTTCGAGAATGCAGCGTCACCTCCGGGCACTGTACTCGTTAGTTTTCCGATGCGTAGCATCCAGAGTTGCCAGGCGACGGGAAGCAGCGGGCTTGCGGCGAAGGGAATCGGCGGGCTTGCGGCAAGCGAGATCGGCGATCGCATGGCGATGGTGACCTGCTGTACAGGTTGGTGCGAGTGTCGACGTCGGGGATGTCGTAGGGGAGTAGCCTTTAGGACGAGGGTTCCGGGTGCTCCAGCCAGTCGGTGACGTCTGACGGCTCCAGCAGTGTGGCGCAATATGCCCAACTCAAGAGCACGCGAAGCATATTGGGCGATCATCCGGCATCCTGGACTCAGCGGGATTGCGGTATCGCGACTAAAAGGGCTGGTTCCGCGGCGCGACTGGTGGTACTGGTGGTGTGACTGGTGCGACTGGTGGCACGCGAACAGTGTACACAGATGAGACTCCCAAATTCGCGACTTCCTGTCGAACCACGGCTTAAATCAACGAAACCATAGGCTGGTTGGCAGTCGAGACATCAGGCACGAGAAGGGCTGGTGACATTTATTCTAGTTCCCGACGAACGATCCCTGTCGAAGTGTTCGAAACGGGCGATTGTAACGCAGGTAGTGGTTCCTTACGTGATGACGATGCGGCAGTATTGGGGAGCCTGGTGAATTGCTGGGCGATACGGTGGGATTTGGCTTCTTCCAATCGCCGACACTCGGTCAAAACAGCATCCACAGTGACGCAGTTCCTGAATACTAAGAGGTTGAACGCGTCGTTGGCGATTCCTTTGATTCCGATCTCGTCCGCTTCGAGCATGTTACCGTCAACTTTACGGCAAAGGGCTAGAATATCCTTAATATACGATATGTATGATTCAGTAGATGACTGCGCACGGGAGCGAAGTTCTTTTTTAGCGGCTAGTTGACGACCCAAGGGCTTGCCGAACAAGTCATTCAGTTTTTCTTTGCTGTTGGCGAGAACTCGTTTATGATGTCTTCGAAGTCACCTGGAATATGAATCAGGCCTCTGCATTTCCGCTGCATGATGACAGCCATTGTAAAGCAATTAAAAGTGTGAGATATAAAGTGATAGGTGACATGTAATGAGATGATCACTACTCTAACGAAGGGTGGTAACCATTCAGGTTACTTGTCCCTTTTTCGGCGCAGTCACAAGAAGTTTCACCCTGGCACGCTCGAGGGAGCCTGGATCTTTTGGCGTCGATGACGCCTTGATTTTCGAGTCGACCTCCATTGCCTTCTGCGAGGTGCTGGATCATCGATAGCCAGGCGCCGAAGCGCGCGTCTGGAACCGTGGAGTTCTGTTCAACTTTGGGCCCTGCGACACTACCGTCTGCCCGCTCGTCTTCGATGATGATGGAACAGCACTAGCGGCTGCCACCTAGGAGGCAGGTGCCATAAAAGGCCACGCCGCTGAATGCCGCCATTCTGGAACTGTTTTGGCGGGAAATTGAACGATGCATTTTCACTAATGTGGAAGGACGGACGGAAAAAAATTTATTGATAGGAGCACCTGCGAGGTTGCCGGCCCGGGCTCAGGCCACCCGGGCATTATGTGCGGTGAGGCATCCAGCGCTGCCCGGGCCCGCTGGATTGCCCATAGTTGGTCGTGTAGATATGAGCTAGTAGTAGTAGTAGAAAACTTGATTTGATGTTTTGTAACGAAGTCCCAGAGGGTGGAGCCCTCAGTCCAGGGCCCCATTTGCTGCTGCTATCTGGCTGGCCCGGTCGATCAGGTATCGCAATCTGAGCTAGTCAGAGCGCTTAGCCATCGCTCCTCGAGAAGATCCGGTTCTATGTTGTCCTCTCTGTACACTGCTCTGGGTGCATTTTCAGAAGACACGTGCCATGTCTGCGTATTCGTTCTTGGAGAGCTTGCAGCTTGCTTCTGGGTATTGTGTGAAATTTACTCTGCTTAAGTGTACGGGGTTTCTGAAGGTTCTATTTTGCAACCTTCTCCAATCTATTTCTTGAGATCTGTCTAGTTCTTTGTGCGGTTGGGAGTATATGTGGGTTGTGGGTATATGGTTGTGGGTTGTGTGTCTTTGTTCCTTATAGTGTGTCAGTATGTCGTGGTACGTGACTAGTCTGGCTCTGTCGTCCTGTATCGCTACTTTGTCGTCGTTTCCTCCTCCGTCTTCTCCATCGCCTCCGCCACAGTCCCCACCGCCTCCGGGGGGGGGGGGGGTGCGGGGTGTCAGGCCGTCACTATCCGAGCCGTGATGGGTTAGTTATCGCGCGGCTCAGTGGGCTTTCTCGTTGAGGTTGGGAGGGGTGCTCGGGTATTCTGTTATTACTTCCCCCATGTGCGCCAGGATCCATTTGTGGTTTTTGGGTGTCATTTTGCCGTTCTTGAAGTCTACTGCTCTGCAATTCAGGATTTTGGCCGTCTCCGTGGAGACCCAGCCCTTTGAGAAGTTCCTAATGGTCATCTTGGAGTCGCTGATGATTATTCTGTATTGTTTTCGACAGTTGATTACGGCCAATGCAATGGCCGTTTCTTCCGCTGTTTCCGACGATCTGGTACTGACGGAGCCCGCCGTCACGGCCTTTCCTTTCGTGTCTGTGACCGCCATTGCGAAGACACCACCGCCGACACCACCATTGTCGACCCTGTGTCGGGGGTACAGGGCGGCGTATACGAAGAGTACGCCCTCCCATGCACCGTGGCTTTTGAGGATTGTTTTAGTGCGGCATTTTCTTCTCTCGACATTGTGCACGGGGCGCATGTACTTCGGGATGTTTTCCGTGTTTATTGCGGCTCGGACGTCCGGTTGAATCAACGTCTTGGGGCCCTTTAGTCCGTAGTAGTTTATGCCGACATTTTTCCAGACTTCTCTGCCCACCTTGGTTTCGGAGAGCCTTTTGAGTTGCGCTATCCTAAGTGGTGGCGTGGAGCAGAGGTAGAACACCCGACCTCAAATCTGAAGGTCGTAAGTTCGAATCCTGCTCCAGTCCACTACATTTTCAGGCATGGAGTGTTGCCTGATACCGGCAAAAAAAGATATTGCCGAGATCTAGTGGGGCTATACTAGTTCAGGTGCAACCAAACCAGGCAGGCCCACTAAGCTTCATCAAAGTCACTCCCTCACCAGAACAGGAATTGGCCTCCCTGGTGCAGTATTCGGCCACTACCTGCCTCATGACTCTGACAATTAACCCATGGCCTCAGTCCCCAGTGGCTGCGGAGCACCTGACCAAGGCGGCGGTCAGACCTGCTACGCGGCATAGGGTGCTAAGAATCTAAGAAGCTAAGAATGGAAACTGAACCTGGCAACGTTCACCACGTGCACCCTCTCGAGTGATGCTAGCTCAGCAGGACTATTTGAGGAATTATCAGACATTGCCTAGGATATTATTGGCCTTAGTGAGGTTAGAAGAACTGGTGAGGCTTACACAGTGCTGACTAATGGCCACGTCCTCTGCTACAGAGGTCTTCCAGATAAGAGAGAATCCGGGGTAGGACTTCTAGTTCATAATAACATAGTGGGCAACATTGATGAATTCTACAGCATTAGTGAGAGGGTAGCAGTCGTCGTAATAAAGCTGAATAGGAGGTACAAAATGAAGGTAGTACAAGCCTACGCCCCAACTTCCAGTCACAATCATGAAGAAATAGAACAGTTTTATGAAGATGTTGAATTAGCAATGAGAAAGATGCAAACTCAGTATAATGTAGTCATGGGCGACCTCAATGCAAAAGTGGGCAAAAAGCAGGTTGGTGAGCAAGCAATTGGCAACTACGGCATCGATTCTAGGAATGCAAGAGGAGAGATGTTGGTAGAATTCGCGGAAAGGAATAGGCTCCGAATAATGAATACATTCTTCACGAAGCGCTGCAACAGGAAGTGGACCTGGAAAAGCCCTAATGGAGAAACAAGGAATGATATAGATCTCATACTCTCTGCGGACGCAGGCATAGTGCAGGATGTAGAAGTGTTAGGTAAGGTAAAGTGCAGTGACCATAGGTTAGTGAGGTCTAGGATTTCTCTCAATTTGAAGAGAGAAAGAGTGAAATTAGTCGAGAGGAAACAGTCCAGCCTAGAGGCAGTAAGGGTGAAAGCAGACCAATTCAGGCTGGTGGTCGCAAACAAATATGCAGCTTTAGAACAGGAAGATGAAGATAACGTAGAGGTAATGAATGAAGCCGTAACTAGGCTGATCTTAGAAGCAGCAATTGAAGTGGGAGGTAAGGCACGAAGGCAACCAGTAGGGAAGCTCTCCCAAGAAACAAAGGACCTAATAAAGAAACGTCAAAACATGAAAGTGTCCAACTCAAGAGATGAGATAGAATTCACTGAACTGTCGAAACTGATCAACAAGAAGAAAGTAAGGGATATTCGAAAGTATAGCGTGGGAAAGATTGAGGAAGCCGTAAAATATGGACGCAGCATGAAATCAGTAAGAAGAAAGCTTGGCATAGGACAAGGCAAGATGTATGCACAGAAAGATAAGCATGGTAATATTGTTACGGGGAGAATATATATACAATGAATATATTTACAGGTTAAGGCGCACAACGCTGCAGCAGTCGTTCAGGAGAGCGCGTGCACACCAGAAAACCACCCGTCGTCGTCGTCATCGTCCAAGCACCGACCACAGGATCGCCGCTCGTGACATTACCCACCGGCGGCAGAAGCACCGTCCCGGTGCAATTAGGGCCCGGGCCGAGAGCGGTACGGTTTAAGGCGCGAGACATGGACTATGTCACTCGCGATTGTTGCAGAGGCCGACGTAGGATTTAGCGGAACGATTTCATAGGTCACATTAGTCACTTTGCGTACAACGCGGTAAGGGCCAGCATAACTGGAGAGGAGTTTTTCGCATAGGCCAACGCGACGTGACGCAAACCACAGCAAGACGAGCGATCCTGGAGGGAAGTTCACCTCCCAGTGTCGGCGGTCATACAGACATTTTTGATTGACCTGTGAAGCCGACAAGCGATTGCGGGCAACCTGACGGGCGATGTCAGCACGGGCAAGAGCATCACGAGCATAGGCAGATGATGTGTCTGCGTGAGCATGAAGTATGGTGTCCATAGGCAATGGTGGGTCGTAGCCAAACAGTAGATAAAAAGGTGAATAGCCAGCTGTGTTGCGACGAGAAGAGTTGTAGGCGAAGGTCACAAAAGGCAAGTTAAAGTCCTAGTCTCGGTGGTCCTCAGACACGTACATAGCAAGCATATCTGTGAGAGTACGGTTGAGGCGTTCAGTAAGGCCGTTTGTCTGTGGATAGTACGCAGTGGTGAACTTGTGATTGGTCTTTCAAGAACGAAGAATGACGTCGACTACTTTAGACAGGAAGCAGCGGCAGCGGTCCGTGATTAACTGACGAGGAGCACCGTGGCGCAGGATGACGTCGCGAAGAAGGAAATCGACTACATCAGTAGCACAGCTGGTAGGAAGTGCTCGTGTAACTTCGTACCACGTTGCGTAGTCAGTAGCGACTGCAACCCATCTATTACCAGTGGTTGACATGGGAAAAGGCCCTAGAAGATCGAGTCCCACCCGGAAAAATTGTTCATCAGGGATGTCGAGGGGCTGAAGGCTGCCAGCAGGCAGTTGGGCAGGAGTCTTGCGTCACTGGCAGAGGTCACAAGCCGCAACGTACTGTGGCACAGAACGGTAGAGACCAGGCCAAAAGAAGCGCCTACGGATGCGATCATACGTGCGTGACACGCCTAGGTGTCCGGCCGTCGGTGCATCGTGAAGCTGGCGCAAAACAGTAGAGCGAAGATTCGCGGCAACAACAAGCAAGAGCTCAGCGCCGTCAGGCCGGGCGTTGTAGCGGTGTAAGGTGTCATTGTGGAGCACAAACATCCGTAGGGAAGGGTCAGGGTGTGGTGAGTTGAGACCGTCTATAATAGGCCGCAAAGATGAGTAGCGGCGCTGTTCGTCAGCTATGTGGACGAAGTCTGTAATGGCCAGAACAAAGATGTCAGGTTCATCTTCCAGTGTATTAGGGGGATCGACCGGGTATCGTGACAAGCAGTCAGCGTCTTGGTGAAGCAGTCCAGATTTGTAGAAAACAGAAAATGAGTACTCTTGCAAGCGGAGTGCCCAACGGCCAAGGCGACCAGTGGGATCCTTGAGCGAGGAAAGCTAGCAAAGCGCATGGTGGTCTGTAATAACTGAAAAGTGCCTACCATACAGGTACGGACGGAATTTTGCGATGGCCCAGACGAGTGCTAAGCACTCGCGTTCTGTGATAGAGTAATTTTGCTCCGATGGCGTCAGAAGGCGGCTTGTATAGGCGACCACGCGGTGGAGGCCGTGCTGCTGTTGTGTGAGGACGGCGCCTATACCGTGGCCACTGGCGTCGGTACGAACATCCGTGCTGGCTGACGGGTCGAAATGTGCTAGAACAGGTGGGTTCGTTAGGATGGCAACGAGCGATGAAAAGGCGTCCGCTTGGTCACGACCCCAAGTGAAAACGACGTTCTTCTTGAGTAGGTCAGTTAGAGGGCGGGCCTCTTCCGCGAAGTTCTGGACAAAACGACGGAAGTACGAGCACAGGCCAAGAAAACTGCGGACATCCTTGGCCGACCGTGGAGTAGGGAACTGACTAACCGAGCGTCAACAAGGTGGCCGAGTACGCAGATTTGACGGTGCCCAAAGCGACATTTCGACGAGTTAAGCTGAAGACGAGCACGGCGAAAAACATCAAGGACGGTGGACAGGTGAGTGAGATGGTTTTCAAACGTAGTCGAAAAAACGATAACATCGTCCAGGTAGCAAAGGCATATGGACCACTTGATGCCTCGGAGAAGACAGTCCATCATGCGCTCGAAAGTAGCAGGGGCGTTACATAGGCCAAAAGGCATCACTTTAAATTGATAGAGGCCATCAGGAGTCACGAAGGCGGTCTTCTCGCGGTCTTGGTCGTCCACAGCGATTTGCCAGTATCCTGAGCGCAGGTCGATGGAAGAGAAATATCTGGCGCCGTGCAAGCAGTCGAGTGCGTCATCAATACGCAGGAGAGGATACACATCCTTCTTGGTAATCTGGTTGAGGTGGCGGTAGTCTACACAGAATCTCCAGCTATTGTCCTTCTTTTTCACAAGTACGACGGGAGAGGCCCAAGGACTGCATGACGGTTCAATTATGCCTTTGACCAGCATTTTCTCCACTTCCTGTTGGATGACAGCACGCTCCGGTGCTGACACACGGTAAGGCCGTCGGTGAATAGGACTCGCATCGCCGGTATGAATGTGATCGGTGACGACGGAAGTCTGGCCCAAAGGACGGTCGCCAAAGTCAAAGATATCCTGGTAGGAAACCAGCACGCGGCGAAGGGCAGCGGACTGTGCCGGAGCGAGGTCTCCTGATATCATGCGGGCGAAGTGATCGCAGGACGAACCTGACTGCGATGACGGCGGTGAAAAATCCGGTGGAGGTTCTGTGGTCAGGGCAGAAACCGTGTGGCCGGCCAATGGGGTCAGATGAGCGAGTGATATTTTGCGAGGAAGAACTTGCGTCGAGTAGCCAAAATTGAGGATGGGAAAGGCGGTGCCGTTGTTTGTAACTGTCACCACCGTATAGAGGAGCGCGACGTTGCGTGTCATGGCGACCTCAGGAATAGGGCGGCAACGTAGTCGCCGTCCGGTAGGGGCGGAAAGGCTGAAAGCTGGACGTATATTGCGGCTTGCGGAGGCAGTAGAAGAAACTCGACGGAGCGTAGGCGGGGAGGGCCGGCATCGACGTTGTCGGGGCACGAAGGAAGTTCTAGCCGGAGAAGGCCCACGGAGCAGTCGATAAGGGCAGCGTGTGTGGACAGAAAGTCGATTCCCAAGATGAGGTCATGGGGGCACTGTTGTAGAACAGCAAAAAGAACAGATGTGTGGCGACCAGAAATAGTGATGCGTGCAGTGCACATTCCAAGTACGGCAGGTGTACTCCCGTCGGCTACTCGGACGGTAGGTGAAGTCGCGGGCGTCAGGACTTTCTGGAGGCGGCGCCGGGGGCTCGAGCTCATTACAGAAATTTGTGCGCCGGTATCAACAAGAGCGGTAACGGCCGACATGTCTCACTGCGTCATGTCTTAACCGCAGCGATGGCCTAGCGGTAGAGCATCCGCCTCGTATGCGGGAGGTACCGAGTTCAAATCCTGGTGCCGCCGGGAACCCACCGGTTTTTCTAATGGGTAGAGATGTCCCCTGGCCTGGTGCTCGGCTGTCGTGGGGGTCCACATCTCGAAAGAGGGCCCAATAGAGATTTCAGCTCTTGTGTCTGGGTGCCTCTTGTCCAACCACAGACGGCCTTGTAGACGAGCATCCGCCGCGGCTGTGGGAGGCAAGTGCTGCCGCCGGGTACCTACCGGTAAAATAGGTACAAGCGCGCTTCCGGCCTGGTGCTCGGCCATTATGGGACCTCAACGCTTGGAAAGGGGTGTTTGACCTCAACCCGAAGGTGCCCCCACCACAATAGGTGCTTGGGGCGCCACATGGGAAATGAACGCCATGGGAGCGGCCCAGACATCACTTGTTTTCCGTGCTCACGTTGGTTTCGACGGGAATTCAGGGCGCAGGCCCCTTTCCCAAGCGTTTCACCCATGAAGGAAGCCGAACGCCAGGCCGGGGTACGCTTGTACCCTTTTGAGCCAGTGGGTGCCCGGCAGCGGTGGGAATCGAACCCACACCCTCCCGCAGCCGAGGCGGGCGTTCTACCAGAACTTCAAGAAGGTTGCATCGGGTATAAGGGACAATCAGAGGACTTTCAGGCCGGGTCGTAAATGCAGCGTCACCTCCAGGGGCTGCACTGGCTAGTTTTCCGAGAGGCAGCCATAGGGAGACCGAGAGGGGCGAGGTTGGGGCGAGCGGGACTGACGGCGCTGGGGCGATGGTGAGCGGCTGATCCGGTTTTCCCTAAGAGGACGTTCAGCACTTGAGGCCTCAGGACGGAACGAAGGGGCATATGGTGCACGGTCCGGGCGATTGTAAGTGTTTGGTCGATAGGACGTGGGCCAGCGGCTGCGGCAATGGCGGGCGATGTGTCCAATCCTAGAGCACGTGAAGCAGATGGGCCGCTCATCAGGTGTGCGCCAATCGGCTGGATTTCGATAACGTGGCCTGAAGGTTGTGTTCGGTCTTGCAGCAGCGACGACAGGGGCGACCGGGTTGGTAGCAGCATGACCGTTATCAAAGGTGGGTAAAATGCCCATATTCGCGACCTTTTGGCGAAGAACGGCCTGAATTAGTGAAATCGGAGCCAGGTTGTTGCTTTGCATACCGTCATGGCCTCGAGTTCTCAACGGACGATCCTGGTGACGTTTGCTGAAGCTTGCGCTTGCCGAAGCGTGGCTAAACCTTCGCAGGAGGACGCATGGTAATATTGTTACGGGGAGAATATATATACAATGGATATATTTACAGGTTAAGGCGCACAACGCTGCCGCAATCGTTCAGGAGGGCGCGTGCACACCAGAAAACCACCCGTCGTCGTCGTCATCATCCAAGCTACGACCACAGGATCGCCGCTCGTGACAATATCATCAGCAATTTAGATGACATAGTAAAAGCAGCGGAAGAATTCTATACCACCTGTACAGTTCCCAAAACAGCCAAGCTACTTCCATTCGAAATAGTGATGAACCGGATACAGAAGCTCCTTATTCAAGTATTCAAGTTCTTAGACTGGGAAGGCTTAGGAGTGAGGATCGACGGCGAATATCTCAGCAACCTTCGGTTTGCAGATGACACTGTCCTATTCAGCAACAATGGAGACGAATTACAACAAATTATTGAGGACCTTAATCGAGAAAGTGTAAGAATTGGGTTGAAGATGAATATGCAGAAGACAAAGATAATATTCAATAGCCTGGCAAGAGAACAAGAGTTCATGATCGCCAGTCAGCCTCTTGATTCTGTAAAGGAGTACGTTTATCTAGGTCAATTACTCACAGGGGACCCTGATCATGAGAAAGAAATTTATGAAAGAATAAAATTGGGTTGGAGTGCATACGGCAGGCATTGCCAAATCCTGACTGGGAGCTTACCGCTGTCGTTGAAAAGAAAGTGTACAATCATTGCATTCTACCGGTGCTAACACATGGGGCAGAAACTTGGAGGTTAACAAAGAAGCTCGAGAACAAGTTAAGGACCGCACAAAGAGCGATGGAACGAAAAATCGTAGGAGTAACATTAAGAGACAGGAAGAGAGCGGTGTGGATCGGAGAACAAACGGGGATAGACGATATTCTAGTTGACATTAAGCTGAAAAAATGGAGCTGGGCATGCGTAGGATGGATAACCGGTGGACCATTAGGGTTACAGAATAGATACGAAGAAAAGGGAAGCGCAGTCGAGGATGGCAGAAAACCAGATGGGGTGATGAAATTAGGAAATTTGCAGGCGCAAGTTGGAATACGCTAGCGCAAGACAGGGGTATTTAGAGATCGCAGGGAGAGGCCTTCGTCCTGCAGTGGACATACATATAGGCTGATGATGATGACGATGATGGCGGGCGATGTGTCCAATCCTAGAGCACGTGAAGCAGATGGGCCGCTCATCAGGTGTGCGCCAATCGGCTGGATTTCGATAACGTGGCCTGAAGGTTGTGTTCGGTCTTGCAGCAGCGACGACAGGGGCGACCGGGTTGGTAGCAGCATGACCGTTATCAAAAGTGGGTAAAATGCCCATATTCGCGACCTTTTGGCGAAGAACGGCCTGAATTAGCGAAATCGGAGCCAGGTTGTTGCTTTGCATACCGTCATGGCCTCGAGTTCTCAACGGACGATCCTGGTGACGTTTGCTGAAGCTTGCGCTTGCCGAAGCGTGGCTAAACCTTCGCAGGAGGACGCATGGTAATATTGTTACGGGGAGAATATATATACAATGGATATATTTACAGGTTAAGGCGCACAACGCTGCCGCAATCGTTCAGGAGGGCGCGTGCAAACCAGAAAACCACCCGTCGTCGTCGTCATCATCCAAGCTACGACCACAGGATCGCCGCTCGTGACAATATCATCAGCAATTTAGATGACATAGTAAAAGCAGCGGAAGAATTCTATACCACCTGTACAGTTCCCAAAACAGCCAAGCTACTTCCATTCGAAATAGTGATGAACCGGATACAGAAGCTCCTTATTCAAGTATTCAAGTTCTTAGACTGGGAAGGCTTAGGAGTGAGGATCGACGGCGAATATCTCAGCAACCTTCGGTTTGCAGATGACACTGTCCTATTCAGCAACAATGGAGACGAATTACAACAAATTATTGAGGACCTTAATCGAGAAAGTGTAAGAATTGGGTTGAAGATGAATATGCAGAAGACAAAGATAATATTCAATAGCCTGGCAAGAGAACAAGAGTTCATGATCGCCAGTCAGCCTCTTGATTCTGTAAAGGAGTACGTTTATCTAGGTCAATTACTCACAGGGGACCCTGATCATGAGAAAGAAATTCATGAAAGAATAAAATTGGGTTGAAGTGCATACGGCAGGCATTGCCAAATCCTGACTGGGAGCTTACCGCTGTCGTTGAAAAGAAAGTGTACAATCATTGCATTCTACCGGTGCTAACACATGGGGCAGAAACTTGGAGGTTAACAAAGAAGCTCGAGAACAAGTTAAGGACCGCACAAAGAGCGATGGAACGAAAAATCGTAGGAGTAACATTAAGAGACAGGAAGAGAGCGGTGTGGATCGGAGAACAAACGGGGATAGACGATATTCTAGTTGACATTAAGCTGAAGAAATGGAGCTGGGCATGCGTAGGATGGATAACCGGTGGACCATTAGGGTTACAGAATAGATACGAAGAAAAGGGAAGCGCAGTCGAGGATGGCAGAAAACCAGATGGGGTGATGAAATTAGGAAATTTGCAGGCGCAAGTTGGAATACGCTAGCGCAAGACAGGGGTATTTAGAGATCGCAGGGAGAGGCCTTCGTCCTGCAGTGGACATACATATAGGCTGATGATGATGACGATGATGATGATGATGATGATCCTCCGTGCTTCCGCGATCTTGTCCAGCGTGTTATGTACCCTGAGTTGTAGTAGCCTTTCGTTTCTTGTGTATTTCGGGAGACCCTGTGCCATTGTGTACGCTTTTATAATGAGCGTGTCGATCTTGTCTTTCTCAGCCTTGTTACAGTGGACGAATGCCGCCACGTACGCGATGTGGCTGATCGCGAAAGCCTGGACGAGCCGTACCACGTTTCTTTCTTTAATGCCCTTTCTGCTGTTGGAGAACCTTTGTATTAGCCTAACGGTCACCGCGACTTTCTTTTTCAGGCGCGTTACGGTTGCCGCGTTTGTTCCCCTGGCTTCGATCCAGAGAGCCTGCACTCTGATCTTCTAGACCATGGGCATTGTGGTTTCTCGTGGTTATTATGATTCCCCTTTTGTGCACTTCCGCTACGTCTCTGGATGGTGTTCCCAGCCTACTGGGGTGGCAGAGTAGCAGTTCCGATTTCCCTGGCGAACATTCTAGTCCGGTGCCCTCCAAATGATTCTCGACTGCCTCCACCGCCCCTAGAAATTTCTTCTCCATCTCGCCCTCGCTTGCGTCTTTCATGGTCAAAATCGTAATGCCGTCTGCATAAACAGTGTGTATAATGCATTCTATTCGCTCCAATTTTTTCAATAGTTCGTTCATGACGAGGTTGAAGAGCATCGCTGACACGACGGACCCTTGCGGTGTGCCCGCGCTGTCCATGTTCACCTGGTTTCTCTCCTCCTCGTCCAGTCTGATTCTGGCTGTTTTTCCCGTAAGGAAATTTCTGATGTAATTGTACGTTCGTTCGCCCAGGCCGAGTTGCGCGATTCTTTCGAGGATGACCGTGTGCTCTACTCTATCGAAGGCCTTCTTTAGATCGAGTCCGACTATTTCCCTCAAGCATCGCCCCGTCGTGTCTATGACTTGCTCCTTGAGTTGTATCAAGGTGTCTTGGGTAAGAGAGGCCTCTTCTGAAGCCCATCGTGTTGCTGCGATATACGTTGTGGGACTGCAGGTAGCCGATGATTTTGTTCAGGCAGGTGTGCTCCATCCCTTTACCGACGCAGGAAGCGAGGGAGATTGGCCGCATGTTCTGGATTTCTAGGGGTTTACCCGGCTTCGGGATGAGGATCACGTCGGACCTGTTCCATTCGTCGGGTATCCTCCCGTTCCGCCAGCACTAGTTGACGTATTCTGTCAATCGAATCGTTGCCTGGTCGTCCAGGTTCCGGAGCATCTTGTTGGTCACTTTGTCGGGGCCCGGAGCCGACTTGGCCTTGATGGTCTGCAGGACCGCCCTGATTTCTTGCTGGGAGAACTCTCTGTCGACGTCCTCGTTGGGGCAGCCTGAGTAGTTCCGGTGTTCGATGGCTCGGCGTATCTCGAGGTAGAACTTGGCGATTTCATCACCCATCTTACGGATGTTTCCTTTGTACTTGTGTCTGATCTTGGGCATTTCCGCTTTTCGCCGTCGCCTTGGTACCCGACGACTCGAGCAGGTGCTGGAGGGTCTTCCACGGCTTGGCAGTGTTGATGTTCCCGTCCATGGTGTCGCACACCTCGTCCCTTTCCTGATTGCATAACTGGGTGCAGTGTGTTCCGATGTTCTTGTTTAGTTCCGCGATTTTGCGCCTTATATTTCTTTTGTGTTGTTGCCCTTGTAGGCGTTTCTGGATAGATTTCTTGGCTTGTACGAGGTGCGCGAGCCTGCTGTTTATCCGTGGTGGGTGACCGCCACCGTTGTCTTCTTCGTCTTCTCGTGGAGCCCCCCAGTCGTCCTTCTCCATCTCAGTCGTGGCCTTTTCTGCGTCTCGTAGCAGCTCTCCGCTCCATTCTTGTATGTTTCTAATGGGCCCCTGTTTTTTTCGTTTCTGCTTTTGCGGAATTTGTCCCAGTCCACTAGCTTGATCTTCATTTTCAGCAAGTCATTTTCGATGATGAGCCCGTTGTCGCCCACGGTGGTCATCGTTTCGTTATTAAAATCGTCGAAATTGTTGTTAGGCCCATTTTTGGACGGGCTGCGGTAGACGTTCAGGATCAAAGTGCTTCTCTCCCTCTTGCTGCGCGCCACGACTTCTATGAGGATGTGGCTAATTTCCGTGATTTTTTCTCATAATGCTCGGGATCGCGACCAGTCCATTCTTAATTAATGTGGTCACGACTATGTCCCTCCCAGTTCCTTTTGTGCGTTGTTTGTGGGTGGAGCACCCGGCAATTTTGGCGTGGTCGAATGTTTCCTGGTGAATTATTACGTCGGTCTTTTTTCTTTTTGCGGTCGGTGACACGACGGAAGGGTTAAGCCGGCCTTTTCAAAGAGGTCGGCCAGGTCTTTTCCCTTTTTTGATGAGTGCCCATATCCCTATTGCGTGTGTGGAGCGTTGAAGTCATTTTCGATGAGGGGCCCGTTGTCGCCCACGATGGTCATCGTTTCGTTATTAAAATCGTCGAAATTGTTGTTAGGCCCACTTTTGGACGGGCTGCTGTAGACGTTCAGGATCAAAGTGCTTCTCTCCCTCTTGCTGCGCGGCACGACTTCTATGAGGATCTGGCTAATTTCCGTGATTTTTTCTTTATAATGCGCGGGATCGCGACCAGTCCATTCTTAATTAATGTGGTACCGACTATGTCCCTCCCAGTTCCTTTTATGCGTTGTTTGTGGTTGGAGCACCCGGCAATTTTGGCGTGGTCGAATGTTTCCTGGTGAATTATTACGTCGGGCTTTTTTTCTTTTTGCGGTCCTTTTAATGTGCTGGGCCATCGTTGCATTTTTGTTTGAGAAACTGCGGCAGTTCCACTGCCAGATGACGAGTCTTCCCTTTTTGGTGCCCGCCATCTTTAGATCTTCTTCTCCAGCTCTGCGAGCTGCCTGTCGTATTTTAGTGCCTGCGCCTTCCTCTCTGCTCTCTGCTTTGCTGTCGCTAATGCGCGCCGCCAGCACCTCAAACATTTTATCCATTTTGTCCGTGAGCTTGTTGAGCATGTCCTCGAGGAATGCCTGTTTTTTGCGCTAGGGCGGGGTCTCTTGACCTCCTGTACTGAACCGAGCAGTTCGTTGGTCTTGGTGTCCGGGATCTCTCGCTTGGCAGCTGGTTGTCATGCTACCTTTTTTACCATCTCCACCTCCTCCTCCATGGCTTCGGTGGATGGGGTGGAGACGACACGGCGGCTGACGGGGATGACGATTGTGTCTGCATTTTTGAGACTCTTTCATTAAGTGTTTTCTGTAGTTCATCTATTTTTTGGCTGATTCGCTGTTCTGTTTTTTTTTGTTGCTTTTTCTAGCTCCTGCCTGAATAGCTGGTTTTACGTTCTTTATTTCTTCACGCGTTCCTCTATGTGGTCGTACTTGCCCCTATTGTTAATGGTATTCCCGGACCTTCCCGAATCGCGACCGGCCACTACGTCTGACCAGGTCACATTTGCTGGTGTCTTCTGTTCTTGCATCTTCCCCATCGTTTCGGGCTTCCTCCCCCTCGAGGCGGATCTCGACCCGTGCCCGGTCCTGTCTCTAGCCCTGAACCTGGACCTCGAGGTTGGTCGTCCCCGGGTTGCCGCCCTGGACCTGGATCTCGATCTGCACCTGGACATTGATCTGGGAGATGGTTCTCTGTTGCTACTTTCCCCGGATTAGGGGTCTTTTCTTCTCGCTGTCCATCATCTTAGTTTCACCATGTACGGCGTCTTGAATTTAGCCCTGCAAGACCTGTCCACCGTGGAGTGCAACTCTCCGCAGAGCTTGTATTTGGGTGTGCATTCGTGGTCTTTGGCCGGGTTTCTGGCACCGCACGCCGAGCACATCTTGTCATGCGGTCTGGGGCACACATCGGGTCTATGCCCGAGCCTGCTGCCCTCTTTGCAAAAGTCTGTTTCCGGTCGAGGGATACTCTCATCATGATGCTGGTGAAGTGCGCCCACGCCCTGTTGCCCTCGTACAGTAGCATCATGGTGGTCGTGCTGCCGAGTCTCTTGGCGTAGGCCAGGGAAGGTTTCCTCGCGTTCACCAATGCGTGCACGAGCTGGTCTTGTGTGTAATTCAGGGGAATGTTGCGGATTATCCCCTTGCCCATCTGTTCCGGTGCCGAGACGTACGCGTTTGTCTCGTACTTCTTGCGAAATGCTGGGGCATCGGCGAAGTGGCGGACGTGCTTCGTGTCGGCTCCGCTATTTTCCTATGCTTTGGCGGATTATTGAACATGTGGAAATTCTACTTACGAGCGATCGACGGAACCTACAAGCAACATGGCGATGCTGGATTTCTGGTGGTAGGCGCATTTTTTAGATTTTTACTGCCATTTGAAGTTCGAGCTCGGCCAGCTGAGCGCTAGGCCTAACGTGAAGAAACCGAGCCGAAGCCTCGGCGAGGCCGTGCGGCTCTCGCAAGCTAATATGAGCCTGGAAATGGAGACCGTAGACGATGCCGCTTCCCCGGACGAGGTCTCAAGCGGGGGAACGTGGTTTATTCGGAGGAAATGCCGTTTCACGCCCGAGCACGGCGACGCATCCGCTGTGCGGGAGCCGACGGGGATTGGTACGAGGCCTAACCCCCAGAAACTGGCTGCAAGATCGGTCGAGAAGCAGTACGTGGAGGTTCCGGAAGGTGTTTAGAAAATTATTATTCGCCCCAAAGGAGGTATTAATCGCATCCTGGAAGACGTTGGAAGACTGCGCATGTACGTCTACCTGGCCCAGGCAGCCGGGGTCGACCCGGAGGCTGCAGACGAAGGCGTAGCATCACCAAACCTGGCGCAGCAATCGATCGTGATAGCTACGCTAGACGCGGCACGAGCAAGCAAGTACGCTGCGATCAGGGCACTTCGGGTCGGTAGATCGATGGTCGAGACGAAGGCGTATATTGCCATGCCGGAAAACGGTGGGAAAGGAGTGATCCACGATGTGCCGCTGGATGCAACTCACGAAGAAATCCTCGATGCACTTAGAAGAAATAAGAAAAACCCTTCGATTATTGGAGTCAGAAGACTGGGAGCGAAATCCAAATGTGTATTCCTCCTGTTTGAAGAGTGGAAGTGCCGATGGAAGTTTACCTGCGATGCTTCCTTACACGCTGCTACCTATACAAGAAAAATTATGAAGTGTGTGTCGCCTGCGGAAAACTTGGACATCGGGCCGACGTTTGCCCGAAACCCGACGACGTCAGATGTCGGGGATGTGGAGCCGCCAACCCGGAACCAAATCACAGCTGCGAGCCTCGATGCTTGCTAGGCAAGAAAGCCCACCTCCTAGGCGACAACAAGTGCCGGAAGATATATCGCATGCCGTACATCATCAAGAAAAGATAATGGGAGAAGAAGATGGAACAAGAGAAGTTCCAGGCGCAAGCCCCGACTCAAGGCGAGCCCCAGGCCACCATATCGGCACCTATAGAGGAAAACCGAGGCAGAGCAAGGGATGCTACCAGTGACCAGGCGGGGCAGCAGTCGAGAGAGAGATCTAGTTCGCGACCGGGAAGGAGGTCCAGTTCATGGTCCGGAGGGGGCCGCCAGCAGATTCCAGCCAAGGGGCCTGCTGACCAGGGCCGAGGACCTGCAAACCAGGGCAGGGGACCAGGCCTGCCGCCTAGGGGCCTCAAGGACCCATGGGGGAAAAAGAAAAAAACAAGAAAATATCTACTCGTAATCTTTGGTATGAAGGGCTCCCAGGCTGAGAAAGATGAGATTAGCTTACTTGAGAAAGAAATAGAGGAGCAGAAGAAAGCAAATATGAGGTTAGAACGATTGCTGAGGGAAACCCAAAATCAGCTGATCGCACTAACAACAGAGAAGGGCCCCGCAGAGGCTCCCAATAAATGCAACACCCAAGTCTCTCCTCCTGCTCCTGTGCCAGCTTAATCTGGACCGGAGGAAGAGGTCATAAATGTTGATTTTACGAGACAACCCCCTTCCAAACGCAAGGCGAGGGAGACCAACCCACTGGCGAGCTAGCAAAACAAAATTGAAACGTGGCTGACAAAAATGGACAAGGAGAACGAAACTATGAAAACAGGAGAGCTACAGAATGGAGGAGCAATTGCGCCATTACAGGCATAAGTGAACCAACAGTCTTGTAAGATAGACGCCCTAAGTGCGTCGATGGATATCTTAGGCACGGCAATAGCTAGGCTGTGCGAGAAAATCGGGGCAATAGAAGCGATTCTTAATAGAAATGGTTAAACGTTCGGATAAGAAAAATACCTCCACATTCTGGCAGTGGAATTTTAGGGGGTACCAAAGGAAGAGAGCATTGCTGCAACAATACCTCGAGCTACAACAGGAAGCACCCGTAGCCATAGTCTTGCAGGAAACGGGTAAGGCCCCTGTTAGGTTATCGGGTTACCAAAGCCTTGACAGCGGCAAGGGGGATAAATGCCGAGTCACTACCTTCGTAAAGCGAAACATTGCAACCATAGTCCATGATGTCTCCCCAAGCGAGGAAGAGGCTGTTTTCGTTGAGATTATGACAGGAAAAAAATAGAGATAGCACATTCCTGCTGAATGTGTACAGCACACCTAGGTAGAAGAAAATTAAATTGATTACTTTATTCCGCAAAGCACTCAAAGCCGCAGATGGGAGACCGCTCATCATTAAGGGAGACTTCAACGTGGCTCACGAGGAATGGGGATATTCAAACGCTAGGGCTTAATCTACATGCTGACCCATGCATCCCTACGCGCACATGCAACAGTATAACCAGGGACACTGCACCCAACCTCACGATAACCCACATGGCGGGAAAAGTAACGTGGAGAAGCACAGGACAAAATCAAGGCAGCGACCACTTTATTATTTCGCTCACGCTTGGAAAAGGCGTCAAGAATCGCCTCATCAAACAGCCGAAATTACCGGAGTGGGATAAATTCAGAGAAATAAGAAAGGAGGCCTCACTGCAGGACGATATCTACAATATCAACGACTAGACACACCTTCTTAAAACGCACATAGGGCAAGCGACTACAACTGTAAAGGATGAGGACGCACGCCCAGCGCTAGACAGCAAACTGCTGAACATGTGGAGCAGAAAGAGTAACCTGGAGAAAAGAGTCAAGGCACTAAGATGGCACAGGAACATCAGGCGCAAATTAGCGAGACTCAATAAAGAAATTGAAACATGCGATCAAGCTCAACGAGCAGAATTGGTACAGCAAGTGCGATGAGATGCAAGCCAATATGAGTCTCTCCAAAACCTAGAGCCTTCTCAGACATCTCATCGACCCTAGTAAATCAAAAATGCAGGCTAGTACAAACCAGGTGATAGCGAGGCATGGCTTCGTTGGCACAGATGACGAGCTCATTAGCGAGCTCCAAGAGACATAGCGTGGAAAAAGAGAGAGCGAGGTGTTTAAAGACTACGAGGGACCTCCCAACCCAGATCTCGATGCCCCCATCACCGCGACAGAGGTTAGAGCAGAGATTAATAACCTAAGAAAGAGATCGGCCCCGGGTTCAGATGGGATAACGAACAGAGCTCTCAGGAATTTAGACGATGAGTATATCATCGCACTAACCAAATACATGAACCAGGTGTCGGAGACAGGAGAACTGAGTGTTGGTTCGTTGGTGTCTCGCCAAACCTATTAGTAAAGACAAGTGTTTATACAACAATGGAAATAAATGGGCTTGTCGTGATACAAGAAGATGATGCACTGAGCCAACCTTTAAGGGCACTTGACGCCAACTTGTACACAATGCTAATAATGTGATACGGGAGACATTGATGGCAGTGCTTGAGTGGGAAGCCGCCTTTTATGGACCTGTATTGAACTAGCATGCTGAACTATTATTGCAAGGATCAACTATGGTCTACTTAGCTGCTGGTGCAAAGATGTGGTTGGAAGAAACATTGTCTATGTGAACATATGTTAGATGCCTCCTTTTCCTTCGACAAGAACATTCAACAGACACGCTTAGTCTGCTATGATTAAAAATAGTTTGTGTAAAATATTTGAAATAAAACTTCAATAAAACTACCTGAGCAAGTACGCATGACAGGCTTAAAAAACAGCATGTTCTCACAGAAGACATAGTGGCTGACATTTAATTTAGAAGCTCAACGTTCTTCACCTTTAACTCGCTTGATCTGAAGCTTTGGAGTAGCCTACACGCTCTATCACAGACAGGTGGGGCTTCAGAATAGAATGCAACATAGTGTAAGCTACATGCAGACCCAGTTACATGCAGATAAGTGAAGTCTTAGATTACTTAAATTACAGTATATAATTGTTAAATTGCGCCAGAAAACAAGTCTCCATCTTTGAATAGTGCATAAAAATTTTAAATATGGCGGCAGCCTGCATATATGAAATAGACAAAATAATAAATATTGTCAAATGCATCAACCACTTCACAAGGCAGTCTCAGCCACTCATTTCCAGGCATGGCCCCAGCTTTCAACAAGCTTTTTATGTACTTCGTTTGTGGAAGCCACATGCAGCTGTTTCCCATCAATCCAGCTTTTGTGCTTAATGACATTATCTATAACATAACAGCATTATCTTCTGGTAATTTAACAACAATGTAGAGGCCACCTTGCACAAAAAGAAACAAATAAAGCAGTTTATTTCCAAAAGCAGTTCCGCTAATCATGAAAAATAAGATTGCAAGAACTGTACAGCAACATGACAGCTATCGCTAAACAGCATGTAAAAGTTGAAATACAATATTTTCTCTCCTGATCAAGACTCTCAGATATTTCTGCAGTATGCTCTGAACTGGCCAGGGCCGCAAGCCAGAAAGCTGAGAGACAATGCAAATCCCAAGCATTATTGATTCACAAGGCCTCGCATAAAAGTCTCTCCTTTAGAGGAAATCTCTTCCTATCACAAAGGGAATGCCTGACTTGTCATGCACAAAGTTCTCAACAATAATAATTGATCCATCATTGAATGTGCAGCACCTGTTCTTCTTACCAGTTACCAGTACAACATTGCCAGGCAACGTGGCCTTTTTAAACTGTGGGCCTTGAAACGGCAGAATCAACGGACCAGAGTTATGCCCTACAGAGAATATAGCTTCTGATGGTAGCAACAAATTTCTTTTTGGTACATTTCTTTGCACTGACAATCTATTTAAGTGCTTCTCAACGGGATGTTCAGGCTTTCTTATCATTCTCTTGATGGTTGACATAGTTTTCAAAAGGGAATGCACTCCAAGCGTCTAGGGGACGTAGGGGTGACACATCAGATGCTGTGTGGCACAAGCCATGTTCATTGTGCGATATATGTTCCTCTTCTTGTCCATATATGTCGATGAAGTCTCTAGCAAAACAATTTAGCATGTCACCACAATACTAACATCACTTTCAGTTGAGTTAGGTGAGGCTAGTATGGTAACGGCCACGTGCAGTGTAAGAAAATTTCCATACATGTGCGAACGGATTGTAGAAGACAACACCAAAGGCCCTCCATATAGTAAGAGGCGAAGTTCAGTTACTTTCCAGCGATCTAGCTCCACAAGACTTCGCGGCTTCCTATTAAAATCAGAAGGAATGAACATTCCAAGTTTATTGTTCCTCTCGGAGATTTCACTTCTGACTTTAGAGCCAAGTCTAACTTCTTTCGGCCCGCGTACCCACATAACGAGTAGTTTTTGCATGATACATAAGCAGACAAGGTGCGTGCAGCCCAAAGGCACATCTTCTACCATATCTATTGGGAGTTCCTCCAATATACTGCGGCCTGTGTGGTGTTGCTCCTGACTCTGGCTACGAAAAGTGTTATCAGTGCGGAGGGTGTAGCGAAAGTCGGGAAACAATCTCTTGCGGCTCTATGCATTCCCTTCACGGTGCATTTTGCGCAGCAGAAATAGCCAGAGATAAAGGACAAAGGCTTTAGGAGGTGCATCACAAATTATGCTATGTAGCTTCACAGGCACCGCCACACCATCAATTGAGAGGCCTTCCACCACCAGTACTTTAGTTTCCTCAACAAAGAACTGCAAGAACTCATTTGCATCTTGCGGTTTAGTGTTGCCGAAAAAACAGACATCAAATGGTTTGCTGTCTTCAAAAGTTTGGACGCTGCCAAGAATAATCCAGAACTGATCTCTCGAGCGCTTCTCTAGTGACAGACCATCAGTATTAAAGCTGAGACTAAGCTCGGCAGGCAAGTGCTCACAGCCTACAAGTGTTTGCCACAGCCCAGCCCTCAGGCCAAAATGGTAAAATTTCCCTCTAGCTAGCTCTTTGACGTTAAGGAGCCGATTTGGAGTTTGCAAAAGAGTGTCCGCTACACCATGCTGACACACAACTTGCACATTGTCATGAACAAAGCGTGCTAGCTCTCCACTCAACTCGGGAGATTGCGCTATATTCCTATTGTCCAAATTCATGTCACACTCATTCACCACGCGACCACTGTCATATGCGCCGGACACAACGCACACCGCCAGTGTGTACTCCGTTGTATTTGAGGCGCTGCATGCTGCCACCACGAAGTCATTGTGATCTTGTCTTAAGAATTCAACAAACGCATCAGCAGTGGCCTAGTGGTAGAACGTCCGCCTCGGCTGCGGGAGGCTGTGGGTTCGATTCCCACCGCCGCCGGGCACCCACTGGTTCAAAAGGGTACAAGCGTACCCCGGCCTGGCGTTCGGCTTCCTTCAGGGGTGATACGCTTGGGAAAGGAGCCTGCGCCCTGAATTCCCGTCGAAACCAACGTGAGCACGGAGAAAATTTCGCTCCCGGCAAAATTTTTGTTCACTGATTTCCTCCATCTCGAGCGCGACAATAAGCGCCACCGTTTTTAGAAGACTGGACAGCACTCACTGGGATTCACGCCTGGCTCCACATCATTTTCAGTTGTCCTCACTTCAAAATCAGCGACCGTTTCGTTCGGCGCTATCTTTTTGATTGAGAGCCAGCATGTGAGGCTGGGGCTTGACTTGACTTGTGTACTTGACAGTCTCCCTCCCAGTGTTACCAGCGACCAAAAAAACTCGGGGGTGCTGATCTTGATCAAAATGTTATTCTTGACAACGTTTGTTGTTTTTGCCGAACAGCGCGTAACAGAGGCGGCTAAGGAAAATGCCTGGTTTTCCAAAATTTAATTGATGACGTATGCCGATATTCTTTCTGTTTAGGTAAAACATAATAATTAGGTTATTATCGTAACCCAATTGCTTCGTTACCTTGTATGTACGGTAAGTAGATATCGTTAATTGTATTTCGTTATAAATCAACACTTAAAAACATTTATTACATAATTACAACTTCCAAGTGACTAACCGATTTGTTATCCACAACACGTCCCTATGAGGGCAATTCTAGGATAATCCTGCAAGTGATGTCCCGAGGACGTCCTCAGAACGATGCAGAACGAACGAGGACGTCCTCAGGACGTCTAGTGTTGTCTGTGATGTTCTCAGGCGGAAGGTCATTAGCAAGCATGCTGCGAATTTCGCCGCCGCCACAACAACGACCTGGATCAACGAGAGCCGGTGTGGAGGTCTCAGGTACCCTGGATTTATGTACATGTAGCATCCAGTAAAAAAAGCTGCTATCTGAAAGCCTTGCAAGGGGCAAAGATGGGCTAAGGAAAGCGCCTGAGGAAGTGCCTGTTTGATGAAGCCAACATTCACAATTGGAAGCAGGTTCTGTTTTCGGTAATGCTCAGGACCGTGTAGGACGCAGCGACCCACTGCATAAGCAAGACGTCAGTAAGAGGTGTCGTGTAGTTGACGCCGTCTGGAACAACTGGCGAACAGGACAATTCGACATACGTCACTGCTTTAGATGGTAGGCGAAGAAAGTCGCGGCAATGCAAGCGAGATGGGTAAGGTTGGTCACTGTGTTGACAGAGGCGAGGCAGTTCAATAAGGAGGACACCACGGGGGAACCAATCAAAGTGGAACTGGCAGAAAGAAACTGAAAGTCCAAGTGTGAGGTCGTGAGGGCACTGCGCAAGGACAGTACAAATAACTAACACCTGGCGACTAGCAAAGGTAACCCGAGTTGTGCGCATCCCAACAACAACGGTCTGCGACATACAACTCGGGTCGTTGGAGGTGTAAGGATCTTCATGGACGGCGAAAGCTGGCACTCATGCGAGAGACATGCGCCCCAGTATCAACCAAAGCTCTGACAGGGACGCCGTCAAGGTCGACTTCCAGATTGTTCAGATGGTCACGTAAGGGCAACAGAGGATTTTGGGTCAAGGCAGGCATTGCAGCTTCATATACAGAAGCAGCGCAGTCGAGTTCTCCGGCGAGAAGCTACGGTTAAAAGACTTCGAAGGAGAGCAGTGGCGAGGCGGTGAACGAGATGGACGGCAATGCGACGGAGGCCACTGGGAGTAGCGGGTACCTTCCTCATGGACAGTGGGTGCAGAGGATTCGGTGCGAGGCGGATATTGGCTTGCAGTGCCGAAGGGACCAGAGTAAGTGCAAAATGGACTAGAGGACTGAGGCGGCCACTCGGTGCTCCAATAGGGAGCAAAGTGTCCAGTGCGGCTGCAGCGGAAACAGATAGGCTTATCATCGGCTGGTCTCCATTCCGACGGGTTTCTCGATAGATGAAGGGCGACGGTTAGCGACGAGGCCTGGCCGCCGAAACTTGGCTGGCGTCAGCAGTGTTCATGGTTCAGGCAGTAGCGAAGAGGCCAAGGTTCGCAAATTCCTTGCGAACAACGGCCTGGATCAACGAGACAGCCGGTGTGGAGGTCTCAGGTACTCTGGATTTTTAAGATGCCGGATATGCGGCCTCAATTTCTCGGCGAACGATGAGCGTCACATGGTCTGATGCGGATGGTTGACAAGGGGTTGCCGCCTCGCAGGACGACGTGACAGTGTTATTGCGCAGACGCTCGAACTGCGGCGAGATGCGCCGATATTGCGCTTGCTCTAAACGACGGCACTCTTTGATGATACTATCAACGGTGGTCACGTTGGTGAAGACGACTAGAGTGAAGGCGTCGTCTGCGATACCTTTCAAAATGTGGGCGATCTTGTCAGCCTCGGACATCTGCTGGTCAGCTTGTAGGCACAAGGCCAGCACATCCTGTATGTATGGCAATTATGGTTCAGTGAAATCTCGATACGTACCGCCAGTTGTTTCTTGGCGGCAAGCTGTCGACCAAACGGGTTGCCGAAAAGGTTGCGGAGCGGCTGCTTGAACGTTTCACAGCTGGTCCGAAACCATACGTGAGGGGTACCGCCTAGGTAAAATATGATGTTTACCAGCATAATAGTTCGATCCCAGCCATTCTGTTTGCTAACTCGTTCGTACATGCTGCGCCACTCATCCACGTCAACGCTATTCGCCCCGGAAAAGGTCCCGAGATCGCGTGGCGGTGCGTGGGTGATCGTAATCATCATCATCAACTTTAATTTATGTCCACTGCATGACGAAGGCCTCTCCCTGCGATCTCCAATTACCCCCTGTAATGCGCTAGCTGATTTCAACTTGCGCCTGCAAATTTCCTAACTTCATCACCCCACCTTGTTTTCTGCCGCCCTTGCCTGCGCTTCCCTTCTCCTGGTATCCACTCTGCAACTCTGAATGACCACCGCTCATCCATCCTACGCATTACACGGCCTGCCCAGCTCCATTTTTCTCTCTTAGTATCAACTAGAATATCTGCTATCCCCGTTTGCTCTCTGATCCACACCTCTCTCGTCCTGTCTCTTAACGTTAGGCCTAACATTTTTCGTTCCATCGCCCTTTGAGCGGTCCTTAAATTGTTGTCGAGATTCCTTTTTAACCTCCAAGTTTCTACCCCATATTCCAGCACCGGTAGAATGTAATGATTGTACACTTTTTTTTCAACGACAGTGGTAAGCTCCCAGACAGGATTTGGCAATGACTGCCGTATGCACTCCAATACAATTTTATTCTTCTGTAAATTTTCTTCTCATGATCAGGGTCCCCTGTAAGTAATAGACCTAGATAAACGTACTCCTTTAGAGACTCTAGAGGCTAACTGGTGATCCTGAATTTTCGTTCTCTTGCCAGACTAGTGAACATTATCTTCGTCTTCTGCATAATAATCTTCAATCCCACTCTTATACTTTCTCGGTTAAGGTGATTTGTAGTAATTTGCCCCCATTGTTTTCTTTGTGGGGTTTGACGTGCGAAAATCAGTTCTGATTGTGAGGCACACTGTAGTGGAGGGTTCAGGATTAATTTTGACCACCTGGGGTTTTTTAACGTGCTCTACAACGCAAGCACACGGGCATTTTTGCATTTCGCCTCCATTGAAATGCGGCCGCGGCGGCCGGGATTCGATCTTGCGATCTCGCGATCTCGTTAAAACTCTTTAACGTCTCGCTTCTTATGAAATAGTATAATGTTGGCGTGCTTCCAGCTGTCCGGAACACTTGAAGTCGTGAGGCATTGCGTATAAAGGGCCGAAACCTTTTCAAGCATAATATCTCCTGCATCTTTGATTAAATAGACTGTTATTTTATCTTCTCCAGCAGCTTTTCCCTGGGCTTGTCTTGCAAGGCCCTTATAACGTCATCGCTAGTTATAGAAGAAGCCTGTGTATCCTGTTCATCACTACTTCGAATGAAAGTATCTTGGCTCCTCTGGAAAAAGTACAGGTCAGTATAGAATTCTTCCGCTATGTTTACTATGTCATCGAAATAGCTGATGATTTTACCCGACTTATCTTTCAGTGCATACGTCTTGCTTTGGCCTATGCCGTTTTCTTCTCACTGATTTTATTCTACGTCCATATTTTACTGCTTCCTCAATCTTTTCCACGTTATAATTTCGAACATCCCTTACTTTCGTCTTGTTAATCAAGGGCGAGGGCGATAAACTCCACGAAATAAACGTTCCGTGGAAGTACAGTGGCGCATTTACACATATACACATTTACAAGGTGTATATACAAGGAATAGCAAGCACTGGCCAGCATGAAAGCCAGCAGACATCAAACAAGACACGTCGTTGACCTCAGTTCAGCCAGAGGCCGCCTATGCGTCCTTCGCACTACATCGAAGTGTCACCATCATCTTCTTATAATAGCACGTAGCAATATTATTTAATAATAAACGGGTACCCCTGCTTTAAGTGTGCGTCACTGATGACTTACTGATGACGGCACTTGTGTTCTTGGAGTTTCACGGGAACCTGCACTAATATGGTGGGTATGTGAAGTGTACAATTGGTGGTGTACGGCAATTAGATTTTCCTTTTCTGTTTCTAATTATTCTGCACTCTTAATTAGCCATTTACTGTACTGAACCTTTGTTCTCATGTCATATCTAACATCAAGCCTAAGTAGAAGCATCCATATCTACCTGTTTTAGTTTTCTATTATTTATTTTGAATTTCGTCCCACCTCTTTGACAAACCGAAAGTAGGTCCCTAAACGGAAGTTGCTGCGCAAGAAACAAGGAGTGTTACTCGGTGATCATGCCAAACACAGCATGACGTTTGTGTATTTGAAGTTCGGAGGCAGCGAGCGCAGTGAACTGTGCACACCCTAACGACAAACTGCATCCTTTGCAGCTACCTCAAGTAGCGCCCTAGATAATCAGCATTACAACCAAGATCTGTTGCACCCACAAAGACACTACCATGGGAATAGGAGGGGGGGGGGCGTTGCTTTATCTTCCTGACGGCTCAAATACGGTGTCTTTGAGCCCAGGCGTCAAGTTCGGTGGCAGCACATTGAACTGTGCACATGCTAACGACAAACAGCATCCTTTGAGGTCACCAATAGTCTCAATTTGCTTTGAAATCGGCTTTGCAACTCTGTGCTGCTTGAGCACACCTGTTGTCCTTGTCTTGTTTATTTAATGAAAGTGTTTGGATTGTCACCTGTGCGATCGTACAATGTCACCACGGATAGGGAATGTGGGAGAAAATGAGGCAGCAGTCTTATTTGCAGAGTTTAAGTGCGACATGCGTTCTGAACTCAGGGACCCCAGAAAGTCTGTTCAGCACTGCAGTGATACGCGTGACGATGTCAGTGACGTGACTCAGGATCTGAAGGCACTCAGAGATGAATTAAAAAGTTTGGTCTCTAAGAATCAAAAACGTTGTGCTGAAAACAAATAGGTAACTCTGAAACTACAAGACTTGGAATAGTATCAAAGAAATAACAACCTTAAGATCAAAGGTGTTGCGGACGAGTGCGACTCGTTAGTAGCCTTCCGAAAAATCTACGAACTAGTCAGAGACACAGCTGACGAGACAGACATTGATATATGCTATAGAGTTCCAACCGCGAACTGAACAAACAAGAACATTGTTCGTTTTGTTAGGCGTCCTAACAGAGACGCGATAATAGCCAAGGCTAAGAAAATGACAATAGGCACAAAATAAGTTGGCCTGGCTGGTAGTAAAATTGCAGTTTTCGCCAATTTTGACCTAGCACACCGAGCAGTTGCTTGGAGCAATAGTGGCAAAGAAGTAATAGATCAAATGGAAGTTCGTGTGCACTGCAGGTGGCAAGGTCCTAGCAAGGAAAAACGAATTTATCGGTATCCTGCAAATCTTTTCTGCCAATTGACCTTGCAAAAAGAAACTAAAGATTGCATCACCTAATTATAAGCTTGCTTTCTCTTTGAAGATGAGTACGTGTGATGTACACACATCAGAACTATTAAACATCACATTTATGATCAACCATTCTGACTTCTCTTTGATTCATCTGAACATTTAAGTATAAAAAACAAGCTGGAAAAGTAAAATTTTGTCGGAGTGACTCGCGCTCAGATTTTAAGTCCTTGATATTACAGAGACTTGGATGACTATTACCGATAATACACCCGTCATTAAAAATTACACAAGCATACGCTTGGACTGCGTAGAAAAAAGAGGAAGTGGTGTGGCGGTGTATATGAATCACAGCTGTGCTTATAGCATCATTGAGGAGTGCAGAATAGCAAATGTAAATTTTGAATGCTGAGTTACAAAAACATCTGAGTTTCAATATGTTGCCATATATAGGCAACCAGCTGGTTCCAAACGTGACTTCTTTGACTTTTTTGAGCGACTGTTTTTTTTTCAGAAAAACAAGTTACCTTTTTTTGTTCGCGGTGATATTGCACCTCCACCAAAATGTCACGGGTATACACTATTTACAAAATGTATTTAAAATACATAGATAGACAGCAGCTGAGAACAGAGAGAGGCTGTTACCACTTCGTCCTCTTCTCCGTCGTCGACGTCGACTGCTTTCCTCACCGTAACAATATAAATACATGTACGGTTTGTAATGGTCACTACCCGATGAGTGATAAGCGTGTTATCATGTCATACGAATGTGAAAATTTGGTTTCGGTTCCCGCGCGCATTGGTTCTAAAACAGGCACAACTATAGACCTCTGTGTTACGAATGTCTGTGTATCAGAACTTATGGGTGGAGTGATGGTTAGCGACATAAGCGATCATCTGCCCGTATTTGATGTTACTGCTTACTTCACACGCAGGCAACATCTTGAAGTAAGAAAGTATTGAGTGAAAAGTGACAAATCGCTCGAATAATTTTTTGTTGTTGGTGGTGGAGGCAATAAACCGGATTTGCGTGTATGACCGCAATGATCCTAATGATGCTAACGAAAACTTCTAACGCAAGTTAAAAGTGAGTTTTTATGATGCGTTTCCTTTGAAATATGGCCGAAAGAATAAGAAAACAATAAGAAAACCTTGCATTACCCTGCACTTTACAGAAGAATAGGATAAAAAAAACAGGATGTGTCATAATTTTATTACTACGCGCGATGTCAAGGAGTTCAAGAAGGTTCGAAAGAAACTAACTTCAGATCTAAAGAAAGCAAATGAAAATTATTATGAATATTTGTTTCTTAGCCATCAAAGCAATGTAAAAAAAGATATGGGAAACAGTAAACGGATTGATAAGCAGAAAAAAATGGAACAACCAGCGTACAAGAGCTTGAGATAAATGTAAATGTGATATCCGGACAGTGTTTGGCTAACACGTTCAATGAGCCCTAGTAACACAGAACGTTGTGTAAACGTTGCTTGATTGTAAGAAATGTCAGGCAACGTTAAACAGCCAACCTCAACGTTGAATGTACGTTGCCAGCTGTACGTTCAAGTTATGTCACAAATAAATGTCAAAGCAACACCCCGACACCCACGTTGTGGCAACGTTGCATGTAAACATCAATTTAACGTGTAAATGCTATCAATGAAGCAACGTTACAAAACATCACGTTCCCAGAACGTTGCCGGATGTCACCAATATTGACATTAATGTGATGCCAGGCTGCTGCAGCATTTCGCATGTGTGCGTTCATGCAATTATAAGATAGTTTCATTTTCAACTGAACACTCATCTTTATCATACAGTGAGGTATGGAGCTGCATAGTGGTTACGCAGTAATTAATATTTTCTAAGGAACACCATGTTAAATTATGTGTATTGTGCTTCTCCACAAATAAGAACTGCTACAAATTATATTAATT
The DNA here is from genome assembly GCF_013339745.2 of Dermacentor silvarum. Lineage (NCBI taxonomy): Eukaryota > Metazoa > Arthropoda > Arachnida > Ixodida > Ixodidae > Dermacentor > Dermacentor silvarum. The sequence continues at coordinate 51,287,679 of NC_051156.1, read as the reverse complement.
AAATGGCAGAAGCATTCACATGACGAAAATGCAAATTTTTGAGATGGTTTACCTATAGTACACAAAGTTACGCATAAAAGTATTCCCTTCATCCGCACGAAATGCACAATACCTTGCGACTGCTTGCACGCCACATGCCCCTAAAAGTGGAAACATAAAGCAGTCGCCATCATGAATAGGCACAAGTCCCATGATACCAGCTGCATAAAAATAACGAACACATCTACGCTTCGCAGTGGATACACACAGATCATATCTACTTGTCTATATGAAAAACAGCGCATTTATTTCAGTTCATGTATGGCCTACATCATAGAAACGGCACTAGAGCAAATGATTATAAGCCACCAATACGGCTGCAAACACATCGTACACCACCGCACATTTCTGCCACAGACCTCATAGGACACATGCACGCTTAAGAGACATGTTTTTTTGTTTAGGAGGAAGCTTCGCGAGCCGCCCGATAAACACAGAAGGCAAGAACGACAGGAGCGCAACCCGCTCACATTGAACACGCCGACATGAAAGGAAATGCCGACGATACGGGTGTAACCTGCGCCACACGAGCTATCAACCCTCGTGGATATGATCCTTTCCGACTGAAACAGTCACAACGCGCACGGAAACATCGCACACAGCACATGTGTACCTCCGATATCGTGTCAACAATTCCTGAGGCTACAATTCATGTACACGACATGAGAAGGTTATTTAAAACGAAGTGATGGCGTAGGAAAAGTAGGCAGCATCGCGAAACCTCATGGATTGGCTTCGAGACAGATTCGAGACAGCTCAAACCGTTCAAATCACGCCACAGCGCCACAGCGAAATTTTGATGCGGGCAGGATCTCAGCCGAAGCTGTACACATATTAGCCGTCGGACAGCCCCCCGCGGAGCCGGGGGCTGTCCGATGTTCGATGTTCGCGATGTTCGCTGTCCGATGTCCGATGTTCTTGGGTACGATGAAATGTACGCGCTGCTCCTAGATGTCCCGAGGTAGGATCGTCGTGCATGGCCAGCAGAAAAGCGGAGTGTAGCGTCTCCGGAACTACAAGAAGAAACCGGGCACCAGTGGTTGCGAAATTTCTCTTGTAGAGGAGACCATCACGAACACAATATCCTCGTCTTGTTGTGGAGTCATACGTAGCGTTGAAAAGCGGATAGAAGCTGAAGTCTTCTCGCTGCTCCTTCTCAAAGATCTCTTTATCAGGAAATGCAGGTACCAACGAATGAATCAAAAGGTCAAAGTTATCCGCATCACAAAATGTTGTGTTTAGCGGCATTCGCGAAAAGCAGTCAGCATCAGCGTGTCGGCAACCACACTTGTACGAAATTGAGAAGTAGTACTCCTGGAGACGTAGAGCCCAGCGCACTAGTCGACCAGAGGGATCACGAAGGTTGACAAGCGAGCACAACGAATGATGATCTGTGACGATTGTGATCGGGGCGTCCATACACGTACGGGCGGGAACGTTGCACAACAATAATAACCGCTAGGCATTCGTGCTCCGTAACGGTGTAATCGCGTTCAGGCATACTTAACGTACGACTCGTATAAGCAATGACGTGCTCTTTCTGGTGGCATCACTTAACGAGGACTCCACCGACCCCCACACCACTCGCATCGGTGTGGATTTCTCTCGGAGCATCTAGGTCGAAATGCCGAAGGATGGGACCCGTCGTCAGGAAGAACTTAAGTTGGCGAAAAGAAGCGTCGCACTCATCAGTCCACTCAAAAACGGCGTCCTTATGCAGAATACAAGTCCGGGGAGAGGCGACATCAGAAAAGCAGGTATAAATCGGCGAAAATTAGAGCGGAAGCCTAGAAAACTACGAAACTGTTCAACAGACCGAGGAGGCTTAAACGTTTCAACAGTTGCTGTCGATTGCGGGTCAGGCCTGATACCATCCCTGTCTACAAAATGGCCAAGCACCAATGTATGCCGCTCACCGAAGAGGCTTTTCTTAGAATTGAGGACGAGGCCGGCGTGTTCGATGCAGTCTAAGCCAGCTTCCAGGCGCCTGTTGCGCTCTTCAAAAGTGCTTCTAAAGATGACAATGTCGTCTAGGTAACACATGCACATGTACCATTTGGGCCTCAAGGAATGGTGTCCATAAATCTTTCGAAAGTCGCGGGTGCGTTGCAGAGCCCAAACGGCACGACGTTGAACTCAAAAAGGCCGTCCGGGGTTATAAAGGCTGTTTTTTTCTTTGTCCGCCGGGTGCATTTGGATTTAGCAGTACTCCGATCGCAAATCTACAGAAGAAAACTAGGACGCCGAATGAAGGCAATCCAAGGATTCATCTATCCTTGGAGGAGGGTAAACGTCTTTCTTGGTAATTGAATTGAGACGGTGGTAGTCGACACCAAATCTCTAAGTACCGTCTTTCTTTTTCATAAGTATTACTGGAGCAGCCCTTGGACTGGACCATTCCTGGTTTACTCCTTCCTTCAATACAGTTATTTGTCTGTCTCACTACTTTCTGTACCATTTCGTGAAATTGTTCCTCGGTAATCTTGTGCTCTGACGGCGATACTTAATAGGGTTTCTGTCGAACAGGCTGCGCCGACCCTTTGATAATTCTGTGCTTAATTCGAGACGCAGGAATGGACGGCGCGTTATGCCCCTGGGCGAAGTCGAAGATGCTTAAGTGCTAAGTCAAAACGTTCACTAACGTACGGCTCTCGTCCATGCTGATTGACTAGCTGGTCATCGGCACAATCTTTGAGCCTTCTGAGCAAACGTGAACTCGTTTATGCGGAGCAACTGCGACCACGGCGAGTGGCATCGATCTGTGCTCTTTGAAGGAAGCAAGCTTCATGCCAGCAGGTACCACTGCGTACACAGCAGGTACAAGTACTTCGAACGTAGGGCAGTGCTTCATGACATCAAACACTGTAGCGAGGCTGCCTTTGCGGGTCAGGAAATTGTACACATTCTCTGCTATGCCCTTAACCAGGTTCCCCGCCTTGTCTTCCTCAGACATCCTTGCGTTGGCTTGCGTGCGCAATTTCAAGATCTGCTCGATGTAGTTTGTGCAAGTCTCACCTGGTAGCTGTGATCTCTGTGGCAGGGTTTGCTCTGCGCGGTTTCTTTATTGCATCCGAGTCACCGAAGCACTCCTTTAGCTCATGAAATAAACGTTCCCACGTCGTTAATACTTCTTCGTGACTCTCAAACCACATCACGGCAGTGTCAGTGAGTGCGAAGACAACGTTGTTTAGGTGGCCGGTAGTGTCCCAGCCGTTGGACTTGCTTACTCCTTGGTAATGCCTGACCCACTCGTCTACATCTTCACCTGCTTTGCCGGCCAAAACCCGAGGTTCTCGGTTATAGTGCCACGTACCAGCTGGCATTGATCCCGGAGCGCCATGCATCGGTCCCTAAGCGTCTCCTTCGTTCGACATGTTAATAGGCAAAGGTGATAGTCCGGCGAGGCGACGACTCCGGCGAAGACTAAATGGCTCCGGGTCCGTCGTTACTTCACGTACCCAGCACCTCCACCAAAACTGTTGCGACGCGAAAGAAACGGGGCTTACTGAACGTATTGAGCCTCAGACGGGGAAAAAAAGTTCTCGTTTCGTTTTCTCCGCTGACACTTCTTCGTCTCCCACTCATGCGGTACATTGGTTTTATTAATATCATAACTCACATGACTTTTTTTCTTATTACATTTGCAGAATTTTGCGACGTGCGCCGCAAAACCTGGCAGCAAGCAACCATGGGCGTCGCACCAGCCGCAACGTTAAAATCTCAAACGTGTGAAATGCGCCCACTGAAAATCACATTGTGACGCGTCTGACTACTCCAATTGTTTTCGCTCCAGTCGCAGCACGTGAAATAGGCTTATTTCTGCGATAGTGCGTAGAGCAAAATCTGGTCCAAAAACGAAGCAGGCGATGGTGCTGAAGCAGCCGCTCTGCAAGGTGATGCAGGTTTAGATGTGATTCAGGCGGTGTCAGCAGTCGAAGCCGCAGTATGTCCTTGCGCATTACAGGCATTCTTCTTCCTGGGGCCAGCAATGGTGTTATCAAGGTTAAGCGTTTATGCCCCCCCCCCCCTTTGAAAGCTCGCGATATGGGTGTATGAAGCTCGGTGATAAAAGTTGGCACAGCGCCAACAATGGGGTCAGCGCCGCATCTGTCACGTTTTCATGTGACGTCACGGAGCCATCTCTCACCGCGCTGGTACCCAAAGATGGCGTCAGCGCAACGTATTATCACGCACACACTGTTTTGCTTTTTGACGACGATTGTTTTTCACCGGTTTATCATTGTTATCGCTCTGACGTTCGACGCAAAACGCGCCTGTTGTTGCTGTCCTGCTGTAATGTTTCTTGCTTACGCCGTTTCTCGACCTGCTAGTACCCAAATATGGCGTCTGCGATGACGTCCGTGCAACCTATCTATAGGAGGACGGCGCTCCGGTGCGGTGCCAACTAAGGTCCCTGTATGTTCCAAAGGTAGCGCAAAGCATTGTTCAAATAGAAAAGGAAAATATCCTCCACGCCCTCTACCCCTCTTCTGAATTCGCCGTTTACCGCTCTCCCATTGGACGAGGCTTGACACGTGACGAATAACCCCGGATGACCCCACACGGATTCCGTTTTCGTGGGAAAATGGTGCCATTAGTGAGCGTAAAAACACCGGGACACATGTGCGCTGTGCGTGAGCCGAGGCTTTTTACATTTTTGAAGACGCCCTCGGCTGCAGCACGATGCCGACTTGCTGTGCTGTTGGCTGTTCAAATAGCATTGCTAAGGGGGGCAAGGGTTTTTGCGGTTCCTTGTGGCAAACAAAATCTCAAACGGCGAGCAGTTAGTGAAGAACGCAGTTAATGATGAACGCGGGAAGGTGAGTGCGTTCGCGATTTCACCATCAGCCAACGACTGAGTAAAACAAAAATGTCCTGTTTTATGCTCTGCAGCGAACAAAAGGGCGAATTTCGGCAATATGAATACCAGCACGACTTCTCATAAAATGAGCATAATGGAAGAGTCGCCAATTAAAGAGCAAAACGCAGAAAGCGCGCGCCACACGGGAACCAAAACATTTCACTGAGGGGGGAAACTAGCGCGCGGATGCATTGTGAAAAAAAAGCACGTTGAGGGCATTTATCACATGAATGTCTCCGCCGTGCTGTGTGTGCATAGTTTGATGTAGGTCTTTGTTTTCGTAAATGCGTCAGGTAAACAGAACACCATTCGAGTCGGAGCAACAATCAGCAGTAGTAATGACTGCTTAGGATTGTGTTTAGCTTATTCTACCTTTCGTTTTCCTCGTCTGAGCGACGCAGATTATACTAATCATTGAAGGTAGTTCATATCTTACGTAGATATCTTACGTGCGAACAGCCTTGTGAAAATGCGCCCAGAACAGTCGCGTTTCAAGCAAGCGCTTTAACGAGCCGCATGCGATACGAAATGAAGCGAGCGGTAGCGGCTGGGCACGCTTCGCTCACTAATGGCGGCCGAGAGGGAGAGGCGAGGAGGAAACGGCGCGCAGATGAGGAGTTTGCGCTACCTTTGAAACATACAGGAACCTTAGTGCCAACTCGCACTAGTAGCGGGGCGCGGAACGAATGCCTTCAGCGCCCGACGTAACTCGCCGCTCGGAAAGACACGTAATCAGCTCCATATAGGCGTTTGGATAGAGCTGTCGGTGCTTCATCGCTGTTAAGTAGTATGGACGGAAGGGGTCCTCTTCGTGACCTTGCAGCTGAACGGTGAGCTCGAAGGACCGAGATGCAGCGAAAGCGCCTTCGAGAAGAACGTGAGTCCACACATGCAAAAGTCGTCTATCTGGTTGGAACGTGAAGTAGATGTGAAGAAGGAACAACTGCAACGGATTTTAGTGAATGAGATGAGAAGTAAAATAGAAATGTAATGTTGTGCGTAATAGTGCTTTCTCAATGTGCGCTAAAATATACAAGAAATAATTAGACAAACAATAAGATAAACAATTAGATAAACCATAGGGAGTTACAGTTTCACGTACGCAGAAGCTCTGCGCACGCAAACTTTATTATTTTGCGTCCGTTACGCACCGCATGAGTGGGACGCTTATAGTTTCGCGTACGGAGCCACCTGTAGTTGGAAGCATTGCAAACGCATGGGTCGTTGCTTCTGCATGTCTACTGGAGCCCTCTGCCTGCCGACGTGAACGCTGCTCAAGCCAAGTTTGTTCAACACGCGATTCTCGAACCTCTCCAACTGCGCGTCCTTACTAGCGTGTGCTGCGTTCTCTGTCTGGTAGCTCGAAGAGTCCGTCACGTATGTGGGGCGCCCAAAGCAATGGCGCAGATTTCACGTGCGTATACGTGAGACGCGGCGGGGCTCCCTACGTGCGGCGCATGCGCATTTTGATCCCGCACAATATTCACGTGCGTAGCGCTTCTGCATATGTGAAACTAATTCTCTCAGATAAGAGAATAATTACATATACAATGACGGCGGAAATGACAAAATACGTTCAACCGAAATACGGGTTCGCTTCGGGAAACGAGGGTCGCTTTTTTTTGGTGGTCTGACACACCTTACTGTTGTTATCGTCGGGTATTTATCCTGATAAAGGTATTGTGACAAGCGAGTACTCATTACAATGCGTTCGATGTGTTATGTAACGTCCTATTCACCCCCAACTATCATGTTGTCTTTTGGTCTCTTCTTTTCATGTGATATAGATATTCGGCGGTCTCCTATATTGCATAGACAGTTCATTCATGTCTGTATCCCTTGCTTTTGTGGTTACGCGAAGTGAATTGATTAAGGGAATCACACTTGACTACCTCATATGTAAAACAAGAATTTCCCTGCATATCACCTTACGGCACTCTTATATGCCATATTTCGCAAGGTCATTCATCGCGTCGCAATGACCTTGAGCCGCCGAAGCGCAAGTGTGGCAGGTGTGACGTCACGTCATCTGATCCGCAGTGGACAGATGTCGCAGAAGCGCCAAGGTAAATACACCTGGTAGCGAAGCTTCCATAGAAGGCCATACGTTCATAACATGGCGACTTATCAGCGGTTCATGGGGCTTAGCGCCATCTGTGTGAGGCGGGAACACGGCTGGCGGAAGAAAAAATAATTTGACGTCATATCCGTTAAAAGCAGACGTGACGTCATTTTGTTCTTATAGGCGCGAAATATGTTTTTGGAGGCCTGCCATTAGAGCTGTATATTCAAATGCCCCGCCATTCGACTTGATGGACGTTCCGAGCTTTCAGCGCAGAAAGCGATGCAGGAAAAGGTCAGCCGTACGGGTGTCCAAATCGCATCATTGCACAGAACATTCATTCTTTGGAGGCGGACGAACGCTTTGGGCGTAGATTGCGTAGAGTCACGGCCGCTGGATAAGAAAAAAAAAAAAAAAGGTGCGGCCTGCCGCGTGCATCGAAAACGGTGTAATCCGCCTTTTTTTTTTTATCCAGCGGCCGTGGTAGAGTGCTCGTCCTTTCGTCGGACGCCAAGCCCGTCGGCCAGCGCTGTCGCACGAAAACAACGGAAGTAAACAAGTATTTGACGGTCGCAACTCACTACTTTTGACAACACAGGTTAAGAAACAATAAAACTACCCGGGTCACCTAAGTCAGACAAACGTCGACAAGCAAAACAACACATGTTAGGAGGGCGTATTGTAACAGGTGAACTTTACGAGTGCGCCTTTCCACACACTCCAAGAGCTGCATTGCAATGCAAGTGAGAGCGGCGTCAACGCCCGCCGCTATCGATGGCCGCTCTCATGGTGGGCGCTGAAAAAAGGTATTTATTGATAATGATCAAATAAAATAGAGTTATATCTTCTTTCTCGCCATGCGTACATAAAGTGGTTTAGGAATATTATTTTCGTTTATTGAATCTCACTGCGTCACGCTTTAATAAAAAAAAAACGCTTTTTTCTTTCAGAGTGTTTATGCCCTTCAAAAATAGTCGCGCTTTCATCGCTGCTCCCATAACCACCCTTGCTGATGTCGGTGATAATTGGTTCTGAACCGCTTTTCGCGCGAAGCTTCGCGACCTATCTGGATAGACCTTGGCTGCGCTCGCTCGGAGCCTCGCCACTTCGGTACCACGTGACTAGGCGAGCGGTTAACGGCTGGTTCATCAGCACTTGGTCGCTCAGTCTCGCCATGGATGTGTGGCGTGCGTTTCAGCGTAAGCGACAGGCTGAATCCAATCAAGCAGTGCAAGTAGCTAATGGCAGGCTGCAAAATCTCAAGGAAAGGCAAAGTTGGCTGCGGAAACACCGGAGCAAAGGTAGGCCAGACTAGCACGCTATATAGAAGCTAACCAAGCGCGGAAGTGTGCATTAATAGAGTGTTTTAGCTGAACGCTTGCTGTCCGTTCCGCTCAGACCATCATATGCTAGAAAATGCCACAGAACCGATTTGCGGGAACGCTAGTGTGCTTGCGCACAACGCTCATACCGGACGCGGAATGAAGACCACATCCCTCGCTCCGTTACAGAGCTGACTGAGAGGAGCGTGACAGCATGTCTACTTGGCCACTTCGTCGTTTTGCAGCCGAGCTTATAGCGCGTCGCTGTCCTCTCTGAAGACGCGCTTAACAAATGCGCAGTCTCAGCAGTTGCCTGCAGTATCTCAGAGCGTGAAAATTGAGCGGAGCGGAGCGTAAGCGGCGTTCTGCTAAAACTGTCCAATGAAACGCTGTGTGCATAGTCTTCGCAAAACCAAGTCAAACAGACCTTTGACTCGTGATAACTAGGTTTAGAAGAATTAAACCTCAGTCATTTTTTTTATTTAGCCTCCGCTGTTATCAAAGACCCTTGTGTGCAAGGGCTATGGTCACGCAATCGCGCTTTTTTTAAACATTCAGCCGTGCAAAGTTTTAAATCGCTCATTACCTCGTAAGCTATATTTTGTGCTGACAGAAATCATCTCCATGCAGTCATTGCCATATTATCATTACACAAATATTTACGCCCCTATACATCGACTGTTCCCAACTTACAGCCATCTAGCATATTGCCATTAAAAATGCCATGTCCAATTGAGAACCTTTTAATAATGCTTTGGCCCTCTTTGGATATAACTGGCCCTTGTACCATAAACGTCTTAACATCATCATCCGCTGTTATTACTTGTGTTAGTGACACTAACAGCACTGACTAATTTAGCCATTCCGACAGAAACGGCACTGTGCATTGGACTCCATCCGAAAGGCAACATCGAAATAACCATTTAAGCACCTGGCGCGTGCCCTTCCAAGGAGCACTACAGTCGTACAGTATCCGCTAGTCCTGCCACATGGCTACTAGGAGCCATTTGAAAAGATCGTTTATCATATAGAGCGTACAGATGCGAACGTGATCGGAGGAAACGCACATACGTGAGTCGTTAGTTGCATTGCACAGTATAATGCCCAGGACAAAAACAATGCGGACGCCTAAGCTTCGCCATTATACGAGTGGAACGCGAAAGAATTTGGCGCACTGATTCCAACTTGAGCCTGCAAGTCACCTCATGTCACCACCACACCTAACATTCTGCCGTCATCGACTGTGCTTCCCTTACCTTGGTATACATTCTGTAACTCTAATGGTACACCGGTTACGCATTACATGGCTTGCCCAGCTCAGTTTTCTTTTAAAGCGCAGTTGTCTGTGGCAGGATTCCGGGATTTCTCCGTGGTGTACCGTCGACAGAAAACAATTATGGGCCGATCCTGGCGGCAGTGCAGGTCAGAGCAATGACTGCCCCCGTAAGGCAGGGGCTACAAGCAGTGACTCATCGCAAGCAAAAAGAGGTCCGTGTGTGAGTTTCCGCGGAACAGAATTACGTCTTTATTACAATCCAACGCGACCACTTCTGTAGTTTGTTTGTCAGTCGAAGTTTACTAATTTTCCGTTGCATTTTACTTAGTGAAATTGAATTAGTTCAGTAACGCCTATGGGCCACGCGGAGGGCCTGCGTGGTTGTGGTTCGGGATGTTCTTTTTTTTTGTTTCTGATGGACAACGACACCGACACGGGATTTTCTGCGACATGGGTACCTTAACGTTTTCGCGTTAAAATGCATTTTACCAGCGTTTGTGGAAAGAGCATTTTTATGTAAATGTGCATCAATCACGCGCACACTTTGTGTATTCAGGAACATGTATTATCTGGTATTGGCCGATGCAATATAAGGAGCGAGCCGCATATGGCTTTATCCTGTCATATGCTGCTGACCCAGAAGCAGGGATGACCAGCAGGTGGCTTTACAGAACAATGTGAACTTTTGCGGGCAAGACATTTTGAACCCTCTGGTTTCAATACCGTCTTCATTTTCTTTAGACTGCGTTTGACTGCCCTTTTCTTATGGAAGGAACGCAAAACAACAGCCCTGCTCCTACAACGTCAGTCAGAAGTCGTGATTGAGGTTGATCTTATCAACTCCGTGGCACATTAACCTATAGGAAAGCCATATGCACTGGAAGACCACAGTGTATATAATATAGGATAGCATACGACTACGATAAAACTGTAGCTTGCCCTAAATGTGCGTTTCGCAACCAAATAACAATGCTTCCCGCCATTGTGTTTCTACAATTTCTGCTCAACTGCTATGGAGGTAATTATCAGCTTGGTCACAGAGAGACATACTGAGAATTCATAATTATACTTCACTCTTTGTTTAACGTGGCAGCTGATTTATCTACCCATAAGTCACAATATAACTGTATTCGCATTCATATCAAATTGTGCACGCCTAGCCGACTGTTCTTCAAGTTTCCCTGCAATGAAATGAACGCCCGCTTTCCTAGCTTGATGTAGCAATTGGATCTGTAATTGAGTGGACCTCATTGGTGTTTGAATGCTTGCGTAAAGATTTTTGTATAGTACTAAAACCTTTACGTTGCATCACGTGAGCTGCTGGGGAGGTCCTGTGGCGTCGATATGTGTCATTGTATTAGTGATCTCGTGGTTAGGCTGATTTGGATTATGTTTGACGAGTAGCCTCGTTAGTTGCCGTAACGGAAATCAATCGAATGTGTAGACGAAGGAAATACGCACTACTGATTGAGCAGTACAGAAACTTCGTTCCCCGGGGTGAGAATCACCGCACCTGTGATAACTCTCTCAAGAGTTGCCTTTGCTAAAGCACTGTGGGCTTCAATTTGTGAGCGCAGAACGCTGGGCTACATGCAAAAATCGTGATGACACAGCAAATCAATAAGCGTAAGTTCTCTGATATTCATTATGAAAGAAGCTCCTTATATCTGTTGTGATGATAAATATAATTCTGGCTTTTTGCCACACGTAGAAAGGTTAAATATGTTGATGGTACTTCATCAATGAGGGATACGTTGAAAACGCGAAGGATCTTCTTTGAAAAGCTTTTTTTTTAAGTAACGCTCAGTATTCGTGCCCCTTTAACAGATGAGTTATAATTATTTCTTCAATGTTACTTGTTTCAGAATCCGCGTCGTATTTCTGTGCCATATAACAGATTGTACTGGTAGTTACAGAAACTGCCATAGGGATTAGATAGGGACACTAATGGCTGGTGTTCTAGTTCAGATTATGAATAGAAATTGCAATTAGCAAGTGGTGCAATACATAGCACCGGTAGTTTAGGCTCATCAAGGGCAACAGCAAGGTTGGCAGGGGAAGCAACACAGCCAACTGGGGATGAGATCGAGTGATTGGGCTATGGACAATTGATGAAGCGCAGTAATTATTAGTTAGCGCTTCTCTTGCGTCTACTTCACTGTCTCCGCCTAATGTGTGCGCGTGTAAATCTGCAAGTTAAACAAACTAGGCCAGCAACATAATCTGTTAAGGTTATAGGGAAACTCCAGCAGCTGCCTTTCGTTGCGCAGTAGGAACAAGTGATCAATGATGATCATTATAGTAGATAGTAGTTCTAGGCAATGGTCTTCTGTACACGTTAACGATAAAAAACAAGTCTCGTCAAAGTGTATCCGATCATGACGTTCAGTGTTTTGGTTTTAACATGATTCTCCCATGAAATAATTTCTTGCTTACGTATCATTTCGCTTGCCTTTCTTACATGAAACAGAAGAATTTTTTGTCTATCCTACCCTACTGCAAAGACGGGCTGGTACGTCGAGCTTAGGCCTTCACATTAATGACAAGATAATGCTCAATCTTGAGAGGAGCTCCGTACTGGCGGATGAACTTCATTTCATTACAGCCAGTGACCAAGGCAACGAACTCGACTTGGTAAGTGCGGGATACCTTGAGGCGGCATGTTTATAAAAATATATACATATTGTGGTAACACAACTATGCTAAGACCATACGAATCATGATAACACGAAGAGTGACATCAAGTTGTGTTGCTATCGTTGCGAGTACAGACAATAAGCGGCTAACTACTCTTCGTCAACGAGGCTGGTATTTAAACAAATGATTGGTCATTTGGCTGTCTCATTTAAAATTATCACAGTAAGAAGCGTCTTCCTTTCCTACACTGAATGAGCATTTACTTCCAGGAAGGTTCGACACGGCGAAATTAGAGATGATGGTTTCTTATTGGCGTTTACCAACGGTCTAACTGTAAATTGGATAACAATTGATACATCTACAGTAAAAAAAAACCTATGCAGATCCCTCGCCCTATAGGAATCAATGCTACATGAAGCACTTCAGAGGAAGCTATCTATCCTACCCCCTTTGTGGTGCTCCAAATCGTTACCGGATGGACCAACGTATTAACAGCGAAGCTGTTCGAAGTCGATCCTTCGCGCTCTGTCTGTCCGGCATTGTTACGCAGGTCACGTGACCAGGAGAGGATGAGACCCACGCCGGGGAAGTCAGGTCATATGACCAGCAGAAGAGGAGAGGCGTGCTAGGGGAGGAGGCGAAAAATGAGAGGGCGCGCGCTGGGGGAGGAGGCCACCAATAAGAGGCCCCGTTGGGTGCCAGGAGGAGAGGCGATGATTATACGACAAGGTCTTTCTCTGCAGCCCCGCTTTCCGATAATGAAGGTGCATCGCAGAAGGTCTGCAATGCGACCTTGTGAAGACTACGAGAAGTGCGTACTCCTGAGAGAGAGGCTGTCTACCTCGAGCGTTAGCGAGAGTACGGTGGCTAGATGGCTAGGTTACAGTGGCTAGAATGGGGAAGGGTGACGACCGGCATGCAGCGCCTACGGGGCGCATTGAAGCCGCCGGTAGGAAACCGGGAGGGGGTGCGCGCTGCCGTTGACACGTCGCCCGATGCGAGTCGCGCCGGCTCTGCTGCTTCAGTGACGCCGCTCGCCGTGAACTGTGTAAAATTACGTTCGTTTCTTTTTGTGTTGCAGCAAGTCTAAATGTGTACTAATGGTGCGAAAACATTGTTTCGTGTCTGGAGGCTACTATCGTACTGCTTCCCAATTTTTTCTCACCGTTAACTCTCTTAGTTTCTACGATTTGTTCAAAGCTCCCAGCAGTGGCAACTGCGAAGGGGGCGATCTGACACTTCTCCTCACCATTGCGAATGCAGACTATGAACTGGACGCACTGCTGGATAGTGGGAAGGTTGAGGAAGCTTCTCACATGATAAAGACTACGACGACGAAGTGTGTCTTTCATAGAACGGTGACTTTAATTCTCACCACGTATCATGGGGTTATCGGTCCGACTCTTGTGGTAAAATATTGTTGGTTTGAGTTTTGTCAAATAATATTAACTGTGCAAATTCGCGAACCCCTACTTATGTATCCGACAAATCGCGTTCTATGTTAGACCTAACTTTTTCCAGTTCAGGTTGTGCAATTTTCTCCGGGTCTGCTATCACATCGGCCACAAATAGCGACCATCTTTCAATTATTTTTGAAGTAATGCGACCAATTAATTTGGTCGAAAAGCATGTCCGAACCTATGGTGAGTATAGTAAACTTCAAGATTCACTGCGATCAGCTTTAAATAAACAGGTTGGCTTAAATGATGAAGTTAAGGCAGTTAATTTGTGTCAAGTGATAAGTGACAGTTACATGAAATCCAGCTTCAGTATGCAATCAACTAAACGGGGTCCTTATTCACCATGGTGGAATCCGGACTGGGAACGCGAATATAGAAGAAGAAAGGCAGCCTGGAGAAAGTTACTGTATAATCAATGTCCACGTAATTAGAATGACTATAAATTTGTTGCAGCTACCTTCAGCCAAACAGTTGACAAAGCGAAAGAAAATGATAACACTAAACATTACAGTTACCTATCGCAGTCTAGTAATAAAAAAGCCCTATTTAGGTTTCTACGGTCTAAAAAGATTGTTTCAGCCCCGATAAAGTAGAGTCTGTTAGCTTAACTTCCACTGAATTGGTACAGTCACTGGAGGAGATTGCAAAAGGCTTAGAGCGTCGATTCACATCACTTCGCCCCCATCATATACCGACGCCTGAAACAGCTAATGATTACATAGCAGTCACATTAGAAGAATTAATGAGAGAGGTAAAGATGCTGCCAGCTCCAGCCGCAGGTCCTGATGGCATAACTACAGCAATGATAAAATTATTATTCGAATTACCTCCCCAGGATTTGCTTAATTTCATAGATTTCTCGATTAAAAAAAACGCGTGGATCCATCGACATTGGAAGGTTGCCAAAATAATTCCGCTACTCAAAAAGCCGGGTGGTGGATATACAACAGATAACATTAGACGTATTTCTCTGACCTCAAATCTCGTAAAGTTAATCGAGAGAGTTCTGTATGGTCATATCGATAGGTGGTAGGTGAGAACCAAATATTGAGTGATTCTCAAATAGGATTCAAGCCCGGCTGCTCAATTTGGTGTGCTCATGTTGACTTGGAGAGTCGAATTCAACTCGCTCGCCTCAACATTAGACATTAGACACGCGGACTTAGTCACATTAGAAATTGCGAAGGCGTATGACAGTGTCGATCACAGTACCTTAATCAACAGAATCGAAAGTGTGAATCTCCCACAGTATATAATTGCATGGTTTCAAAATTTTCTAAGCGGACGCACATTTTATTGCTATCAAAACGGTGTGTCTTCTCACATTTACAAACAGACAAGGGGTGTTCCTCAAGGTGGAGTACTTTCCCCCGTATTATTTAATATTTTGCTAAATCACCTCCCGACACATCATCACGTACAGGTATACGTACACGCTGATGATATCGCATTTTTATCGGTATCAAATAAATACATAGCTTATATAAAACTTTGCAATCGTATTTGAATCAGATTTAAATTTGGCTAAAAGGAATACAAATGTCGCTAAATGTCAACAAAATTGCAATCATTGTTTTTCCCTTAACTTTTCCTTTCCGAATAACACTGTCGTATGGCCAGCAGAATATTCCGCAGGTGCAATCTTTAAAGTAACTGGGAATGATTTACACAGAAAAGCTTAATTGGAAGACACACATAGAATACATCGCATCTAAAGGAGCACGCGCAGTTGGTTTATTACGAAGAGTCAGCAGCTATCGTTTCGGAATGCGCAGGGAGACCTTGCTGATGATTTATTCTATGTATGTCCGCCCCATTCTAGAGTTTGGATGCGTGTTATTTTTGGAGGTCCCACGTATAAATTACGCCCTCTGGTTCTTTTAGAGCGCGAATCACTACGTCTATGTCTCGGCCATACAAAATATGTAGCGAATAATATCCTTTATCATGAAACTCACCTGCCTTCTCTTTAAACTCGTTTTCGTATACTGACAGTCAAAACGTTACTGAACATATATGATTCTCCCCAGAGACGCTCCTTCTATATGTTTATTAGAGAACCGACTGCATTCTTTGAGAATCGATGGTCCAAACTGCATTGTTCCCAGGTAGTTTTTGTGCAGAAACTACTAGAGCTATTACAAATATAAATCCGTGATGTGGATTTTAAAAATTTCCCTACTGCGACAGGAAGCGTTGAATTCGATGATATACTTCCTAAAAACGCTAAACTCCTGCCTATTCGATACCTAAAAAGTTTGTTAGATGACCACCTAGAGAACCTCCAAATAAAGGCAGTAATAGCCACAGATGCTTCTGTTAGTGAAGAGAAGGCAGGAGTGGATATTTTTTCGGCATCATTAAATTTGTCTTTCTCCCTTCGACTACCCGACTTTGCGCCAATATTTCAGGCGGAGTTATTAGCGATCATCCTAGCTCTACGAAAATTTCCCACATCTATTACTTCAGCCGTAATCTTAACCGACTCTTGTCTGTTTGCTCCGCTTTATCACTGCCCAATTCATCTATCATTCTCCGAGAATTTCATTCATCAATCCCCCAACATTTACGCCTTATCCATCTGGTAAGGGTACCAGGGCACGTGGGGCTCCCATTAATCGAATCTGCAGACTCACTAACAGCGGCATCTCTTAATGGCCCGGTAATGAGGATCCTAAGACCTTCGGCATACGTCACTTCTGCAAGATTTAAAAAATTTTCTGTCCAAGAACGTGCCAAATTATGTGTACTCAATAACACCGATTTTCAGCACCTTAGATTTCCTTGGCACAGCAGATGGTGTTCAACAAGAAAATTTGAAGTGTCATTTACTAGAATGCGTTGCCGAATACCAAGGCTTAATTTCTATTCCCATGGGGTCTGGTTTGGCGCCTTCACCTCAATGTTTTTATTGCAATGAACCCGAAACTATGGATGATTTCTTTATAGAGTGTTGTAGGTTCACCATGCATAGAAAACGACTTCTAGAAGGTCCCCTCCGCCAACTTGGATTGACCATTACGCTACCTATCATTCTATCTCTGGGGGCATCGGCACTAGGACAGTGTAATAGGAACGTATGTGATGCCATCTTTAATGCCACCTTTTAACATGCCACCTTTTAACAAGGAGACTGTCATGCTAATTTTTTTTCACAAGGCAACGGAAATATTTGCTTCAAATTCTAAGATGCTATAGCATGAAAATTAATATTAACGATTAGAATTCATTTATTATCTCATTCTTAAGTGAGATAATCCCATTTAAGTATCCTTCATTTTTCTTCCCACTGCCGCCCGATTCATGGTTAATCCCCCGTAGTGGGTTGTGCTATATCTGTAGGCACCAAACCAAACCATACCAAGCATGTACCCTTGTCTCGTTTTGTTTCTCTGAAAAATCTGGGAACTGCCGCTCCCTTGTTGCGGCAATGGATAACGAAGCCCTGGAGGACCTTCCTGGCGCCCAACCATCACGTCGGGTCGCGTCCAGGAAACGTGGAAACGCGTCACGTGACACGGACAGCGAGGCCACCGCGTTGTACTCGTACTCGAACAGCGTCGACTCGTCGGATGACGATTTCACGCTTGTCATGAGCCGAACTACAAAAAGAAGACTGCTACGGAGCTCATCATAGGCAAGTGTCTCCACCGTGAAGACAACACCACAGCGCTGGCCATACACTATGCTCTTCATGCCCGTGGACCCTGTGTCCAATCTGCGACTCCTAAACAGGCAAGTCCTTTCTGCGTTTCTTGAGGGAATCGCACCAAATGAGATCAAAGACGTGAGAATAAACCCATGGAAGAATGTACTCGCAGTAGAAGTTCTACACCGTAGTGCGCTGCAAAGCCTGCGGCACGTAACGGAGATCGACAAAGTGAAAGTGCGATCCATGATTCCTACAGGCTGCCATAGCCCTGTCGGCGGCATTTAGGATGTCGATATTTCTATACCAACGAACGACTTGCCTATATTAATAAAGTTGACTACAGAAGGCACTCTTATCACGCACATCGCAAGACTTGGCAACACACGTTGCCTCAAGCATGAGTTTGAGGGAGACAGCCTTCCCTCACACGTCAAAGTTGGCCACATCCGCCATCCAGTCCGGCCATACGTACCGAAGCCCCTGCAATGCTACAAATGCTGCAAGATGGGACCCGTAAAAGGTGTCTGTAGGAACAATCTCGTGTGCCCACGGTGCGCTGAATCTCATTCGGAAGAAGCCTGCCGCGCAACTGTGTTAAAATGCCCTAACTGCCATGGTAGCCATGAGGCCTCATTCAAGGATTGCCCGCGGGTGAGGAACGAGCGAGCGGTACTCAAACGTATGGTAAGGGACCATTCTACACACAAAGAGGCTGCCGCTACTCTCAGGCGACGACGACATCGCCACCGAAGAGCATCACGAAGAGTAGCATCTACCGATAGAGATACACCATCTTCCGGCAAAGCGGCTACCATACCAACGCCGACTTCCACAAAGACGGACACTGGGAAAACGAAGAAAGGGGCAACACTCGCTCCTCCTGAAGAGTGGCCTACACTTCCAAGAGCACAACCTGCCTCGAAGTCACATCAAATCGCGCCGCTCTCGATGACCTCACAAACCGCTGATGCGACGACAACTGAGGATCGCCAAGTGATAGCGATGTTGAAGTCACTTATGGACGCCATGCGCATTCTACTTAGCAGCATGAAAACCCCATCGGCACAGAGCGAACTGCAAGTGCTGGACACCTTGAGTCCGGTACTTGCGGCTCTAGGGTAAAACCACGGCCCGAGAGGTGGCGTCGTTTCAAGAGGAGGTCAAGAATGTATCTGTCTTTCAGTGGAACGCAAGAGGGCTTAAGTCACGTATGGCTGACTTTAGACAGTTTGTCTTTACGCACCAATTCCCCATTATCGTGATATGCGAGCCAAACTTGTCAGCTCCCATCAGACGGTCCGGTTATGAGTGCTCTATATCCTCTACGCACGGAGAGTGCAGCAAGATTGTTGTGTTATACGCCGTGACTTGACTTATGTGCATCAGTCAGTGCCTCCTTACGAAGTAAATCAATATGTTTGCTGTACAGTGAAGAAGAAAAAGCTCACGTTCACAATTCTTGGAGCCTACTTATCTCCAACAAGTCGCCTGGATTGTGAGCGTTTACAGGAAATTTTGGACAACGACTCCACAGCCGTGGGTGATCACTGGCGACTTTAATGCCCACCATTACCTATGGGGAAGCTCCAAAGTGAACTCTGGAGGCAGAACATTGGTGTCCTTTGCCTCTGAACGCGAACTTTGCCTGTCAAATGATAGAAGCCCCACTTATCTGCGTGGATCAGTGTATAGTAGCTGCTTGGATCTTACCTTCGTTTCACGTTCGTTTTCGAGAAGAGTGCACTGGTTTTCAGATTTAGAAACGCGAGGTAGCGACCACATCCCAACTTATCTGAAGATTGAAGGTCCGACTAGCTCCAAGTCCCCCGGAGCCGTCCAGTGCACCGATTGGCCTAAATACAAAATAATCATGGAAGACTGCTGTCGTTACGGTACCTCCTACAACCTAGAGGGCGCAATAAAGGATGCCATACAAACAACCACGCATTCGGTTTTGAAAAGTTCTGCCCGCACCAATTTCCACATCGAACTCGAGAAACTTCGAGCAATTCGCCGTCGTGCGGAACGAAGATGTAGACGCACGAAGTCCACTCATGACTTGAGATTGGCTAGACGAACACAATAGAAAATACAGCGTCACATGAACAAGCTGGCTTCCCGATAATGGGTATCCTTTTGCGAGTCCCTGGATCCGCGAAAACCTTGATCGCTTATATGGAGGACTGTTCGTGGTCTTGGCACAACTTTTGGTCAGCGCCACCGGTTTAAATCTCTGGCACTACATCTACAATGTAGAGAAATTGACGTCGCTGAATCTTTCTGCAGAAAGATTGCTGGCGAGGCAAACTCCGATGGAACGGGAACGCTCGACCACCCACTGTTCTCACGCAATCCCCGCAGGCAGTGCCCGTTTTCTATGGAAGAACTAGAAGCTGCGCTGGCTTTGTGCAGGAGTTCTTCAGCGCCAGGACCTGACGGGATTACGTACCGTGTCCTGTGTAACCTAGGAGTCCAAGCTAAGAAGGCACTCTTGCTCCTATACAACGACTCCTGGCAGATGGGTACGGTTCCGCAGGAATGGAAGTCAAGTCGCCTCATTCCACTTCTCAAAGCTGGCAAGTCGCCTTTGGACATTTCCTCATACCGTCCAATCGCACTTGCCAGTTGTGTCGAAAAACAATGGAAAGAATGATTTTAACACGTCTGGAATGGTACTTAGAGTACTATGAAATCTACCCAGACGCTATGACCGGATTCAGGCGTGGCAGTTCGTCAACAGACAACGTTGTTGACTTGGTAACATTTGCGCAACACCAGAAGGCCTGTAAATGACTATCTGCTGCTCTGTTTCTAGACGTTAAAGGGGCTTACGATAATGTCACCCATGACGCCATCCTTGGCGCGTTAGAAGCAGTAGGACTTGGTGGTAAGATATATATGTGGGTGTGCAGCTACTTACAGAGAAGATCATTCTACGTGCACACAGAAAATGGCCCGACAACCGAGCATTACGGTAGCCGAGGAGTGCCTCAAGGCGAAGTGCTTAGCTCGACGCTTTTCAATCTAACCTTTATTGGATTAGCTGACAACCTGCCAAGCACCGTACGACTTTACATCTATACGGACGACATCTGCATTTGGGCATCAGGTGTAACACGACTTCAGCTTCGCGCTCGGCTCCAGATGGCAGCCACAATGACATCTTGCTACCTTCGTCAACAAGGACTTGAAATTTAATGTGAAAAGTGCGCAATGGTGGCATTCACCAGGAAGCCAATGTCTGCTTACGGAATATGAATAATGGACAACCTATACCATACAGCAGAAGTCACTGGTTCCTGGGAGTCGTAATTGACAGAGACCTGTCTTGGACTCCGCATGTGAATTACGTGAAAAAGCGGCTGACTGGTATCTGTCACCTGTTCAGGTTCCTTGCAGGAAAAAGTTGGGGAGTATCCATACATGGTATGTTACAGCTGTACATGGTGTTGTTCGTTGGATTCCTGCAGTACAGCCTGCCTGCAATATCCAACACCTGCAAGATGCAGTGCGTCAACGGCTGAAACCATGACCATTGCCCAGGATTACCAAATCACGACGCACATTACCGTTGAGACAATGCGTACGCATCTCAGACACTATGCTAGGACCCCTTAACACCACCTGGCGCGCCTCACTACTGAAAGGACCTGCTCGACATTTAGCGCTATTGTCAGTGCACATCGTGCATCGTTTACTTCAGGGTACGCACCTGCGGCCAAGCCAGTGTTTCCTCCGTGGTATTTGAGCCGTCCACAAGTACATATAACGATTCCAGGACTACAGAAGAAGTCAGATGTACCGGCCCCTGCTCCAAAACAACTGAGCTTACTCCTCTTGCAAGAAAAGTACAGCAACCACGTGCACATCTATGCCGATGGATCGACTACGTCGTCCAGTTCTGGTGGTGCGGTGGTTATACTAACGCGAGGAATAACACTGCGGTGCAAGACATCGCATGTCATGACTTCAACGGCGGCAGAACTAACGGCTCTGCGTCGTGCACTAGAATTGATTGATTCTGAAAGACCTACAAAATGGGCTGTGTTTTCAGACTCAAAACCGGCATTACAGTGCATGCAGTCAGTTCTCCGACGCGGCTGTCATGAACAGTTCACATACGAAACCGTGAAACTTCACCATCACGTTGCATTTCAATGGGTACCTGGTCATTGTGGAATCAGTGGCAATGATTCCGCAGACAACGCTGCTCGCACATCACACCAAGAAGAGCTCAGCGTTCCAATTCCCCTTTCGAGGACAGACGCTGCAAGGTAGCTTCGACACCTGGCACGCTGTCTCTCACTGACCGAGTGGAACTCGCCAAACTTACGACTTACACGACTGCATCAATTAAACCCCTCACTGCAACTCCGACCTCCATTCGGACTTCCTCGATGTGAAGCTTCGCTTCTCTGTCTCCTTTGGTTAGGAGTTGCCTTCACAAACGCATACTCTACATTAATTGGAGCGACCGACAGTGCAGCATGCGAGGTCAGCGGCACCGACGAAACTATTGACCAACTGATGTGCCACTGTCCACGATATGCCCCAGAAAGACAAGAACTTGCTAATGCGCTAAAAAAAACTGGACAATCGGACGCTTTCCGTGTAGGTGCGGCGGGAACACCGCGCCCCCATCGCTCGTCGGCCCATAAAGCGGTGAAGGCACTTTTGTGCTTCTTGAGGACGATGGGCTTGTGTCAACGTCCGTGACTATTAGTGCAATAACACACGCGTCAGCGAACTAACCGCTAATTTCCCTTCTTTCCTACCCTCCTCTCTCTCCCTGTCATCTTTGTGTTCCCTCTTCCCATTCCCCCTGCGTAGGGTAGCCAACCGGACGTTATTGTGGTTAACCTCCCTGCCTTCTGCCTTTCTCTTGCTTCCCTCCTTCCTCCTTCACATGATAAAGAAGTCCACAATGCTTTACTTACGCAGTATATTGCTTTCGCACGGTTGGTGAAAGCAACAGACGGAACACAGCGCTAACAACTGAGTGTTTATTGGACGAGAGCAGATATATATATATATATATATATATATATATATATATAGCCATAGAAAAGGAATGTACAAGGAAGACACACAAAGAAGTCAACCTAGTAAGTTCAACTGATACAGGCGCCTCACGCGACAAACACTCAATTCTTAGCGCTGTGTCCCGTCTGTTTCAAGTTTTGCCGTCTGTGTGCTTTTGCGCTACTGTGTAAATAATGTCATACCAACTAGCCCACCAGTCTGTCTTTTTGAATCCGCAATGCTACCCGACCATGATTACCCTGAAAAGATGAGCGACTCTCGGCTAGTCTTCTGCGTGACAGGGTAAATACCCTGTAGTCTGTGTGCAAGAAATGTTTTGACGAGCTCCTTGTTGCCACTGGCAAAGCCATCGAACAGGTGGCGATGTTCACCAAGTTCTGCGTCAATGGGGACCTCGTTCACCCTTCGGAGCAGCTCTTCTCATTTGTATAGACGCCCCTGAAACCAGTGTTTTTGATGTGGTTCAGTTACAACGAGCTGCACAGTGACAGCTTGGAAGAGCTTGTCAACTGTCTGCACAAAAACGACGTCATATTGAGCTGTGAAGCAACAAAATGACATACACCGACCAAAATAAAAGCTAAAAAATAATAAAAACTGAGTAAAAGACGTTTCGGCTTCGCTACAGAAGCCTTGTTCACAATGGTGTGAAGGAAAATTCGTTTCCGCTTATGTACTCTTGAGCACGTGACGCAAACAGCGCGTGTACGACGGGGGGAGGGTTCGCTCACTTCGATTGAGCGTGTGACGTGTTTTTTGTATCTCCAACGACTCTAGATAGAGACGTGATTTAAATGTTTCTTTCTTGGCCGATAATTCTTGACTTTTCCCAGTCAATCTTGTGGCCTGTTGCATCCGTATGTTCGGCAAGGGCATTCGAAACTGTTCGTTTCTTTTCGACATCGTTCTGATGCTGCCGCAGTCTCTGTTTGAAGTTGCCCGATTCACCGATGTATGCGTAGTCGCAATCTGCGCATGGTATCTTGTAGACCACGCCAGGAAACGATTCTCTCGGAAGTTTGTCCTTACCGCCCACGAGTGCATGCCTCAGCTTACACACAGGCACGTGTGCAACCTCAACGTCATAAGTGCGCAGCACACGAGACAAGGCCTCGCTTATCCCAGGAACGTAGGGTATTTCAGCACGTTTTCTTGGTCGGGGATTAGCCGGTCGGACGGAATCAGAAAGGCGGTGTTCCACAGCATTAAAAAACGACGTGGGATAGCCGCTTGCCGAGAGATCGCCACGCACGCGGTCCAAGTCTGTGAAAGGCCTTCTGCTTCGGTGCAAATGCGGTTCGCACGGTTGAACAGGGAGGCAACAACCGACCTTTTGTGAGCGTCCGTATGAACAGAATGAAAGTTTAGGTAGCGGCCAGTGTGAGTTTCCTTTCGGTATGCGCTAAACGAAAGCGCTCCATCGCATCTGTTGCCAAGCACGTCCAAAAATGGGAGACTATTGTCGACCTCCGTTTCTACTGTGAATTGGATGGCCTTTTCCTGACTGTTTCGGTGCGCAGTGAACGAAGTCAAAGCGCTGCGCCGAATTACGCAGAAACAGTCGTCCACATAGCGCAGGAAAACTCTTGGCCTGGGACTGAAGGAAGCGAGCGCACGATTTTCCAGCCATTATATCGTCAGATTGGCCGCAGTCACTGAGACGGAGGCACCCATTGCCGTTCCGTGGACTTGCCTGTAGAAGACCTTGTCGAAGCAGAAGTACGTGTTTCTAAGGCAAAAGCAGAGGAGCCTCTTGTGGTCAGGCAAGAATTATCAAGAATTATCGGCCAAGAAAGAAACTTGAAATCACGTCTCTATCTAGAGTGGTTGGAGATACAAAAAACACGTCACACGCTCAATCGAAGTGAGGGAACCCTCCCCCCGTCGTACACGCGCTGTTTGCGTCACGTGCTCAAGAGTACATAAGCTGAAACGAATTTTCCTTCACACCATTGTGAACAAGGCTTCTGTATCGAAGCCGAAACGTCTTTTACTCAGTTTTTATTATTTTTTAGCTTTTATTTTGGTCGGTGTCTGTCATTTTGTTGCTTCATGTTTCATCCCGACCAGACGGGCTTCCGTCGAACCCTTGATTTCATATTGTGCTGTGCACCGCATGGTCCCAGCCTTATCAACCAAGTTACAAAATTATTTTGGTCATCCGTTTTCCCTTCTACACGAAGGCACTCAACAAAGAGAGAGTCTTCCCGTGAAAAGAAGAAGCACCTGAAGCTCAGTCGCGTCACTTAACAGAGAATAACTTAAGGCTGACAACGTTCTGTTTGAACTGTTTGTGAACAATTTAAAACATTTTTTTTCTCGTGAGAAAACAAGCACCAGCTCAGGTGCGTCGCGTAGCAAAAAATAATCGATGACGGAGAATGGTTTGTTTTAAACGAATTGTGAGCTACTCTTCAAAAGTTAGTTGTTTGCGTAAACAGTGCGTCAAAAAATAAATGCTTGCCTCCAAGTTACCACTGGGAATTTCCTTGCTTTGCGTTCGATAAGGTGTCAGCCGGAGTAAATCGTCTAAAGCAAGCTACATTCTTCTATCGACGAGCACTCAATCGAATTGTTACCTTGGCGCATTTCAATTACGAAAGGGCTACTCTATCGCCAGTTGCCGCCATGCACGGGCGAGAATATATATTACGAAGCTTTCATTTTTTGTTATTGCATATTCGACTGCGCGATCGCATTCCATGCAGCGCCCTTGCACTGCAGCTGCTAGCCGCCGTCGCGGCCGACGTGTAAGCGTGTGTCAGCGCCACCTGGCGGTTTCCTCCCAAAGGGGCACGCGCGAGCCGGCGCGTTCAACACACTTCCCCATTCTAGCCACTGTAGCTAGGTGTGACGTCCTTCGGGCACGAAGAGTAGTTCAGCGCTTCTCCCCATCATGACCAGTGTTGCGAGGCTTGGCTATATAAAGCCAAATTGAGCTACAGGAAAAACATTTTTGGCGTCGACTTGGACGAGTTGGCTATGTGGCGATATTTGGGCTACTGAAAATCTGCGACTTGGCTTTGTTTGGACTATAAGTGGCACCCTAATCCACGCTCCAGAGCTGGCTCTGATCGGGTTGAAGCAAATCTGGAGGGCTATGTTATAGCTGGCTGAGCCGGGTGCGTGGCTGTGCGTGTGTGCGGGCGTGAAATGACCCCCCCCCCCTCCCCTTTCCTTCTCTCTCTGCACCGTTGTCTGAGCCGGTGGCTTTGATCTTTGATGCACTTAAACTTACACCCTGCTTGACCGTTAGGCACCCGATCCCCGGGCATTGGGATGAACCTGGGAGTAGTGGGTTTTTCACAGTACACAGAACAGTACAAAGTACACAGTTTCACAGAACTTAACCCACCGTGTTCGCTTAGCTTGTGAGGTGTCCCGCTGCTGGCTCGAGGACGCGGGTTTGATTCTCGGCCACAGCGGCCGCATGTAGATCAAGGCGAAATACAGAAACAACCGTGTACTTAGATTTAGGTGTACGTTAAACAACCCGAGATGGCGAAAATTAAACTGGAGTCCACCACTGCGTCATGCCTCCTCATAATATCCTGGTTGTGGCACGTAAAACCACACAAATCATTAGGCAGTTAGACAGTATTAGATAGGGGCCTCAACGGTTTTGGGGCCCCAAAGAAATAGCGTCGAAGCCACTGCGCATGCGCAACACGCAAACTGTCTTTGGGTTTTGCGTCGGGCACGCTAATTCATCGATTTAGCGTGAGCCCCAAAAGCTGCCCCAAAAGCTTTTGTCAACAAACATGACGGCGCCCTCAAAGCGACGGTTCTAACCTAGCACCAAACTGGGCTCTATTCGTGGTAACGCGCGAAGTTCGTAAGCTAGGAGAAGTGAATTGCGGTGATCGCTTTCTCTCAATTAATGTATGCAATGAAGATTGATTCATTAGACGCAGCTGATTCGGAATTCAATTGTTGATTTCGTGGCTCGTAGGCCTAACACGGACTGACTTGGTTGGGTGAAGGTCCGTAAAGTGGGTTACTCAAAACTGAGTGCAACAAGTTGCTTGCTGCTGATAGAATAAGTTCTGAATTGTAATTAAACAGCGAAAACACGAAAATCTATATCACTCTTATCATAAAATGGTATGTTTTATTATAATATTTATAACAGATTTTCTTTGACGCCAGTAGTGACGCTGCAAGCGCAACACGCTATCCGAAAACGCCAAACGCCTATTCTAAAGCTGTTCCCTCCTGCATGCCCCAACGCTAACACCCGCAAAGCTCTTTGGGGGCCGCTATTCTATTTGGGGGCCCCTATCCTATTTAGTAGCACATCAACATGGTTTGCCTTTTGACAGTAACCGGCGTTCACAGCAAAACCGCTGTTATCAATTTGTTGTTTACTTTTGCTCTTTCTGCGCCGTCGCGGCTTTTACCATTTCGAGCGAGTTACGATCGGGACGTGCTCGTCGCCCAAAACAACGGCGCACTTGTTACACTGGTGTGCCGTTTTACGAAGTAATCTTTTTACGCTTCGCTTACATCGATTCAGGCAGCGAGTGGCATCTGTTATCCGGCACTTTATTTTAACCCATGTTCTTGCCGTGCTAGAGACCTAAGATTTCGGCCAGGTTGATGTAAATGGACAGTATATAGAGCATATACCAGCTAACTCGGGCCAAGCTAATTGAAAAAGATAACGAGAAAACAGGATAGGACAATGAGACAAATAACACGAGATATCGTAGCGCGAAATGCTTGTTTTAGCTCATAAAAAAGAAGCCGTGAGCCCGTCGCAGATCGCTGGACAGCTGAACTTCTACGCCGTAGGCAGAGATGACGTGAGAGATCGATGATGCTAAACATTATTTTGCGCTCACAACAGCTAAAAAGCAGAGTTCGTAGTTAATATTACTGTAAATATCTGAACATAATAACTTAGTACTATCTGTGAAAAAATAAAAGCACTGATTTCGCCCTCTGCAGCGATTCGCTAGAAGTTAAGTGCTTCCAGGCCCAACCAAAAAGTTTTCTGTGCAAGCATGATGTCGCTGTTGTTGATGTCAAGGGCCGACCGCCGCGGCGGCACGAACATTTTTTTGCGACGTGTTGTGCAAAAAAAGGATTGCCATAGTCGAATGCGAAAACGTATACACAAATAAAACTGCAAATAAAAATGGCTATATTTGGCTACGAAGTTTTTGCACTTTTCTGTGTTTGGCTACATTTAGGCTACAACTTCTCTAGCTTTTGGCTACGCTGACTCGTCGGACCTGGCCACACTGATCATGACGCCAAATTTGCGCTGCGGTCGGAGGTTTGTCGCAGGTGGCGCAGCGTCGTCTGCTGCTGCGGCCGTTTTACAGTAGAAGTTCGGCGCACTTATCCGTGTATTTAAAATGGAAGCTGTCTTTAAGTGACATCAGAGACAGTTGCGAATTTTATGCAATG
The DNA here is from genome assembly GCF_013339745.2 of Dermacentor silvarum. NCBI lineage: Eukaryota > Metazoa > Arthropoda > Arachnida > Ixodida > Ixodidae > Dermacentor > Dermacentor silvarum. The sequence continues at coordinate 51,259,912 of NC_051156.1, read as the reverse complement.
CATGTCAGGTATTTGAATGACGAAAGTATCATATTTGAGTCGTCCGTCAGCTGCCTCTACCCAGGATCGAGAGGTAATAACCTGTGCTGACAATTCTAAAGATATTTCACGTAAGTCTATTAATAAGGACACTAATTGTGAATCAGAGTAATTGCTTTGCGGAAGTTCTAAGGCGAGAGAGACGAAAATTCGTATTTCTAGACAGCATATATACAGGAGCCCTTAGAGCAGGCGTGTGGCGGCGTCATTCGCGCACGAAGTGTGCTTTCTCGAGACCGCGTCGGAGGATTGTTTTTGTTTTAATGAACGTAGAACGCCGCCGAGTAAATATTAAGAATAAAACAACCAGAGTTTCTAGTGTAATTTCTTTGCACAGTTGTATGTCATTGCACTAGGTAGGTATACGAGAGCAATAAAATTCTGTGTCATCAGTAGACTAGCTGTCCGTTAACTAATGCAAAAGAACTTAAGCCTCTTGATCATCATATACGCATATTTAATCTATTACTCATGCTTCGAGCTCACACTTGCACCAACAACACTACGAAAAAAGCTATGACAGCAAAGAAGGTTTCGGAAGTAAAGCACTGCATCGCAGCGGTCGCAAGACATGTCGTAATTTCATCTGCTTCTTCTTTTACCGTGTGCGTCCTGACACCAATTTCCTGCTCTTTACAAGAAAGTGAAGGCGCGTAATGGAATAAAATATGATAATTTTGCTTGTAAGCTCAAATTTGTGCTGCTCACAGCCGAGCATTCCGGGAGGCTTCAACTGTCGTTACTCTTTGTATTTGCTGCCGTTCTTGCCAGCACATTTTGAAGCTTCCCACTTACTTTAATTCCTTGAAAAGGGACCATTTTGTCAACGTTCGTCAGGAGTACGCTCATTTCCTCAAGTGTGTGCAAAGTCTTGTTCAGTCCCACTGTTCCTTGAACACAGACATTATCGAGAATTTCGCTGCCTCAAAACTGCACAAGGACAACCTTTAGTAGGGTGATGCTGTGGCCATCCTTTGAGCAAACTGAAAACGCCGCAGTTTCTTAGCTATCGTTCTTTGAATGCAGCGTCCATGAACTGTTGGGCAAAGTGCAGACCGTCACATCAATGTTTTCTTGAGTGGTTACAACAGGCGACAATGCACTTCATCAGACTGGAATAAACCACATTTTATGCACGGCCGATTATACACCTTGGATCCAACCTTAAGCCTTCGACTTCCAACAAGACTTCCCCGAAGAGATGCGACCCTTCTGCGTAGGCTATGGTTAGGCGTCGCGTTCACCAATGCCTACGCGTTCCGCATATGGATGGCCGACAGTGCAGCATGTGACAATTGTGGAGACGCGGAAACAATTCGTCATGTTCTTTGTCAGTGCCCACAATACAGTGTGCAGAGACAATCGCTCTCCGTCGTGCTAAACCAGTTCGATGACCAGCCGTTAAGAAAGAATTCTGCAACATCGACGCAACTCCACATCGCATCAGAAGGCCGTGCAAGCGCTCCTGCGGTTCCTGAAGTGCACTGGCCTGTGTGAACGTCTGTGACTGGAACGCCTCCTTTGTTACCAATGCCTGTGTTTTAGGGGCGAAGCTCCTTAGGGTGTGGCCTCCTCTGTAGTATGTAGCAGTCGTCGTCGTCGTAGTAGTCGTCGTCGTCGTCGGTAGCCACGTCTACGTCGTCGTCGTCGTAGTAGTAGTCGTCATCGTAGTAGGTAGCCACGTCTACTTTTATGAAAAAAAAATTTCCGAAAGTTGTGTCTGTAGCGCGGAATCGACCCAGGGACCCCTCGCTTCCGAACGCGCGGCGCTAATCACTACGCCACGAAGCGCACATGGACACACGCACCACGATGACAATAAATACCTAATGTTAACGAAAGACTGCGCGTTTCTAACGCGTTTGTGCTAGCGCGTTACGGCCCGTGTAAGAAGCTGGTGTAAGACGCTGTGGCCTCTCCGCCTTACCCCCGTATTCATAAACGCTCCTCGACTTGAACATGACTTGCCACCGCCTTGGGCAGCGCGTTCGAAACGCGTTGAAGGCGGTGGCAAGTCAAGTTCAAGTCGAGGAGCGTTTATGAATACGGGGGTTATACTCTCTCAGCAGTCATGTGATGGCGTCGGCAAACGCGGTGCACGTTCCGGCATGTGTAAACGGCTGCGTAAGACGCTGTGGCCTCTCCCCCTTACTAAAGAGTACTGCACGTTTCTAACGCGTTTGTGCTAGCGTCCCCTTAAGCGGGAGATGGTGCAATTATAATGAAGGGCGCTGTTATAAAATAGGAATGACGTCACATATGGCGCGTTTCATTGGTGGAAGTCAATCGTTCGATTTAGTGCGGCGAGACTGGGCGAATTACACGGAAGATTCACGGTTTACCGATGATTCCCTCCGGAGCTTCGCCCACTCATCATCATTCACCCCGTGGATATGCGGTGTTTTTTTTCAGTTTTTTTTTTGTTTTATTTTGCTCTCTCTCTTTGCACTCTCTCCAACCCCTTTATCCCCCACCCCAGTGTAGGGTAGCAAACCGGAAACTGATTTCTGGTTAACCTCCCTGCCTTTCCTCTCTCGCTTTCTCTCTCTCTCTCTACAACAGGCGGGTCACAACAACCGCTGCTTTCATTGGTAAGTGATTCGGTGGAAATCTGTCGAAATTCAGGCGCGCTTTCGTTTTTGGCGTATTTTACCGGCCCAAATCCCGTCAAAGTCTTGCTTTTTCTCTTTGCTGGAATTGTCTTTGATAGGTAAGCAGGCGCGCCGGCAAGTATTTATGGAACAGCGTCGCTTGGTCGCGGATATGCTCCCAGAATCTGTACAACCTGCCCGCCCATCACATGAGTGTAGTGACGCTCAACGAACTAGTCCTTAAAAGTGTCCCTCGCACACTACCGAGTGCGGTTGAAGTTTCTTGTCAGCGCGGCGAAGTGCACACTCGATTTTTGAACAGTTCTGGGTCACGCGGCGTCGCAAAAAGTGATATCTGTCGAAGCGACAGACCTTCGACAGCAGTGCCATTCCTGCTGTCATGACGCGGAGAAGCAGTGAACTACGCCCGGTCGGCACGCCTAACAGTCTAGCCACCGTAGAGAGAGTTAGCTCGTGAACGGGCCCGTTGTTTCTCTCATTACTGTCGCGAAAAAACAGGTGGCGCAACTTGTACGCGAAAAATACACACTGAGACAAACGCACATAGGTAGCATCAGCAACGAGGCAATGCGCAGAACTGCTGCTGATGCCGTCCGCGTTTCCCAGCGTTTGCACCGAACGCGCGCGGTGTCCGTGACTGCAGCCGATGCCTCTGGCGGCGGCTCGGCAGGTTTCGACCAGAGAACTGTACACTCGTCGAGTAGCGTCGGAAGTCGCTGCCTCTTGTAGCGTCGGAACGTTTCAATATAAGTTCGTGTTGTAGATCTGTGTTTATTTGTATTTACGCAATTGCATCACGTGCAACTTATGCACATCTAACACTCGTAACACTCAGTGTAACTAACATAGCTTCGCTGTTCGACCGTCTTCACGGAGTGGAAGGGCTCTGATTTTTTTTTGTGTGTACATCAAGCAAATATGCGTGCGTCACGCAAGCGTGCACAGCACGTCAGCCGCAAGACGACTGGTGACGAGGTTGGTATGATAATGACAGCTTCAGATACCTGATTATCGGTATTAGTAATAAAGAATGGTAAAGCTTTATAAAAAATATTTGCAATTCTGGTTACAATGTCTCGAACCTCTTTTTAATTTCCCTTTTGTGCCGCATTTCTTTTTCTGTACCGTTGGATGCAGGGGCGTAGCCAGAAATGTTTTTCGGGGGGGGGGGGGGGGGGGGTTCGCCGGCCCGAGCGGGGGAGGGCAATAGTCTGCTTTCCGCTATGTGACGTGTTCGATAATAAATATCGGTAGTTTAAGCAGACTCTATACATGTATATCAAAACATGGGACGCCCCCCCCCCCCCCCCCCCTTCGCGTGTGCTTGTGAAGAAATTAAGTAAAACGTAAAGTAAGCTCAGGATAATACAGTAAGTACGACAGCTACAGTGGGCGTTTGGAGCAACGGTCTCTCATCGCGCCAATCAATGGACCGGTCTTCGAAAACGCATCATTCAGACGACCCGACCGATCAGAGAAGACATCATTAATTGTTAATCTCCGTTAAGGGTAGATGGCGTCGTCCTCGCCGGGGCGAAGTGCGTTTCACAAGTCAAGGACGGCTATGCGCGTGAAAATGCACGTGTGACCAGGCTATATGCCTACTCCCATGCAATAGCCTGTTCGCTGCGTCTTTGCGCTAGAAAACTTAAATACGCGCAAAAACGTGTAAGGCCTTTTTTTTATTTTCGAAGCTTTCGTCGCCCTGCTCCCTCATACGAGAGGGTTGCATTTTCCTGCGGCAAGTGCATGGACCGCTGTGTCTCCCGCTGTGTGCGAGCGTGCAGCCGGCATTTGCCTTTACGTCAACAGATTCAGAATTGTACAGAAAATTTCACCACACAGTATAGATATGGCATGTGTACGCATTTTAAGTAGTGCGTGCAACTCATTTCTGCTTCACTTACGCCGGTGCAAACAGGAAGCCGCCTTGTACCTCACAGAATCCCGACTGATTGGTGTACTAGTGATGCAGGAATGAACTCCGGTCTTCTTCAGCGCATAGTGCACATAATCAATTTCTCAGGACGCGTGAACTCCGACGAGAACTGTCGGCGCCTGCAACAAGAGTTTACTTACGCTGTACTGCGCACAGCAGTAATCCATGCTTGTCGGCTGTCTGTTTCGTGCATTCTGTTGCGAGTCAGTGGAATTTCACTGCTGGCATCAACCCCTTCGTGTGTACATTGCTGGTTTGGGATTCCACAACACAACAGCAACTACCAGGCTTCCGTAATTGCTGGTTTGGGATTCAACAACACAACAGTAACTACCAGCCTTCCGTAGGGACGCAATCGCATACAAGAGACGTTTCGAGCGCAGACTAAGGCTACGTTCACACTTGGGAAGCGGCAAGCGGGCGGAAAGGCCAAAGCAGCCAGAAGATTTTTTCCACGCATGTCCAAGTTGTTCACATTTGTTTTGCTACCGCCTCGGCCGCAGCTGCCGCTTTCGTCCACATCCATCTAGTCTGCGTACGTTTGTCGGCGTGGTGGCGCTCATTATCGCATTTAGAGCGGTATGTTCATTCTTTGACCCACCCGTCATCAAATGTGATCATCTTGCGCAACTTCGCGTGTCATCTGCGACCTTCGGTAAATTCCCCGTTGGCGTTCCGTAATTCTCCTCACACGGGCGCGGTAGCGCTGAGTCACAGGTTGGTGCCTAATCGTGATTATATTTCTTTAATGGATTTTATTTACAAGTTGTAATAACATTTTATCATTTCGTATTATTGTCGGCGCCTCCAGGACACCAAAGCGGCAACGGGAACACGAAAGCTAAAACCCGGGCTGGCCCTTGTGTTGGGGCTCGCCGAAGCCTGCGCGTCCTACGTTAGACCCACGCTCCCAATCTATCGTCGCGACGAGAAAAGCACCCCGCGACTTCTGCAACATACCGTGCACGTGCGAGGAGAATTATGGAGCGCCAACGAGGAATCTGCTTAACTATTGTCTTCCATGGAAGTGGAAGAAGAAATGGCTTTTATACTTCTACCTACTTGTTTTCTAGAAATGGACAATGAATAAACGGAAGACGCGGACACCTCGGAAACAGCTGGTGATGGGTTTGCCTGGCTTTGCTAAAGTGTTAAAAGTTGGGTCACGCCAAGGCTTCATTACCGCACCTCCGGTCGCGCGACATTGAATACTATGGCGAGTATTGCTGACAGTACGTTTTAGTACCACTCTTGTCGTAGAGCAAGGGGTGGTTCTTGATCGCGTCGATCAGCATTGCAGCCTACACTTTTGGTGCCATGTTCAATTTTACGACCGGTTGTTTACATGGTAGTGTAGCTTCCAGTGAAGCAGAACGACTTTCCGCCGCGTTTCCGCTTCGCCATGGCGAAAAAATCGGCCCGAGACCGATTTGGCTCGCAGCCTGTTTTTCTGCCTGTTTTGCCGCCTAGGCGGGCAGGATTTTTGCAAGATTTTGCCGCTTCCTCCAGCTTCGAGACCAAGTGTGAACGTAGCCTAAGATCCTGCGCGAGCGCGGCCTAACCGGCACCTGAAGGGTAGCGGCGGAAATGTATACCGGAAATTTAGACCACCTGGGGTCTTTATCGTGCACCTAAATCTAAACGGGCCTCGAGCATTTTCGCCTTTATCTAAAATGCGGCTGCCGCATTTGTTGCTGCAGAATGCGGCCGCCACATTCTCGCCCAAAACCTCACAGAATGTGAAAGCCTTGACAAACACCGTGACAGTTTTTTTTACCATATGCAGACATGATTCGCTGTAAATTACCAACCCAAACGGAAGCACCGAGGAATGAAATTGTGATAGTAGCACCGGTTTCTTGAATTATGTCCGCGCGAAGCAACGAGAAATAAGGGTGGGTAAGGGGGAGGGGGGGGTTGCGCAACAAATTTCGGGAGGGGTTTGAACCCCCCCAACGCCCCCCCCCCCCCTGGCTACGCCCCTGGTTGGATGTTACCGATATTTCGCAACAAAAACCTGTATAGCGTAAATAAACATTTGCTAAACTCGCGGACAACTTTCTGTGGCAATGAAGGGAAAGGTACAGGCGCGTGGATGCTGCACATGTTTTACCGCACCAAGTAGTCCGTCGGCATTTGACAGTGCTTTTGGTTGCTTGGAACAGACGCTGAATCGACGCAGCTTCCACGTGCGACGGTTTAGCGTTTGCCCAGACGCGGAAGAGAAAAGCCGCCAAATGAGCAAACTTTTACTTTCACTGGTGTGCTCTGTCTTATTTAACTGTTGCTAATAAACTGCTTATGTTTTCTCTTCCCCAGCCTAAACCAATGTGGATTAAAACGCGGGACTCTTTTCAGAAGCGCTCTCGCTTGTGCGCGCTTTGCCTCCGTAGCTTCCCCTTCATTGCCACAGAAAGTTGTCCGCGAGTATACATATGTGCACGAAGAGCCTTAATTGTGCGCGGGTAAATGTACTTATTAAATATAGACCTTTGTATATGTATACATGTGAATATGCTTTGTACTTCTGTGACCTATTTTTGTGTTTGTATTTGCTTTAACTGATGCTAAGGAAAGGGGAAGAATCCCGTCAAGGTGCTTTTATGCAGCTTTTAGATGCGAAGCATCTTAAGCTCGGGGCTATGTCACTCCCTCCATCCCTCCGCCGTGCGGCGTCCACACCCCTACTGCGCATGCGCATCCCCCTCCCCCTCCTCTCCTTGTCTCATCTCCTCTCCTCTCGGCATTCCTCCACTCCTCTCCTACGCTCCTTTCATCTCCCGATTGCGCAGTGAATGGCAACACCAGCGGCTCCGCGTGCGATAATGCGAATCAGCTTAGGTTAGAGGCGCGACGGTAGGCGCCCCAGAGGCACCGGCAACAGTCACCAATGCCGCGCGCGTTCGGTGCGAACGCGGGCAAAACGCCGACGGCGTCGACAACAGTTCTGCGCGTGGCTGGTGCTGCTGCATGTCCAAGTTTATACAGCTGCAAAAACTACCTTGAGTTGACCCCACGGCTGCTTCGCATACTACTCAGGGTTCCCGTACGGGAAGATGGTGTAATTTTTTTGTTCCTTGACCTTGCAATTTTTTTCTATGCTTTTTCTTCTTTGTAAGGAAAGGAGGGAAAATTTGAAAATATAGTTGAAGTTGAAACGGTACAGCCTCTTTTGTTGTGACTTGGGCCGATCGCAAAGACGGTGCAGTATAAGACAGCGTCTTAAAGTGATAGCAGTCGCGGAAAATAATGAGAAAGGCTAGCACACTCTTACTTGTATACGCATATTCTTTATATGTGACGTGACGCAGGCGAAACACGGTGGAGAGATATGTTATTGCTAGTGCGTTTCATTTCCGAGTCTGTCTAGATTTGTAGAGCCGAGTCTTGGGAGCATGTGCGCCCGTCCTATGCAGTGTAGCGCACACACCAGACATTGGAACGCACTAGCTCGCACGAGAGAAGTATTCCTGTCGTTATGGCTTATATGTTAGAGCACCGGACTGCTACCTAGGCTGGCTTAGGCTAAATGCCACTATATAATACTTAGGTACTTTTATTGAACATTGCCCGTAATTGAGCGACACAGGAAGCTGCCTGCCGAAAAAGTGCCTGGAATGAGCCAAGCAATACTTCGCAATAAATGTGGAGGCCAACGTAGCCCCCACAATTTATACAGTGCTGTGGAGAATCGTACTTCTATATACTGAGCCGACAATGTGTTTCTGTCTATTCGAGAACAGTATATTTTTCCTCCTTTAACTTCTCATATCTGCGGCTTCCCCTCCTCTCGAAAAACACTTAGACGAGATATGTTTCATTTTACTGTACCACTAATAATCGGCAAGAGTAGGTTATATCAGTCTGTTTCACCCGCCGTGTAGGCTCAATGGCAATGAAGTTCTAGTTATGAGCACGATGTGCCGTGCTCTATTACCGGCTGGGGTGGCGGCGTCATATATAGAAGGAAACTCAAAAGTGCTCTTGTACTTTGATTTGGGCGCTTGCTAAAAGGACCCTAAAGGTCTAAAGACCCTAAAGTCTATGTGGAGTGTTGAAATACCATTCCAGAAATATTTCAGTAGTTGTTTCGGGCCAAGGAAATACTTTTTTAAAGGGAAAAATGTCTCTGGAAGCTTCGCATACCTTAAGCACCATTGAAATCACCCGTCCCCGAGCTGGGACTGGTGGCGTTGAATACGCCATCGCCACCCTTTACAGCCGTCGATGAGTGAAACAGCGCCCTATAGAGGGCGCTAGGGTTTTCTCCGCGAAATTTAAGAGTCTGATAACGGACAAACCGAGCCAAGACGCAGCTTTGGATTGCCGGTGCAGCTGCTCTTGGTCAAGTGCTGTGGACCGTTGGGGAATCCCGCGACATCACGTGGACGTGGCATTCTATGCTACTTGTAGTTTATGTGAATTTCACGAGCCAGCAAAACGAGCGGAGCACTACGAGATCACGAAACTACTGAAACGCGAAAGAGCGGGCAGCGCAGATTGAAGAAAACAAAACTTTTCGACCTTTCCGACCGCCCGCGTCCGTTGTCAAGGGTAACGTCAATGATTTCTTTTTCTAAATATCAAATGGAACTGAAGTGGCATTTTCCCCGTCTTATAATGTAATACAATGATCTTATTTATTACGAGTGGTTGAGTATAATGACATAATTATAATAATGAGTGCCTTCGTCATCGGTATAGTACTTGAATATCTCAGGGGAATCTTTAATCGTGTCCTGCACTTACCTCAATTTATCGAATACTAAAGCTCTGCTTGCGATAACATTGAACTCCTTAGACGTACTCGAACAATGATCTAGCGCTTTAGCTTGACTTAATATTTGCCGTTAGTGTCCCTTTAAGGAACCTGAGGTGGACCGACGGTTATACCGAGGCCCTCCACTACAGTGTTTCTGCGCAGTCCAATAAATAAGTATTTACTGCTTAATTCATTAGCATGTTTCAAGTGTACCGCATGTAAACCTTGTTAAAGGTATTTTAGATAGGAAACAGGAAAACTCCCTCAGCGCCTGTGTTGAAATGAACGGATAGGGAACTTAGAGACACGCGTTTGCTTTATATTACAAAATGCGAAATTTGATCAAAATTAATTGTCAAAACCACTAGCACACTTCCTAGAGGTATATAAAAGATTTTTCTTAATTTAATATCTTGGTTTAAAATTTTTAGGCAAGTCTAATTTCCACACATTTCTACCGTATGAAATAGCAGGCTAAATACAGGGATGTGGAGCCAACAGCAAACGTTATGTAGTGAAACTTGGATCATATCTAAAATATCGTAACAAGGTGGTTCGAGCTAAGTAAAATAACTTAACAAAAAAATTGCATGTGAGGAAATCAAATAGCAGTTGCTTCAATGCGGTAGTTTCCGCAACTAAACTTCAAGAAAGGTGCATTATTCTAGAATGTCTACAATTATTGGATACATGGTGCCAGCAGATATATTTTCTGGAAACAATACTTGATAGACCCGAATGCATTTTATCAAAGCAGAAATTTATACTCTGCTGGTTATGAATGACCGCCACCACAAACTATTTCTTTCACAGGTAGACACATCTTCTATCCAAGAGAGCCTGTACCACGACACACATCACCAATCCTCTCTACGAATACGAGAGCAAGACGGCTTCGTGCAAGTCGTAAGTATTTTGTTCAATATTAGCATCTTTACAGAAATAACAAATTAGGACCACTTATTGAGTTGGATATGAAACGACTCGGCACGCTCGTGGGGTAAATCAGCCTATTTTACCGAGAAAGCCCTCTACTTGCCCTTTCATTGATGTTTTTGCCCGGTACCGATGCACTGGTAAAGTACAGCAGGTATCTGGCCTTTGCTTACAATAGAATATTCTAGACCACATAGTGTGCTTTCATCTGCAGCTGTTGAAAAAATGCATAGAAGGAAACTTGTGCCCGAATTGACGAAGTCAGAGCGCTCTTGGTTTGCAAATATCTAGTCTAATATAACCCACGATGGCGGGAAAGATCACTCTTGGTTGACGCCTTTATATGGATGCACCATATACCAAATTTATTTATTTTATTTATTTTACATAATTTCAAGGCCTGTATGCGCTACAGAAAGGAGTGGTACATACACAGAAAAATAATGCAGAACAATGAATAAAAGATTTGTTAGATGGTATGGAAAACAGCAGTCTTGAACCTCGATGCGTCTGTATATTGGCGACCGATGCGAGAAGGTGGTTCCTGTCATTGCACGTGTGAGGTAAGAACTAGTAATAGTACGCATTCGTGCGAAAGGATGGCACGAAAACTTTACGAAGGTGATCTTTCCAGGATGAAAAGTAAGAAGGAGGTGTTAGAAGTTTCTCTTTTAATACCGGGTTGTGGTAAATCTTATAGAAAAGGACAGAGGAGACTGTACGCATGAAGTACTGAAAGATCCGGTATGTTACGGGTTTGCTTCATGAGTGTAACGCTATCATGACGAGAGTGATTAGATACAATGAAGCGGGATGCGCGGTTCTGAATGGCTTCGAGGGAGAGGGTTAGTGATGCTTGTAGAGGATCCCAGATGGCCGAGGCATATTCTAATTTTGATCGAACAAGTGTTTTGTAGAGCGTCAGTTTTAAAGATGCATGAACGGCGTAAGTTTCTGCGCAGGTGGCCTAGCGTGCGACTAGCGTTAGAAGCCATACGAGTATATTCAACGTGCTTGCGCCTAGATAGATCGTGAGTCATGTAAAGGGAGAGATACTTCTGAAAATTACCTTGACAGAGAGGACACCTATTCAGAAAATACATGCGTGCGTCAGTATTGTTAGTGCGGCGTGATATGCGCATATAATTACATTTATTCAAGTTTAGTATCATGTTCCTTGCATTGCACCATATGGATAAATTGTTAAGGTCTTCTTGTAATCTAGTGGACTCGGCGGGGTCACTCACCTTATGATATATTACACAGTCATCAGCAAATAGGTTAATTGAAGACGATTTCATGCAGTCAGGGAGGTCGTTATTATAAATTAGAAAAAGCAGAGGCCCGAAGACGGATCCCTGCGGGACCCCTGATGCAACCGATAGCAGAGGAAGCGTTATTAGCAGTTACGCACCGGGTTCCATTGGAAAGAAAGTCCCTAATCCCAGCTAATATTAAAGTATCAATGTTACACTAATCGACTTTAAGCTTTAGTAGATCGTGCGTTACGGTATCAAAGGCCTCAGCATAGTCCAAGAAAATACAGTCAACGTCAAAGTAATTGTCAGATGCAGCAAAAGGATCATTAGTAAAGCAATCTGGTTGGGTTTCGCACGAGTCCATTTTTCTGAAGCCATGTGTGACAGGAATGAAAGAATGAATTGTTCTCCGAAAAGTCAACAAGGTGAGACTAAATAATGTGTTCCAAAAGTTTGCATGAGATGCTTGTAAATGAAATGGGACGGTAGTTCTCGGGAGCATGCGCATTGCCTGACTTTGGGACTGGAACCACTTTTCCTTTTTTCCACTGCACGCGGGAGCAAAGAACACTGCAACGGCTGAGCAAAAATTTTAGAAAGAATAACAGATGAAAACACTTCAGTGCACTTTATTATTTTCTAATTAACACTATCAGGCCAACTGGCAGACGATATCTCCAGATCATTGATTAGCCGGCTAATACCGAATCAGTATGTTATTATGTGATCAAAATGTGAGAATATTTTAGACTGGCTGCACCCCTGGTACGTTCTTCATTCGATGATTTTATCGGTTTCGATTTAAAGATTATATAAACCTTATTGTCGGTTACGGTGAAATATCAGGCCACATTATTTTACTGAGATTAACACGAACGCTTTCTGAACGGCATTGCTTGTATTTTCAATGACATTGTCTGAACTTGTTGTGGTAGGTACATCACTGCACAAACTTCACCCAACCCTCTCGGCGACAGTAGTCGGAACATATTCATTATTGTTATCTATTTCGCTTTCTGCATTGATATTAATTCGCCTAATAAAAACAGAAACCCTACGTGTAGCTTGTCTTCACCTACGTCTAGTACGGTTGGCCTGGGCACCTGGCCACAAAGGTTGGTTTCAAGTATATTAGACTCTCCTTAATTTTACGCTTGCGGGGCCGCAAAATTCGGTCCAATTATACAAACGGTAGACTCAAGAAACGGTATCAAAATGAACGTACTCAACCATAGTTTTATTGCTTGACTAGGTCTATAACTGACTTTTGGTTTCTTGCTCTTGAACTGCGACGTAACTGGTCTTATGCCAACAGCGCCGATATCTTTAAACACTTGCTCAGTATCACGCGACAGGAAAGAAACAGCAACGAAGGGAGCATCGGCGACAAATATAAAGATAAATTTATATAAAACAGCTTCACCAGGTGCGGAAGCAGTAGCATCGGCGGCTGAATTTCTCGTGTATTACAGCGAAGCTGCGATAGCATCCCCGGATTCTTTCGCGTCCGTCGACAGAAATCTATCATCATGAATGGCTCATACCCTTGTAAGCAGAGCAAAAATGCAAAGGCTCATAGCGCCGAAAGGCAGAGGCTACACGCACTCAGCAAAGTGCAGCGAACAGTGCACACCTTCTTTGGAATCACGCATAAAGCCTGCAGAACAGCATACGTTTCAATAAAGAACAAGCTCAAAAAAGCATCCCATCCACATAATTGATTATAATGCACTCGTGATAGCATTTCGAAGCACGTAGCGCTCCCTGCGTACGTTTCCCGGTAAAGATTACTGTTCACAAGCTGCCGTGGCGAAGCCAGCTTGGGACTTGGGGTGTGACATCCCTAGCATTTTCTATATAAAATAACCAGCCTAGCAAATAATTTCAACGTTGTTGCAGCACCACTGTCGACTGGCGGCTGGCCTGTTGTCAAAATTGCGATTCTTCCCATTCCTAATATTACTCTAACGTAGCACTACTACCATTACTCTTAAGCCATAAATCATTGCATAGCACCCACAGCCGTAGTGGTGGTTTTCAACAGCTTCGCTGGGCATTCACTTTCGTAGGGCAGGGATCCTCATCATCATCATCAGCCTATATTTATGTTCACTGCAGGGACGAAGGCCTCTAACTGCGATCTCCAATTACCCCTGTCTCGCACTAGCATACTCCAACGTGCGCCTGCAAATTTCCTAACTTCACCCTACCTGGTTTTTTGCCGACCTCGACTGCGTTTCCCTTCTCTTGGTATTCATTCTGTAACCCTAATGGTCCATCGGTTATACCGCTTAGTAGCTCAATTTCTTCCGCTTAATGCCAACTACAATATCGGCTATCCCGTTTGTTCTTTGATCCACACCGCTCTCTTCCCGTCTCCTAACGTTAGTCATAAGATTTTTCGTTCCATCGTTCTTTGTGTGGTCCTTAACTTGTTCTCGACCTTCTTTATTAACCTCCAAGTTTCTACCTCATATGTTAGCACCGGTAGAATGCAATGATTGTACACTTTTCTTTTCAACGACAGTGGTAAGCTCACAGTCAGGATTTGGCAATGCCTGCCGTATGCACTCCAACCCAATTTTATCCTTCTGTAATTTCCTTTCTTATGATCAGGGTCCCCTGTGAGTAACTAGATAAATGTACTCCTTTACTGATTGTAGAGGCTGACTGGCGATCCTGAATTCTTGTTCTCTTGCCAGGCTATTGAACATTATCTTTGTCTTCTGCATATTCATCTTCAATCCAATTCTTACACTTTCTCGGTTAAGGTCCTCAATCATTTGTTGTAATTCGTCTCCATTGTTGCTGAATAGGACAATGTCATCTGCAAACCGAAGGTTGCTTAGATACTCGCCGTTGATCCCGACTCCTAAGCCTTCCCAGTCTAAGAGCTTGAATATTTCTTCTAAGCATGCAGTGAATAGCATTGGAGAGATTTTGTCTCCTTGCCTGAGCCCTTTCTTGATAGGTAACTTTCTACTTTTCTTGTGGAGAACCAAGGTAGCTGTGGAATCCTTGTAGACATTTGCTCAGATATTCACGTATGCCTCCTGTACTCCTTGAGTACGCAATGCCTCTATGACTGCTGGTATCTCTACTGAATCAAATGACGTTTCATAAAATATGAAAGCCATATAGAGAGGTTGATTGTACTCCGCAGACTTCTCGATTAACTGATTGATGACATGGATATCATCCATCGTAGAATATCCCTTCCTGAGGCCAGCCTGTTTTCTTGGTTGGCTGAAGCCAAGTGTTGCCCTGATTCTTTTGGAAGTTATCTTGGTGAATATTTTATACAATACTGAACGCAAGATAATGGGTGCTATAATTCTTCAATTCTTTTATGTCTCCCTTCTTATGGATTAGTATAATGTTGGCATTCGTCCAGCTTTCTGGTACACTTGAAGTTGTGAGGCATTGCGTATAAACTGCCGCAAGCTTTTCACGCATGATATCTCCTCCATCTTTAAATAAATCTACTGTTATTCCATATTCTACAGCAGCTTTTCTCCTGGTCATGTCTTTCAAGGCCCTGCTAATTTCATCGCTAGTTATAGAAGGAGCCTTTGTACCCGGTTCACAACTATTTCGATTTATTTATTTATTTATTTATTTATTTATTTCACAATACTGCAGGCTATGACAGACCCAAGCAGCAGTGGGAAATCAAAACATAATTAGTATAAATCGGGATTACAAACGGATAACGCCATTAGCAATCAAACAGGCTTACATCACTACACATATAATACGTACTTTGTAACAAGCAAATAGAAAACTAAAACAACAATTTTTCCAGTGCTGTTTGAAAATCAGCCTCCTCAAAAATGGTTTTAGGAAGAGCGTTCCAGTCATAAATTGTCTGGGGACAAATATCGGATTCAGTGCATGGTCATGATTGTGTCGAGTCTTTCTGGTGTCTAAGGGTTTTACATATGAAGGTATGCACATGTCAAATTTACCTTTCAACATGTTATGCAAGAACACTATACGAGCATATTTTTGATGCACCAGTAATGTTGTAATCCCGTGTTCTTGCTTCATGAACCCAAAAAAGAATTTGATTGCCTTTCTTTGTAACATCTCAAGTTTATATATATACATATATATCCTGCTTAGTTTCGCGATCTCCAATTAGGGAAGAATATTCTAATTTCGACCTTATGTAAGTATTGTACGCTGGTAACATTACCTTGCTGGAACTTTGTTCAGTTTCCTTCTTAGGAAACAACTTCTTATATGCTGATGCACATATATCTGAAACGTGAGCTGACCAGGATAATTTAGAAGTAAGTGTAACGCCTAAATACTTCCAGCTTGCAACCTTTGCTATTTCTTGGTTACAAAGAGTATAGGAATAAGAACTAGGCTGTAATTTACGTGTAACTGTTAATACGTGCAACTTACGTGCACTGTTAATTTCCATATCCCAAGTTCGACACCACTGCTCAATCTTGGTCCTGCAATACAACGTGATCACTCTCACACAATATCTCCTTGTATATAGTACAATCATCAACAAAAAGTTTTCTACACACTGTAACAGGCAAACATTCCATAAGATCATTCACATAAAGTAAGAAAAGCAAGGGTCCGAGTACACTGCCCCGAGGCACACCAGAAGAAACTAGGGAGCATATCAGACGCACACTCATTCACTACAACAAAATGTTTTCTGCTATGCAAGTATGCTTCAACCCATTTCACTAAGTAGCAGGGAAGGCCGGTTAATTTCAGCTTTTGTATTAGTTTCGTAGTGCGACACCTTGTCAAACGCCTTGCTAAAATCTATAAAGAATGCATCTTTTTGCCCCGAGTGGACCAATGTCATTATAAAGTCACGTACAGTGGTGAGTAACTGAGTCGTAGTAGATCTTCCCTTGGTAAATCCTGTTGTGATAAGGAGACAAAATTTTATTATCAGACAAAAAAGACCTTATATATCCAGCTATGACGTGTTCCATAAGTTTCGAACAAGTAGATATAATCCACAGGGCCTATAATTTGTTATGTTAAGCTCGTCGCCTTTATTAAAAATCGGCACAACGCGTCCTATTTTTCAGACATCAGGAAGCTCACTAGTGGTTAAATAAAGTTGAAAAAGATTTGCCAAGTAGTCGGCAATCTGCGCTGCAAAGCGTTTCAAGAACGCAGTAGGGATGCCATCCTTACCCGCGCTTTCTTTCGTTCAATTTACGTAGCATAGATAGAACCCCCGCGCTTGTTATCAGTGGTATTTCTGTCTTCAAAAGTTCCTTGTGTATGCTGTAGTTGTCATTAGGGGAAAAACACTGTGAAAGTATACATGAAATACGTGAGCTATATCAGCTGCGTTATCGACAAGGTGATAATTTACTGAAATTTTTCGAATAGACTCATTTGTCTTTTCGCAATAACGCCAAAATTTTTATGGATCCGTTCTAAGAAATTCTGGAAGTAAAAAAGTGACGTAAGTAGGCTTTGCTTGTTGCACCTTAATTGCCAATTTGTTGCTCAGTTACATGAGGGTCCTGTTACACTTATTTTGTTTCTTTCTCAATCGTTTTAGTTTACGTGTATGATTCACGACTAACCCACGGATCTTTGCGATTTTTACTAGCCCTTCTCATAGGTACAAAGTTTTTAGTACAGAATGACACTACTTGTTTAAGGTGACACCATAGGTCACGAGCATTCCCAGAATGAGCAGCAATAACTAGCGTTTTCTCTAAATAATCAATATTTTAGGTATCATCACTTCGTTCAAAATCTCTATGATTTGTCCCACTAGATCGACTGCATCTTGCATCCCTGGGACACGACCAGGTGAAAAACAACAATTTATGGTCTGAAATACCAGGCTCAACTACATTAGTATATTAAAAAAAGATTCACTGACAAAAAAAGGTCCAGAAGTGCTTGCTCTCAAGTAAAATCACATACAATTTGTTCAACATTCAAAGGAAGCGTTATATCAAGAATAGCATCCGTATTATCGCATTCACCGTACGCCAAATGTTTCGAGTTTATAGATGGCAAGTTGAAGTCTCCTGTTATTATATTTCGCTGCAAAACTTAACCAATTGATTACACAGTCTAGGAAGAAAAGACACATGAGCATCAGGTGCCCTGTAAACCGCAGAGTACAAACGACAACACATTTGTTGTGATGTTTAGAAACAAGATCTCATGATCTTCGATTTGTAGCATGACATGAACATCTATACCAGACTTAGCAATCACTGCAATTCCCCCACCACATGAACCACGATCGCGTCGATATATGCTAAAACCAGGCGGAATAACTTCACTATCACAAACGTTTTCATTTAACCAGGTCTCAGTCAAAACCACCAAGTGAGGGCCGTAAGTAAGTAACAAAATTTCCAGTTTATCTATTTTGTTGACAATGCTCCTGGAATTCAAGGAAAGGTTACGCAAAAATTTGTCAGGTATCTGTGATCGCTATGACTCGGAAGCCTGGCTGTCAGCAGCTAGAACTGGAACACGTGTGGAAGATGCATCATCCTATACGTAAAGCGTTTTTGCATTGCGAAGTTTATCATTAACGAGTGACACTTTCTTTCCCGTTTTCTCGTGTTTCGTAGTTAGCCATAGCTGTTTTCTTTTTCTTAGGGTTTCCAAAGAGTAATCATTTTGGATAACAATGTTCGTCCCTTTTAGCTTTGCAGATCTGCCGAGCACCTTCTGTTTCATAGTCCTGAAAATGAATAACCGGGCGGTTTGACGAGGATTTCCCAAGCCGGTGAATTCGACCTACTGATTCGCAATTTACTCCAAGTTAATCACAAAAAAAACTTCATTGATAACTTTGCGCCGAAGTACTTCTTAAGATTCATTCGGCCCCTCCGTAATTCCAAAGACCGCCAAGTTATTTCGACGATTTCGGTCCTACAGTGCAGTAAGCTTACTTTGTTGCTGCATGATAATCTTTCGAAATTTCATGACGTTATCATTTAAACTATCAATGATACCAGCTTTCTCACTCACTTCCTTTAGTTTGTTCTCGACTTTCACTAAACGCGCACCGAATTTGTTTAGAACCTTTTGAGTTTCAGTAAGTTTCAATTTCACTTCCTTCAAGTCGCTACGGATAGCCACTTGACCTGTCAGCATTGCTATTACCGGGATTTTCTTCAACATCCCCACACAGTAATGATGTGCAGACATGAACACAATCACATACGATGGCCCCGCAGGGGCGTCTGCGTAAGCAGGCGTTTGGTCTGTGGCGACACCACGGACCCAAGCATACGAGGGCCGTACCCTCCCGCGTCTAACCGTGCGCGGCTTAGCCGTATCCGGGGAAAAGGGGATCCTGGGGGTTGAGCCGATGCCGGGAGTTTAGACCTTTAAGGACCCTCGGCGGAGGCAACACACCCCTTTGGCCTCGGCTTCACGTAGACAGCACCCCCGGACTGACCCACCCGGGGGAAATCGGTATTTGCATTTTCCTGTCCCCCTCTTAAGTCTTCGTTTCTCTCTCTTTCTCAATTTCAATCTTTCCTGTCTTCTACTCACTTCATTTCCTTCTCGTTTTTCCAGACAGCGAGGGTTAACCGTGTGTATCTATCCAGTCTTGGGTAGGTACATTAGGTTATAGTGGCGGTGCATAGCTGGCGTCTGCAGGTTTTTCGTAACCTGTAGCGACCCCTTGTTGGGCTCGGTGATGGGTGGCTACCACCGCCGCCGAATTTTGAAACCATATTATGGCAGAAGCGCTCCCCCGACTTCCAGATAGGCCTCTGAAACGGGGTCGCACCGATTCACTCTTTCAATTTACCCTAAGAACTGATCTAGACACCGTCCCAAAATACCATGTCCTTCACAGTGAAGGAAACACAACGGTAAGAAAACTGTCACCTTTCTTAGTATCGAAATGCTTAGCAAATACGATCGGACCTGGCTATAAAGCCTCAAAGATGGCAAGCGGAGACCTCCTCTTTGAACTGACAAAGAAAGATCAAATCGAAAATCTCGCTGAACTCACAAGTGTCGGTGATATTAAAGTCACAATCTCTCCACATCGCTCGCTCAACACAAGCCGGGAAGTAATATCACAAGAAGATTTCCTAAACCTTAGTGACGAAGAGCTCCTTGAAGGATTCCAAGATGAAAACGTAATTAAGGTACAAAGGATTAGACTCCGACGAAATGACCAACAAATCCCCACGAAACACGTGATACTAACACTTGGAACTAGTACTGTACCCACATCACTCGAAGCAGGATACCTATGAATCAACGTCCGACCATACATACCGAACCCGAGGCGGTGCTCCAAGTGCCAGCGGTTCGGACATGCATCACAATCATGCAGAGGAAAAGAAACATGCGCGAAGTGTAGTGCCAACGACCATCCCTCTGACAACTGCAATACTCCTGCCCATTGTGCCAATTGCAAGGGAGACCATCCTGCTTACTCACGGAGCTGCCCTTGCTGGAAAAAAAAGAAACAGAAATAATTGCAATCAATGTAAAAGAAAAAAATTCATTCTATGAAGCGAGGGAAAGGTTGGGGCACTTACCTCAACTTAGATATGCCAGTGCGGCGTGGCAGGGGGCAGCGCCACACCGGTTTCAGGAAACTACAGGGTCCGCGCGCAGTACTCGTGCAGAGAGAGAGAGAGGAACGTGGTGGGAAAGGCAGGGACGTTAACCGGAAAAGATTCTGGTTTGCTACCCTGCACTGGGGGAAGGGGAAGGGGAAATGAAAGGTGGAAAGAATAGGGAAGAGAAAAAGCAGTCACGAAAAAAAATCAAGGAATTAAAAAAAAGAAAAAGAAAGAAAAGGAGGATGTTGGAAACGTCTGTGAGAACTATAGTCTGTCAGATAGTCCACTCGATCGCAAAAACTTCAAGAGTGCCTTGACTGACTTATTGTGTGACGACTGTATAGGCCGGCGTTCCAGGACTGTCTGCTCCGAAAGCGGCCGGTCGTCAACACGTGCCAGCGCGGTCGCGAATGACTGCCTATGTGCGCTGTATTGGGGACAGTGACAAAGTACGTGCTCGATTGTTTCCTCGTCGCCGCAGTGGTCACACGCAGCACTATCCTCCCATCCAATGCGGAAAGCAAACGACTTTGTAAATGCGACACCAAGCCACAGTCGGCAAAGTACTGTTGTTTCGGGTCGGGATAGTCCAGGTGGAGGTCGAAGTCGAAGACAGGGGTCCAGTCGATGCAGACGTGTGTGTTGCAAACTAGGTGTGTTCCACAACGATTGTGTGGCATCGTTTGCAAGCACTCGAAGTTTCGCTGCTGCATCTGTTCGTGACAGCGGGATTGGTTCCTGTGCGCCGTCTTCATGAGCAGATCGAGCAGCTTCATCAGCATATTCGTTGCCCATTACGCCACAGTGGGTAGGGAGCCACTGAAAGGTGACGTCGTGTCCTTGCTCGACGAGGCAATGAAGGAGCTCTCGGATTTCGAGGACTAGTTGTTCGTAGGGTCCACGGTCTAAGGCGGAAAGCAAGCAATGTAGCGCTGCCTTGGAGTCACTGAAAACACTCCATTTGTTAGGTGGTTCCTCACGAATTATGCGAAGTGCGCTACGAAGAGCAGCAAGCTCCGTGGCTGTCGATGTCGTCTGGTGTGATGTCTTGAATTTCATGGTGGAGACTTTCGCAGGAAAAAACACTGATCCTGGAGAACCGTCCATGGTGGTTGAACCATCACTGTATAGATGGGTAGGATCACTGTATTTTTCGTAGAGCATGATCAGCGAAAGTTGCTTGAGAGCTGGTGATGAGAGTTCGGCTTTCGTTCGAATTCCAGGCACTGTCAGTCGAACTTGTGGCTGAGCCAAGCACCAAGGAGGAAACAAAACTCTCGTTGCAGCTGTGTAACCTGATGGAAGGTATATACGATAAGGCAGTATTGTCTGACAAAAAGAGGCACGTGGTCGGTCTTCTGGCAGTGAGGCTAGATAGTGGGAAGGGGCGTGAGCAAGGTGCCTGACGTGTGCTCTGAGCACTTCCATAATAATGTGAATCTTCGCTGGGTAGTCATGTGCAATTGCAATGGTTTCTGATGTTGATGTACATCGTGGCAACCCTAGATAGACCCTAAGTGCCTGTGCCTGAGCACTTTCGATTGTACGAATGTTAGTTCTACAGGTATTGGTCAGCACTGCCAAGCTGTACCTCAGATACCTGAGAAACAGCGTCCTGTAGAGTTGAATCATCGCGTGTACTGAAGTACCCCAGGATTTTCCTCCAAGAAACTTGAAGAGATGAGAGATGGCTGTCAGGCGCTTCTTTAGGTTGGTGACATGGGGACTCCAACAAAGGTCACGATCGATGATTACCCCTAAGAACCTGTGCGTTCTGACGTAAGGGATATTTTGTCCATCGATGGTTATGGTGTATGGTGTCATTCGTTTCCGGCTAAATGCGATCAATGCGCATTTTTCCGGGGAAATCTTGAGGCCTTGTTCATTAAGGTACGTCGCTATCAACGCCGCAGATTTTTGGAGCCTAGCACGTACTTGAGGACGCGTCACGCCAGATGCCCAGACGCATATGTCATCCGCATATATTGACACCTTCACCGTATTTGGTAGGCATTCTACCGAGGGCAATGAGCACAAGATTGAAGAGTGTTGGGCTCAACACACTACCCTGTGGTACTCCACGGTGTGTAAAGTGTTGAGAAGTTGGGCCATCTTCAGTATTCACAAATAGAGACCGCATATGTAAATAACTGCGTGTCCAACGATAAAGCCTACCGCCGAGGCCAAACATTTCCAGAGCCTCTAATATAGCCTCATGAAGAACATTGTCATATGCTCCTTTGATGTCGAGGAACATGGCGACAGATAATCGCTTACACGCCTTTTGATGTTGAACGTAAGTAACCAAATCGATGACGTTGTCAATGGAACATCGGTGACGTCGAAAGCCAGCCATAGCGTCTGGATAAACTTCATAGCGTTCCAGGTACCATTCAAGTCTGGCGAGGATCATTCGTTCCATCACCTTCCCAATGCAACTGGCCAGCGCGATTGGGCGGTAGGAAGTAATCTCTAGAGGAGACTTGCCCGGTTTGAGGAGTGGTACCAGGCGGCTGGTCTTCCATTCTTGAGGAACGTTTCCATTCTCCCAGGACTCATTGAAGATGTTCAGCAAGGCACTTCGAGCTAGTTCACCGAGGTGGCACACGGTACGGTAAGAAATACCATCTGGTCCAGGTGACGACGACCGATTACATAGGGCAAGTGCCGCGTCGAGCTCTTGAATGGTGAACGGCAGATCCATGGGTGAGTCCCGTGTGTCCGGAACGTAGTCAAAGGTAAGGGAACTTGATCCCGCTGACTGGCCTGTAATCATGGCGCAGAAATCTTCCGCCACGTCAAAGTCTTATCGGCGTTGGAAAAGTGCTAGTGCCTTGAATGGAAAGCGTTGTTCCGGAACGGAACATAGGCCTCTCACAGGTCTCCATATTTGAGACAGTGGCTTGCGGGGGTCAAGGGACTCACAATACTTTGTCCATAGCTCCGATTCCAGTTTATCTATGCGGCGTTGTATCTTCTTTTGAGTGTGCCGGGCTGTCCTTAGATCGTGAATGGACTTCGTGCGTCGGTATCTGCGTTCGGCGCGACGACGAATAGCACGAAGTCGCTCCAACTCCAGGTCGAATTGCGAATACTTCGATGAGCACATGAGCGTGCACATAGCGGTCTGCGCCGCTTGATTAATAGCTTCCTGCAGTCCAGTTAAAAGAGCTTTCTGACAAGCGTCCTCCAGGTGGTTTTTAAACACAGTCCAATCAATTCTTCGTAGTGTGCTTGGCGTGTGAGTGTTAGACATGCCGTCAATCTTGAGGTAGGTGGGGATGTGATCGCTGCCATGTGTCTCAATGTCCAAAAACCACTTAACGCGCGTGGCAAAGCGGCGTGATACAAAGGTCAAGTCCAGGCAGCTGCTGTACACTGTGCCCCGTAGAAACGTAGGACTAGCGTCATTGAGCAGCAAGAGGTCATGATTGGAGGAAAACGAAGCGAGTCTTCGTCCGGTTGCGTTGACTTTTGAGCTTCCCCAAATAGGTGTGATGGGCGTTAAAGTCCCCGGTGATAATCCAAGGACCAGGAGACGCTTTTATTATGTCTTCTAGTCTTACTCGTGCAGAAACTCCATCCGCCCTCTTGGTGGTAGCAGCCAGAGCTGCTCCATCATCATCGAATACGGGCCGGCAGACCACAGTGTCGCAGGGCCCAAAGTTGAACCGAACTCCACGGCCCGAGACGCGCGCTTCGGTGCCTGGCTCTCGATCGTCCAGAGCCTCGGAGAAGGCGATGGAGGTCGACCCAAAAACACCGGCGTCATTGGCGCCAAAAAATCCGCGCTCCCTGGAGCGCAGCAAGAAGGAGAAACTTCTAGTAACTGCGCCGAGAGAGGGAGCGGTAACCTGAACGGCTACCGCCCTTGATTAGTGATCTTTTTATTACATGTCACCTATCTCACACACACACACACACACACACACACACACACACACACACACACACACACACACACACACACACACACACACACACACACACACACACACACACACACACACACACGTACATAAGTAAACAATTTTATTTGTCTTACAATGGCTTTCATCATCCATTGGAACTGTAGAGGCCTGATTCATAATCAACGTGACATCAAAGACATAAATACGCTATCGCCAGTTGCATTCTGCCTTCAAAAACGAACTTAGGCCGCAAAAATACACACTTCTTGAAAGGTTTTACTGTCGTACGTAAGGACGGCGAACACTCCAGCCGTCTGTCAGGAGGACTCGCCATAGTTGGGCAGGGTGGCACGCCTACCCGAAATGTCCAATTAAATACATCTCTCGAGGCTGTAGCGATAACCGTTCTGTCTCAAAAAACCATCACCGTTTGTTCACTATATCTTCCACCCCATACCTATTTTACTACTAAAGATTCAGAAAATTTTACAGACCAGCTACCGGAGCCTTTTGTTTTAGTTGGAGATTTTAATGCTCATTGTACTCTTTGGGGTAGTGGCAAAGCTGACCCAAGAGGGCAGCTCATTGAAGATTTTATCTTGTCAAATGATATCTGCCTTTTAAACTCGGGAGCATCGACGTATTTTTCACCAACTTCACGCACTTTTAGTTGTTTAGATTTAGCTTTTTCTTCACCATCTCTTTTTAGCGATCTTAAATGGGAAGCCCTTGACACGTCATATGGTAGTGATCACCTGCCCGCAATCATAAAACTCTTACCATCACCACCACCCTTAGGCATTAAACCACGCCGGTGGAAACTGCAGCTTGCTGACTGGCCAGTTTTTATGGAGCATGTGAAACTGGATGTAGTCTTCTCGCCAGATCTGAGCGTTCATGAACTCAATAAAAAGTTCGTTGAGGTTATTATCTCAGCCGCAGAAACAGCGATACCTCAGTCATCCGGTATTTTGCGCAAAAAACTAAATACCTGGTGGACAGACGAGTCTACCGAAGCGAAAAAACAACAAAATAAGACCTGGGAAATCTTACGAAGGTATCCAACCTATAACAACCTCCTAGCCTTTAAACAGGCCAAAGCCAAAGCAAGATTTGTTCGGCGCCAGGCAGAGAAATTGTCATGGCAAAAATACGTATCTTCAATTATTAGTTCGGTCACATCTAAATAAATGTGGGACCAGGTTAGAAAACTTAAAGGAGAATACGAATCATACACGATACCACTACTTACAAGGCCAGGCACACAAACAACACTAGAAGACCAGGCCAACTTATTAGGCGAACACTTTTACAACATCTCAAGTTCAGCGAATTACTCAAACACATTTTTTAAATACAAAGAGTCGGCTGAGAAACAGAGACTGCCCATTACCGGCGCTTCAATGGAACGATATAATGACACTCTTACAATGAAGGAATTAAACAGGGTTCTATCGGCCGGTAAAAAAACAGCACCAGGTCTTGACCGGGTCCACTACACAATGCTGGCACACCTACCTAAAACATCGGTAGAGGCATTCCTTAAATTTTTCAACAAGATATGGCAATCTGGGTTAATGCCCATAGATTGGAAAAACGCAGTAGTAGTGCCTTTTCTTAAATCCGGCAAACTCGCAACATCTCCAAGCAGCTACAGACCCATTGCATTAACAAGTTGTCTAGCCAAATCATACGAGAGAGAGAGAGAGAGAGATTCAACTTCAATGGTGCCAGCAATTCACGAGGGCGGACGCAGCCTCCCTCCGCTTAGCAGACGGCCGAGATCCCCTGGGTCTCAGCGGCTGCCTCGGCTAGCTGGACGGCCCAGACCTGGTCTTGCTGCTCTGAGCTGAGCAGCAGGGTCTCCCACTGCAGCCGGTTTTGAATTTTGCGGCCCTCGAAAGGAGCCGCCTTCGAGCATGCCCATAGAATATGTGGCAGATCCGCCCTACATTTACATAATTTGCATTGATCGTTGTATTGCCCTGGATAGAATCTGCTGCAGGCCACCGGGTTTGGATACATGTTTGTTTGCAGGAGGCGCCAGGCCACCGCCTGTTTCCTAGTTAGCGCGGGATGAGCTGGTGGGTACCGGGCCCTTCGCCGCCAATAGTAATCGGTTATTTCTTTGTAGCTGACCATGCGGTCTCCTCTCGTTCCCGGATGGGCGGGCTCACTTGCTCGGCGAGTAAGCCCTCGAGCTACGTTGTGAGCCGCCTCGTTGCCGGCGAGAGAGGAGTGCGCGGGTGCCCAAATAATTTGGATCGTCCCGTGATGACGGTCGCTGTTACTATTTAAAATTTTGAGCGCCTCTGGCGAGATGCCTCCTTTCGCGAAATTGTGAACTGCAATTTTTGAGTCGCTTATGATAACTCTCGTTTTCGTGGAGGCCACCGCTAATGCTATGGCTGCTTCCTCCGCAACTTCGGCGTTGTCCGTTCTCACGGTGCCGCTCGCGAAGGGTTCTCCGTCCGCGTTTACCGCTACTACGGACATCCCTTTGCGTTCTCTGTATTCCGCGGCCTCTACGTAGGCCACGCCCTCTACGTCATGGGATTTGCGCTCAATGTTGCGCACCCTTGCCTCTCGTCGCTCCTTGTGGTGCTCCGGGTGCATGTTCTTGGGCAGTGGAGGAATTTTAAATTCCCTCCTCGTCTCTAGTGGAATGCTTAGTTTGGTGCCGTGTTGCGCTTCATATCCAATTTTGAGTTTCTGTAGAATGTGTCGCCCCGTTGGGGTTTCTGTGAGTCTTTCGTATTGGGCGGTAGTGTGCGCCTCGATTAGTTCGTCAAGCGTCTTGTGTAGCCCCAACTCTAACAGTTTGTCGTTGGGTGTTGGGACTGGGACACCAATTGCCTGTTTGAAGGATCGTCTGATGATGCATTCCATCTTGTTTTTTTTCTGCTACACCAAATCTTAGGTACGGTGCCACATAGACGACGCGGCTTATGACGAAGGCCTGCACTAAACGAATTAGGCTGACCTCAATCATGCCGTAGTGTCTATTGGCAATCCGTTTGATTAGCCTTAGTGTTTGCTGTGCGCTGTTTTCTAGCGCCTTGATGGTACCGAGGTTTCTGCCTTCCGCATGCAACCGGACTCCTAGGACTTTGATTTGGTCTACGATAGGTATCGGGCCCCCGTTCACCTTGATGTTATATTCGGTGTTCCTCCGCATTGTTTCCTGGTCGTAGGGTACACCAGCAGGACTTCGGACTTTTGAGAGGAGCAACTGAGCCCCTTCTCTGCCGCGTAGCGTTCGACGGCCCCCGTGGCCTGTTGGAGGGTTTCCTCGATTTGGCGTTCGCTGCCGCCTGTCACCCACAACGTTATGTCGTCGGCGTACAGGCTGTGGTTGAGGCCGCGGATCTTACTGAGGATTTTCGGCAGGCCGATCACGGCCACGTTGAAGAGAAAGGGGGACAATACCGAGCCTTGCGGCGTTCCCCTACTACCCAGTTTTATGTCATCATACTTGATGTCTCCTATCGTGATTTGAGCTGTGCGGTTCGAGAGGAAGTCCCGGACGTAGGTCTAGGCCTTGCGACCTACCCCCAGGTCCTGGAGGTTCCCTAGGACCGCTTTGTGCGTAATATTATCGAAGGCCTTGGTGAGGCCAAGCCCTAAGATGGCTTTCAGTCCCGTTCCTCTGCCCTGCGCGTCGAGGTTTTGATGTTTTATTTGGAGCAGGACGTCCTGCGTGGACAGTTTCGGCCTGAACCCGATCATCGTGAGCAGATACAGACCTCTATCCTCCATGTAGTTGCTTAATCTAGTGAGAACGACGTGCTCCATCAGCTTCCCCACGCAAGAGGTTAGAGAGATGGGCCTGAGGTTCTCAATCAGTAATTTCTTCCCGGGTTTGGGGATTATCACTACGTGCGCAGTTTTCCACTGCGGCGATATTGCACCCTGTTCCCAGCACGCGTTCATGTATTTTGTTATGGCCGCGATGGATTCGTCATTTAGGTTGCGGAGAATTTTGTTCGTAATGCCATCCGGGCCTGGTGCCGACTTTGTGCGCAGTCTGAGTATTTCGGCCCTCACCTCGGCCTCCGTGATCTCCTCGTCCAATGCGGGATTTTCGTTGCTCGTGTACGCATTCTGTGGTTCTCGCGTAATGCTTCCTATGTATCTGTTCTGTATGTCGCGAATGAGTTCGTCGTCGGTTCCCGCGTAAGTGTGGGTGATCTTGTTGAGGTTCTGTTTCTGTGTCGTTTTGCTGCCCTCTGGGTCTAAGAGACATCGGAGGAAGTTCCACGTTTTGCCCAGTCCGAGCTGGCCCTCCATGCTGTTGCATGTAGACTCCCATTGCTGTCGGTCCAAGCGGTTCGCGTGATCTTCAATCTCCCTGTCTAAAGGTTCTATTCGCCGCCGCAGGGTCCTGTTCAGCCTCTGGCGCCTCCACCGTCTCTGTAGGCTACTGCGCGCCTCCCACAGGTGGAGGCGTTTGCTGTCGGCTGCTTACGAGAGCATACGAGAGCATTATAAACATGAGACTCACATTCATCCTCGAATCAAGAAACCTAATAGACATGTACCAGTGCGGATACAAAAAGGGATTCTCTACCACTGATCATCTCGTCCGACTAGAGCATGAAATACGTGAGGCGTTTCTACACAAACAACACTGTCTCGCGGTTTTCTTTGACTTAGAAAAGGCGATATGGTGATATGGAACCGCATGGCGATATGGAATTTTGAGAGAGCTGGCTGATTTGGGCATTCGTGGGAGAATGTTAAACTGCCTATACGATTTCATGTCAAATAAAACATTTCAGTTACGTCTCGGCACAACACTTTCACGCACATTTACACAAGAAAATGGCGTCCCACAAGGTTGCATTCTCAGCACCACTCTCTTCACAGTCAAAATGAACTCCGTTAACAAAATCATTCCATCGTCTGTAATGCATTAAATATATGTCGATGATTTGCAAGTTGCTTGCCGTGCCTCAAACCTATCTACCTGCGAAAGACAGCTACAAATAACAATAAATAATCTCACAGAATGGACTGACAAAAATGGTTTACGGTTTTGAAGCTAGAGCAATGCACGGGCCCGGACCGACCCGATAGCCCGGGCCCGGCCCGGCCCGCGGGCCGGGCCGGGCCGTCCGAAGCGTTTGTCGGCGAGCTCGGGCCGAGCCCGGGCTTAAAGCCGGGGGCCCGGGCCGGGCTTGGGCTTGAGGCCGCGGGCCCGGGCCGGACTCGGGCTTGAAGCCACGGTCCAAGGCCAGACTCGGGCCCGCTTATTGATGGGCCTAAGCAGGCCTTCGAGCACACGTGACCGTTATGCATTGCATGGTTCAATGCATTCTGTGCCAAGCTGAAGTGACACGTGCAAATTGACCGTCATCATCATCATCAGCCTATATTTATGTCCACTGCTGGAAGAAGGCCTCACCTTGTTATCTCAAATTAACCCTGTCTTGCGCTAGCTGATTCCAATTTGCGCCTGCGAATTTGCTAACTTCATCACCCCACCTAGTTTTCCGCCGTCCTCGACTGCGATTCCCTTCTCTTGGTATCCTTTCTGTAACTCTAATGGTCCACCGCTTATCCATCTTACGCATTACATGGCCTCCCGCTTAATGTCAACTAGAATATCGGTTATCCCCGTTTGTTCTCTGATCCACACCGCTCTGTTGACTGTATATCTTATCAGATGACTATATATCTTATAAAAAATAGTAAAACAGCTGAAATTCTCATTTTTAACAGCGGAGCTGTTTCAGCCGGGCGTAATGTGTTTGCTGAATCCAAAAAAGTGGTTCGATCGTGGCAGCAGTGCAGAAAGGGTCCAAGCGCAATGACACATTCACCTGTGAACTAGCGAAGCTGAACCTGGATAAGTCTAGCTAAGAATGGTGGGGACTACTTAAACTTAGTAAGTCATTGATAGGCAATTGATAGCCAATGAATAGCTAGTCGATAATCGATCAATAATAAATAAATTCTCGAAAATGCTGGGGATGACTTGGTATTGCTTGGCCTAGCCCAAATGCCTGCCCAATACGTTACGATAACCAATCTACTACCAATATATTGCTAATCGATAATCGATCAATAACCAATAAATTTGGATAATTTGGTAGCGCTTAGCCTATCCCAAAGTACGTGGCCAATATCTTGCAATAAACAATCGATAGCCAATCAATAGCTAATTGATAATCAATCAATAATAAATAAATTCCAGGAAATGCTGGGGATGACTTCGTAGTGCTTAGCCTAGCCCAAAAGCCAGGACTAGCTAGGTGCTCATCAGCTCCGCTGTCTCTTTAGCATTGCGCCGCCAGTGCAAGTGTACGCAAATCTCTTTTCTGCAGAAACGAACATTGTTTCCGCGTAAGGAAAAATAAATTATACAAAAAACCACTCCTCAAACCATTTCCATGTTACCGCTTTTGCGATTGCACTATTACCAGTGTCGATACTATTGCATTATTTTAGCGCTAAGGCCAGTTACTTTTGTGCTTAAATGCATAAAACAACGTTTTCATCAAAGAGTTAACTAGAACGCCCATGCATTTCGTCGGACACTTTGTAAATTAATATCTCGAAACTGGTTCAGTCCTGAGAATTCGTTCCAAGTGGACACGTCTTGCAAATTAGTGGCGATAATTCGTAGATTGAAAGATGGGCTGTAAAATAATTAATTAAAAAATAATTCGCGTAAGTATAATAAATATTCAATTAGGCGTTTTGACCATCCATTAGGTCATCCATGTCAGAATTAGCTTATAACTGCATAAAACAACTAGCCTCCTTAGAGCGTCGTCGCATTAATGCGAACACAAGAAATCCTGAGATATGGTCAATTCCATACTTGAGAACACTCTATAAGCATCAGTCGTTAATACATTACCTACCATGTACTTTCAACAAATACAAAAATGACGATAATTTCAGCAAGAAAGAACTCAGTTCATACTTTGGTCGCTTGTAATGTATCTGATGTGATTATTATTCTGCCTTTGTGTATGGTTCTGAGCATCCTGTTTCCTGTTTCGTTTTCTTAGCAAATGTTAATCTTGTAAAATTCAGTCTCATACTATGTTGTATAGCTGGTGTTGCGTTGTTTTGTATAGCTAGTATTGCTATTGTAGTGTTGTTTAAAATGCATTCTGTTAAAACTTTTTCCAATTCTTTTAACTCGCCGTGACGGAAATAGTCTTTGTCTTTCCGTTCATAGCTATTTCGTCCATGAGGAATTCCAGCGATAGCTGAAAATATATGCGAATTATCGTGCATGTGTGCACAGTGTTTGCTGTAGTATTGCCTTGCCTGGTCTTTTGGGTCACGTCAAGCTACATATGTAGCCTTCAGTCCAAAATGACCGTCCAGCAACTGAGAATAAGCAGCTGAGTAAACTGGAGAATAAATTAATTTGATTTGATTGATTTCATCGGACACTGAAAATTATTATCTCGAAACTGGTTTAGTCCTGAGAATTCGTACCCGCCGTGGTTGCTTAGTGGCTATGGTGTTGGGCTGCTGAGCACGAGGTCGCGGGATCAAATCCCGGTCACGGCGGCCGCATTTCGATGGGGGCGAAATGCGAAAACACCCGTGAACTTAGATTTAGGTGCACGTTAAAGAACCCCAGGTGGTCCAAATTTCCGGAGTCCCCCACTACGGCGTGCCTCATAATCAGATCGTGGTTTTGGCAAGTAAAACCCCATAACATAGCATGAGAATTCGTTCCAAGTGGATACGCCTTGCGAACTCGGCAGCTATAATTCGTAGATTTAAAGATGTGCCATAACATAATTGGTTAAAAAGTTAATTCGCGTAATTATGTTAATTCCTCGATTAGGCGT
Source organism: Dermacentor silvarum (assembly GCF_013339745.2). Classification (NCBI taxonomy): domain Eukaryota; kingdom Metazoa; phylum Arthropoda; class Arachnida; order Ixodida; family Ixodidae; genus Dermacentor; species Dermacentor silvarum. The sequence goes on along the minus strand of NC_051156.1, from coordinate 51,228,070 downwards.
TTTGATTTCTCGTGGTAGTAATTGCCGCCTCATCGAGTAGTTTAGATCATAATTGGATTATAATTTAGATTATAATTGTGCTATCTGCCACTGGCAATATTTAAAAATTTGGTTCAGCTGAAATAAACACCCTGTATATTTTCATGCTAAATGAGATCATAAAACCATATCGTGCATTATTATTATTTGATTTGTACACATATACACACAAGGACACAAAAGGATTAAGGAGGGAGCAAGCTGACAACTGCCACCGAGAGAGGCACAACGCCTGCCTACTCCTATAGGAAGAGGGAATAGAGGAAATGAAACTATGAGAAAAGAAAAGAGGAAATAAAGAAATGACGGAGACACAGACAGAACAAAAGAAAAACACAAATAATGTCTATAAACGGGAGGCCAAGTCAGTGTCCTTCAGAAAACTTAGCAGGGCTCGATGGGCCTGGTGACGTCTTGCAGCGCTCCCCCTTGGAAAAAGGCAATCCTCAAGTGTCGCACATTGCAGCCCCATAAGTCTATACTCCTTAATTAGTAATGCGCGCTGCGCAACGAATGCGGGACACTCTAAAACGAGATGTTCAAGTGTCTCACAGGAGCCACAAAACGTACACGACGGGCTGTCCACACGTCCTTGTCGGTATAGGCGTTCGCGCACCAACACAGACCCAACCCTTAACTTGTATAAAAGTGCTCTAGCACGACGGGGCAAGCCTCGACCACGAACATGGGGAGGGAACGATCCGTCTGCAACACGCCGGTCTGGGTGCTGCTTTAGGAGGTGTCGGCGTATCAGGAGACGGGCGTTTTCAAACGTGCACGAATGTCAGGGCAGTCACATTCATGGTGGGCACAGCTTCACAGCGATCAGCCTCTCCATTTCCAGCGAAGCCCACGTGCCAGGGTACCCACTGGGCAATGATGGACACTCCACAGGAAGTAATTTTGCCGGAAGTTTCTTGGATACTGCACAACAATGGGCTATCGGCATCTTGTCTAAGTCTGCTGAGGGCAGCCCGGGAGTCTGTAAGAATGACGACCTTCAAGGCGTTTAATTCTTCGTGTACGTATTTCAGAGCAACATCAATCGCTGCTAGTTCTGCAGTTGTTGATGAGGTTGGATGTAGTATTCCAAATACCCGTCTGATGCCAGTCGAAGGGCAGAAGAAAGCTGCAGAAGCGCATTGCGCGTCGCTGTGTACAGATGCGTCTGTGAATACTTCAATATAACCTTCAAATTTTTCAAATAGGTGGGACTGGGCCAATTGAAATAGTGCCGGAACAGGCTGACTAGATTTTTTGTGTATTTCGGGAATTGTCAGATGAATGGGGAAATAACATTTGTTGCGCTTCTTCGGAGTTGTGAAAGAAGTAGTGTCTCCTGAACTGTCAGTAATGTCCACAAACAATGCCGCCATTTTCCCCATCCGAGAGAATGGGCGCTGAAGCAGCCGATTAATCAGTGCTTGGCCGTCTGACGCTCGGTGCAAACGCTCGATATGGTGTAGCGCTCTCTGGTTTGCTGGCAAGCTCAGGGGCAACTGGTGCGCTTCCGTGAGTAGTGGAACAGATTGCGCCTCACGAGGTAAGCCAAGCATGACTCGGAGGGCAACACGATGATCCCGTTCCAACTCAGACATCACATTTGGCGGCACGTTCAAGACTGGCAAGGCATACATCACACCAGAGAGGACAGACGATTGGTATACCTGAAGTGCTGTCGTCTGGTCGCAGCCAGCGTCCCTAGCAGTCAAGGCGGTCACATACTTGTACAGCGACCGGGATTTGCACCGCACAGAGGTAATGACATTGTTTATTGTGAGGCGAGTAAATAAACAAGAATAAAATCCTCGGCCGCACAATATAAATATAGCAGGCAACAGAGGTAATGACAGGGCGCAAGAGAGGCGATCATCGATAATTACGCCCAGGTAGCGGTGGTGTTGTACCCATTGTACTGGTGTCTCTCCGAGGTACAGCCGCCTCATGGTTCGAGGAGCTCGTTGCCTTGGATGATACGCAATTGCGGCTGACTTAGCTGGTGAGATCTGCAGACCAACTTCCTCTGAGTACTCTGAAGTCGCATTCAGAGCACTCTGCAAGATTCCACGAAGACGTGGACCGTGGTACGAAGGACCGCTAATCCACAGTGCAATGTCATCAGCATAGATTGCTATACATATTGGAAAGTCTGCTTCCTGAGACAATCGGCTTGGAAGTCCAGCAAGTACGCTGTTGAAGAGAAGCGGCGACAAGACGCTGCCTTGTGGTACACTGCACTGAACAGGGCGAGAATCACTTGTTGCTCCTCCAACACGCACTTTCATGTGGCGCTCAGATAGAAAGTTATGCGCAAAATGAAGCAGTCGGCCTGAAATTCCCGCATTCCTAAGGGCGATAATAATTGCCTTATGGGGAACCGAATCGAAAGCTTGCTGTATATTCAGGAAGAGCATGTATGCAGAGTGCTTGTTTTCTCGAGCAGACTCTAGAGATGAAGCGAGGTCTGCTATGCTATCGAGGGCTGAACGGTGACGACGAAAGCCGCTCATGACATCAGGAAAGAAATTAAGCTCTTGTAGCCTGCCGTCTAGACGAAACAGTACCATTCGTTCCATCAGCTTCATAACATTAGAAGTTAGCGATATTGGCCGGTAAGACTTTAGGTGTTTTGCAGGCCGGTCGGGCTTTAAGACTGGTATCACCACAGAGGATTTCCAATCATTGGGCATCAGAGACGTTCGCCACACTTCGTTATATGCGTCCAAGACATTTTGATAAAAGGCCAAATCGATGTTTCGTAATGACTGGTACGTAACACCGTCTTCACCAGGGCAGTGCGACGTTTGGAGAGGCTGAGGCCATATCGTACAAATCAAGGTAAGTGCATGCGCACCAGCGGAAAAATAGCAGCACAGGCAATGGGCCGGATGCCCAATGTTCCCGTCGGAGAAACAATAATTTCGGCCTTTTATTGCTTATATGCTGCAGCTGATTAAACCTCGAGAAGGTGAGGCTGACAGATACCGTACAATCTGTAAGTAAAAAAAAAGAATTTGTTTCTCACAGACCGGGCCTGGTCATGCACATGCGGGCTCTAGCTAAGCTTAGTAATAAACGCCCGGGCTTCAAACCACGGGCCCGCGCCGGGCTGGTCTTGATCATGTACGCCCGGGCCCGGGCCGGGCTCGGGCTTGGTATTATGGGCTCGGGCTGGGCTCGGGCCTCGTAAAGCGGGCCTGGGCCGGGCTCGGGCCGAAAAATTAGGCCCGTGCAGTGCTCTATTTCAACCCACAAAACCGTTACAGTGCTGTTTTCCCAAAAGCGTGGCTTACATTGCGATCCATTTCTGACACTGGATGGTGCAACACTGCCGGTCAAACGAGACTACAAATTTTTGGGCGTAACATTTGACTCAATACTGAACTTCCTAGCCCACATTAACAAAACACAAATTAAGGCAAATAAAGCATTAAATATTCTCAAAGTGTTATCGCACAAGCACTGGGGATCTGACCGAATATGCCTACTACGTATTTACCGGTCCCTTGTGCGTAGCATTCTCGACTACGGTAGTGTAGTTTATGATGCAGCAAGGCAATCCTACATTAAACGACTTGATCCAAATCATAATCTTGGCCTACGATTGGCGAGCGGTACCTACAGAACATCGCCTGTCCTATGTTTATAGAATGACTGCAATGAGCCTTCCCTGCAGCACCGCAGAGCACTACTAACCCTTTCCTATGTACTGAGGATTCGGTCAACACCACAACATATATGCTACAAAATCGTAACACAATGCAACTCTCGGTTACACTACACAAATAACCGAACAATGTACGGCCACTTGTCTTACGACATGAGGAATACTACCACATTTATAACATTACTCATGAGGTCCTGCAGGTTGCTGAAAGGTCCAAAGACTGGCCCCATGGTGCGATTTTACACAGCTATGTGATTGGACACTAACCCACTTAAAGAAAAAGGACACCCCACAAGAACACATAATGCAAGAGTTCCGAACTATTCAAGACAAATATAAAGATCACATAGAATTTTACACAGATGGTTCTAAAACACAAGAATACGTGGGTGTGGGAACTGTAACGGAAAATTGGGAAAATAGCATTCGAATACATAATTCTGCTCCATTCTTTACCGCCGAAGTTATGGCTATATGGACGGCAGTAAACAAAGTTATCACCGACAAACAGAAGAGTGCTGTCATTTACACCGATTCGTTGAGTGCACTCAGAGCTTTAAATTTAAAGTCCGCCTGTGAACCACTGCTTGGCGATATCTTAAACACGGTTGTTAATAACAAATACGGACGAACCATACGATTCTGCTGGGTCCCTAGCCATATTGGGATACCAGGGAATTATTCGGCAGATAGATGCGCGGCCATGGCAGCGCACAAAGACCTAACTCACTCAAAAATTCCATACAAAGACAGTATCAGAGCAATTCGCAAAGCCCTGACATCAAAATGGCAACAAGAATGGGACTCCTGCATTAATAACAAGTTACACATAACCAAACCCCAGCTTGGCGAGTGGAAATCGTGCAGTCACCAGCAACGGTTCTATGAGGTGATCCTCTGTCGACTACGAATAGGGCACACACGTCTGACACACAATTTCTTACTTAGAAAAGAAGAGCCGCCAACCTGCGATAAGTGTCATGAACATCTTACAGTAATACAGATTGTTATGACATGTCCACATGGCCACACAGGCGGAAAATTCAGCAGAATCTGTATAACTTACACATACCATTACACCCCGCCTCATTATTGGGAGATGATCCGCTAGTGCCATTCACGGACTTGTTCGAGTTTTTAGATTAAGCCGGTTTCTTACATAGAATATAAGGTAACGCAGCTTTCACTGCACTAACATTTAATTTCTTAATGCCTTGCGGCTGGAGCAGCATGGCCTTTGTCGCTTTTGTGCCATTAAAACTGAATTAACTAATTAACATACGATAGAGAGCAGTGTGCGTGGGCTTGGTAGAACAAATAGACACCTATGATCTTCTCTACAGGTACAAGATAACTAACCTGAAATATGTAAGCAGAGCGCATTGTGAACGTCCTGTTGTTGGTTCGGTTGCAGATTCGGTCGCAGGGCGTTCTTCTTATAGGTGTACGCTCCGATGACGTGATGCCGCTCACGGGTATGGCATACGCGGCAAAGTTCATGTTGACAGGGTTGGTAGAACGACGGTCAATATTGCTTGTCGATGCTGCGTTTATTAGCACTCTTGCATCGTTCACACACGTGTGCGTGCTCACTCCGGTGACCGAGAGCAGCAAGGCCTGAAATATGTAAGCAGAGCACATTGTGAGCGTCCCATTGTTGTTGGTTACACCAAGCCCACAATGAAAGTAGCTTGGCTGTTTTGGGCACTGTAAAGGTCAGTATAGAATTCTTCCGCTGCTTTTACTATGTCATCGAAATTGCTGATGATATTACCACGCTTATGTTTGAGTGCATACATCTTGCCTTGTCAGAAGTCAAGCTTTCTTCTTGCTGATTCCATGCTGCGTCCAAATTTTACGGCTTCCTAAATCTTTCCCATGTTATAATTTCGAATATCCCTTACTTTCTTCTTGTTGATCAGTTTTGACAGTTCGGCGAATTCTGTCTGATCTCTTGAGCTGGACACTTTCATGTTTTGTCGTTTCTTTATTATGTTCTTTGTTTCTTGGGAGAGCTTACCTACTGGTTTCCTTGGTGCCTTAGCTCCCCCTTCAATTGCTGCTTCTGAGATCAACCTAGTTACGGTTTCATTCATTACCTCTATGTTGTGTTTATCTTCCTGTTCTAAAGCCGCATATTTGTTTGCGAGCACCAGCCTGAATTGTTCTGCTTTTACCCTTACTGCGTCTAGGTTGGCCTGTTTCCTCTTGACTAATTTCACTTTTTCTCTCTTCAAATTGAGAGAAATCCTAGACCTCACTAACCTGTGGTCACTGCACTTAGCCTTAACTAACACTTCTACATCCTGCACTACGCTTGGATCGGCAGAGATTATGAAATCTATTTGATTCCTCGTTTCTCCATTAGCGCTTTTCCAGGTCCACTTCCTGTTGCTGCGCTTCCGGAAGAAGGTATTCGTTATTCGGAGCCTATTCCTTTCCGCGAATTCTACCAGCATCTCTGTTCTTGCATTCCTAGAATAGATGCCGTAGTTGCCAAATGCTTGTTCACCAACCTGCTTTTTCCCCACTTTTGCATTGAAGTACCCCATGACTACAGTTTACTGAGTTTGCACCTTTCTCATTGCTAATTCAACATCTTCATAAAACTGTTGTATTTCTTTATCATCGTGACTGGAGGTGCGGGCGTAGGCTTGTACTACCTTCATTTTGTACCTCCTATTCAGCTTTATTACGACGAGTGCTACCCTCTCATTAATGCTGTAGAAATTAGCAATGTTGCCCGCTACGTCCACTAATTTGATATAGCAAATTAGTGGACAGCTATACGAGTAAATATAGTTTTATTGGCCGTATAAACTTGTAAGCATAGGCGTACTAACTAAGTTAACAAGCATGGTGTCAAGCGCGCACAAGCAAACATGAACACATCCCACTCGATGAGCACAGAAAACTGGAGTCAAAACACTGGATTGGTTAAGTGCTCATCAGCAGCAGTAAGCGAATTCATATTCGTGGTGCCGATTGCATCAACGCGAACTAAGCCGCGAAAACACAGCGCAGGGCGGCCTCTGTCCCTGTCACATATAGTTTTCAAGATACAGTGGGCCGGGCGGGCGCGCGCGGCCGTCCGGCTTGCCCCAGAGTGGAACGCGCCACCCTTCTCCCTACCCGCTCGTGATAATAATGCCACAAACGTAGCGCCCCCCGCATACGTTTCCCGGTAAAGATTACTGTTACTCAAGCTACCGCGGCGACGGCAGCTTGCGACGTGGGGAGTGACGTCACTAGCCTGTCAATTATAAGAGACCCAACCTAGCAACTATTTCAGTTTTTTTGCGGCACCGCTGTGGGTAGGCAACACAATTATAGGACTCCCGAGGAGCAGCGCAAATACGAGAAGCGTCAAAGTGAATATGAACGGCAATACGACCAGTGGCGGCGTGTTACCGCTGGCCGTATTGCCGTGGAATTCCAGAACAGGGGAAGTCTGGCTGTCCACATTCTCCTGTGGTTGAATAATTTGCCGGAGGAGCAATTGCGCAATAATGCATCGCACACACACCTCAGCAGTTGTAGTGGTGGCTTTCATCAACTTCGCTGTAAATCCTCTTTCGCAGGGCCGGGATTGCTAGTCAATTTTTGAAATCTCGCAGTTGAACCGTAAGACAAACTGATACCAGAAACTTGGTAAGAAATCAGTCGCATCTCCAGCTACGGTTCTCTAGAGACAAGGAAGGCCATTCTGGGAAACCGTGCGTATTGCGTACTGCAAGCTGCAGAAGCGATGGTAGGAGACGCAAACGTGTCACAGTTATTTTGTATTGGCATGCGCACCTCCGGAGTCAGCCCGAGATAAGTTTCGGTGGGTGTGCTCTGCTTTGTGCCATTTTTGGCGCGCGCGGGAGGAAATCGCGAGCAATGGCGATGTCTTTGCCGTGCTGTCGGGTGACAAAGGGTGCGGAGCAAGACGTCTGATGTGGTTTCTGATTGTTGTGAAGCAGTCGGCACCACGGTACCCCGCCATTGCCGATGTCACAACGCAGGCGCCAAAATGGCGGTTACTGTTGGTGGCAGATGCTCAAAAGCCTCCATTTTCAACAGTAACTTCCGAATAAAATGTGCGCTAAAAGCCCGTTTTGTTAGTCTACAACCATACTGGTCTCTCTAGCATCAGATAGAATGACAAAGATAGAATAGAAGGAGCAAGTCATGGCCCTTTACGTTATCGCCCACGGATAAATCTACATTTGAAGATTGAATGTAGTGAAGTCTTTTACGGGCCACAGAAATTTTGCAATCAGTATATAGAAAAGAGATATTACGACACATTTCATTTAACTTTGGTACTCAAGTACCTTACATCCTAATTAAACGTAGCAAGTTAGAATTACAGGATTTTAAATATTATTATTTAGATGTACGAGAAAAACGGTTTATTTTCATTTTGTTGGGGAATATTCCACCTAGGGCGGCGCGCTTAGTTCAGGACGCCATTGGCTCGCTTTAACTTTATCTGAACTTTGATGTTGGGCTGCACTAAGCTTGTAACGTGTGGCTCTGATTCTGGATGGAAAATATTGTGTTTTAATGCAAATGATTAAGTTGACAATCTTCGATCCATAGGAGGGTGTGATCAACAGCAAGCTGAGGATAAAGCCGCTACCTGAAATCGAACGGTCATCGCGAGGTCGGATGCTCCACAAAGTATATGAAGTGCACGAGAGACAAGAAAGATCTCTCAGGGAAGGTAAGCAATCTTTCTCTCCTGTTGCTGAGACGTCTAAAAGTTGACGACACCAAATCTGGAATTGTGCTCTGTCGGTAGTGGTGTTCCAGGAGCCAGATCAATGCCCATCACTTCGCAGAGCAGAGAATTAATTGAAAGAGGCAGCAAGGACCCAGAGGGCGTTTATTGGTTAATAAAGCGAAACTATCTATGTCTCACTGATTCATCCATGAGCGCCGAAAACACACTGCAGGAAAGCCAACTTAAACAATGGAACTATCTGGGCACGACCGGTAATGCTGTTATAACAGCAATGTCTGGGCATTTCCTTCCGCCGCGACGAACACGTAAATACCGAGCGACAACCGCGGGAAGGTGCATGTAAGACGCACCACCTGCGTGCACATGGAGCGCCGACGGGGATAATGTTTCGGTCGGACCACGTGCGAAGTTCGCCGAAAGGAATTAAACAAACGCTGCAAGGGACCGACACCCCGGAAACACTGCGACGGCTGTGGCCAACCTTGGCGGCGCGCGCGGGCGCGGGTGGGTGTTATGACGTCAAATTTCAGCTTCTGCCGGCGGCCGCTTGGAGGCAAGGTGCAAAAGAAAATCGCAAAAAAGATGTTTCTCGTTCTTTTTTTTTCAAAGCAGCTTGTTGTATTCGTCATTTTCAAGAGTTAAACTTTTGTTCCGACGCAAAAAACCACCCGCCAACTGTTGTGTCCGTATCCATTTAAGGGCGTATGCGTAAAGATCTATTTTATTCGCGTTCAACTGTCAAAATGAACAGTCACAAGAGGTGCAGTTCATTTCCCATTGGTCGTAACAATTTGTGAAAATTGTCTCCAAGTTATTATAGTTATGTATTTTACTCGGAAATTCAAATCTCATATTCTAATTTCAGGTCGGGTACTTGAGCGTCTACAATACGATGACCGGAAGGATAGGCGTCCCCGCAAGTCTCAAGAGCGTGAGTGCAAATTTATTTCGTAATAGTGGCAACGACTGCTGCACCTCCTCTATCACATTGGGCGATAATAGAAAAATTATGGTGCTAGGGTTAACATCAGAAATCTTTCGGTAGGCAGCATTCCCAGGTAAGCTACGCGTGAAGAAATTGAGAAGAGAAAAAAAAACAGGTACTTCTTAATGCGTATTTTAGAACACCAATAGTTCACAATAACCTACAATACATTCACCTATCCGAAGTCATGCTTCATACTAGAGTTGTGGAGAAGATGATGCAATCGAGCTGTGAGATCATGGACATCTTTATTCATTCAGAATTTTATCTGCCATTATTGGATATATCATGCAAAATATTGTTTCAGTTCATCTGTCTGTGGTATCACACACTATCCCTCAGTTCATATTTTTTTTCTTCTTAACACTTTCGCTACCGACGGGAAAATGGGTGTATTTTGTAGGTTATGCCAGACTTTTTTTTCTGAAGGAACTACTGCACTCATTATTTTATGTTATACATAAACAACAACTAGAATGAATACACTTTTCACGAATGAAAGCTTTATTAACGAGATTTGTCATAAAAGTATAAATTGCCAGGTACAAAATTGTGGGATAAAATTTACCAAAGTTTGTAATGACGCGCTTGTATCTACTTAGAAAAAAAATGTAACAAAAATTATAAGATATGCAAAATATACTGTAGTTTAATAGGCGCTATCTCCGAAAAAAGTTAAATTTTATGTTGAACGGGCGTTCCGGGCTGCGGCCGGGGATGTTCCGGGCTTGTGTGCATTGTCATCGCTCTCAGAGTGAAACTCCGACGAAAAGGCAGCATCCTCAGCCTCACTGCTGCTCGATCCATCGATAAATCAGCCACAAACGGAGCGCAATCACGAGATCTACAATCTTTCAAAGCGCGCGCGCCGCTGCCAGAGGCGGCCATCTTTACTTTCTACTTTGACGATCGCGAAACTCCGGAGGGCGTTCAAAAATTACCTTCTGGGCGGAAAAAATGAGAAGTGCTTGGAAAACAACACTATAGTTAGCCTTCTTCACGTCAGATGGCGCAGTGTGTCCGTGAGCGGCGCGGAAGGTGTCGAAAGCTGCGTTTCAATCTATCGATAGCGCGCTAACGATTCCCAATGAGCGCGGTAGGGAAAGAGCTAAAGTTATTATTGGTCTTTCGTTTTTTTTTTCGCGGCTCTAGTCTTGGCCCATTCCCTTATTGTGGGTAAAAAGTGCCATGATTGAGCATCAGTAGCACCATCTACATCTTCAGTCTGCCACTCGATCTCCAGACTGGATCCACAGCACTGGACGAAATCAGGCATCTGCTCTTTTCTTATCTGTCTCATCGCGCAAATAATTACCCCATTACAATTGGTGAAGATGTGGGGCAGCCCTTGAATACGGAAATCCGAAGCCAGGCACTGCATGCACCTCGAACACTGTCTGACCAAGCAATCCGTGGAGGCTCAACCCGCTCCACTTCTCGAATAGTGTCCAGTGCCCCGTATCAATGCGATCCCGGCATCTCTAATGGCAACATTGCCATAAAATAGAACACGGCTTGCCCTCATAGGAACAGAGGAACACACGGAAATGGCACGACGCCACGAGGCTACATAAAGAACTATTTTCTTTGCTGGATGTAGTAATCAAGTACCTCTGGGACCATCAAGCTACTACTGGAATTTGGTGCAGCTGAAAAGAAGCTATATAGAGGTGCTAGGTCCGAAAAGGTGCGTCCAAACTAGTGCGGTCAAAATTTTGCGACTGCCCAAACTAGAGCAAGGCATTCGCGTTCCATAATTGAGAACTTGCGCTCTGAAGGGGAGAGGAGGTGACTGGTATAGGCGATGTCGCGATGTTGGATTGTTGCCGCTGTGCGAGAACAGCGCCGACGTCGTGTCCACTGGCATTGGTTCCAACTTCTGGAGCCGCTGTTGGGTCAAAATGCGCCAAGATGGTAAGAGTAGTCAGCAATCTATTGAGCGTTAGAAATGCATTGGCTTATTCACGAACCCATGAAAATGTGATTTCCTTCTTAGGAGCAGTGTTAGGGGACGGGCAATGTCGGCGAGGTGCTTGACAAAACACCGGAACAGAAGTCAACAAAGCTGCGGACGTCTGTGGCCCAACGAAGCACAGGGAAATGTTTCACGACACGGCTTTCTTAGGAAATACTTTGGACGCCACGAGAACTCACATGCTCACTTAGGACTGTTATTTCACGATGGCCGAAGCTGCACAGCCAAGAGTTCGAGTGAAGGCAAGGTAATCGAAAAACGCTTATCACAGCCGATAGGCGAGACAGGTGGCTCTGAAGTGTTGGTGAAAAAACAATGAAATAATGTCGATGACAGAGGTATGTCGACCATTTGTAGCCACGAAGCCTGCAACAATATTTCCGCATCCAACAATTAGAATGAAGAATCAGAACATCAAATCTTAGCAAAGTTAGATTTTATGAGAAAGGAAACCAGGAGACACGTCGCTGATCACTGAAAGGTAATAATAAATATAAGTGCGTCTTTTGCAATAAGCAGTGACGCCAGTGGATATATTGAAGCACAGAGTGTGTATAGAGCACAATCTGCGCCCCTTTCCAAAATGTATGAACGAATGGCCAAATAACGCACGCAATATTCAATGTTTCTCGGCAATGTATGCATAAGAACAGCTACAGTAGTGCCCTGTCTACTGTAAAGACGCCGCCAAGACTGTATCTAATTTTTATGCGAATTGAAATACTTGATAATGCCACGTGAGCAACTCCGAAATCACAAAAATGAAATTCTACAATGTTAACACATGCAGGCTGAACATCCACGCTAGCGGCAAATATGGCATGGCGGCACAGCTGCCTCCTGAGCCGTAGAAGGTGGGCCGCGCGAGAGATGACCAATGTCATTGGCTATTGGGGGCGAGCTCCACCAGTGGAAACGCTGGCGCCTCCGTCGGCATGACGTGGTATGAGGGATACGTGGATACAGCGGCCGGGTTGGCTGCTTCGGAAGCACCGAAGCAAGCTGAAAACGAAAATTTGAAGTCCTATCTGCGCTGCGGTTCTGCTTAAGATTGGAGGTTTCGCCGCTACGGGTGTCTGCTTGAGAACACTTGAAAGCACTATAATAGGTAGTGGCTGCCTTTGAAGGTGTTCAACATGGTAGGCTACTGCTCGGTGCCGCCGTGCCGACGTACGCAACGTATGCCAGTTCTGAAGCAGCGCTCAAAAAGAACAAATTAAATGCAGAAGACAGAGGATAAAGCACGTATTACACAGATGCCAGTTATAACGCCGAAATCAGGAGATCAGCGGTCGTGGGCCATGACTCGACGCTTGCGAAAAATTACTTGGGACTACCAACGCCTCAAGACGCGGAATTGCTGGCGGTAATGCTTGCCATAACTGAAATGACACATGCATCTGACACGATCACAATCCGAACAGACAGTCAAGGCGCTTGTAGAGACATTCAAAATGATGACATTCCTTACCACATGCGCACAAAGCTCCACATGTACACGCATGCTCACCTCCTTCTACGCGTACGCATACAATGGGTTCCAGGCCATCAAGCATTCCGAGGAAATGTAAGAGCACACCAGCTCTCCCACGCAGAAAATCCGGAACCTCCTATCCTTTGGACTGTCGAAGATACTTACAACCCCAGAAAAGAGCAGAAGATGCAGCAGAAAGAAAGGATACATATTTTGACGTTTGGCAGGGAAGCAATTATACTTCTCAGCACACCATCCTACACGCGTTCGAGAGAGGACGCCTCAATCATACGAAAAGCACGAACACAAAAATTACTCACACCACGCTATACGCATTATATTAACAGGGACCCAGGCTCCCCCCTTGCGGGGCCTACCCGTCAAGTAAACACACCTTGTGGGAGTGCCCTGCAAACGCCATGTTCAAAAACACCATACTTTCCAAATTACCACACAACCAGCTTTCTGGAAGCTGGGAGGAGTGGACCACTCCGCCACGAAGGTTTGAAAAACTATGGTGGCGGCTTCTAGTGCAGCACGTCAAGAACGTGCTGGGTCAGGAGGCATGAGCCTACCAGGAGTCCCGGAGATGGGCTTTTGTTCCTTCGGGGCTTTAATAAATGTTACTTCTCTCTCAATCCGTAAACACGGCCTCCCCATTACGACGACAGAAAAGAAGTGAAATTCTACGCTGTGATGATGAGCGGCAACGTAGCCAATTCTGGAAGCAGACGGCGACGACGAACGCGGGAGCAGTGACACGAGCGCAAACCGAGGGGTGCTAACGAGCCAACTGCAGAAGAAGACGACGACACTCGAGCCAATGCTGATGGTGATAGTTGGTTTCTACACGCGAACAAAATCTTGGGGAACTAGCCCTTAAAGGGACACTAAAGAGAAACAGGAAGTTCAGCTGGAATAAAAGAGGGACCTTGAGGAATGCATGCAGTTTTTGTTGGGTGCAAAAATATCAGTTATTAGTGGAGAAATTCGTAAGCAAAGAGCAAATATCTCTTCCTCGATTTCTCTCACCCAAGATTTGGTATTGAAGCAGTGTCGTCACAGATTTCATTGCTCTCAGCGAATCAGAATGGGCCATGATACGTCACCGCTTGCGTAAACGGCCGAGGCGCTGGCTGCATCATGGCTGCATGGCCGTTGCGTTTGCGTTCGCCGCGATGGATACCGTTGCTGCCGCTGAACCTTGCAACGAAGAGCTCGCCAGGGAAGCAGGACTGCATTTCAGCGATATTCAGTGAAACAGAGCGCGAAATGATCCCCCGTGTTCGAGCAGTAGGTGTTTGCGCGTGCGATGGCGGTGAGCTGCCGGCTGAGCCGGCGGAATTTCGTCGACGGAAGGCGTGTGTCCGGTCCGCCAGGCGACGATGTTCCCGACAAAACAAGCGTAGAAAGTTGCGCACGTACTCGGTATGGTTATTTCGTGGCTTTATTTAATGACATTCAGCACTCACCGAGACGCCAGTTTGCTGCTACAGGGGCACCAGCAGGGTGCTTAATGAAGGCCGCATTGAGGGAACATCTGCTCGAGAGAGGATAGGCCTCTGGGGCACGCCAAAATACTTTCCGAGGGCAGGATTATACACATATTCCGAGGGTGAGAAATGCAGAGAGCACACCATCGGTTTTTCTGGCTCATTTGCCGTTTTATCATCGGCAGAGCACTGAGCCATTGCCAATGCCGGGGAGCCGGGGCTCGCCGCGCGACACCACATGAAATGACGCAATCGAGTCAACACTGCCACTGCCAGGCGCGGATTCAGGGGGGATGTCCGGATGTCCTGACCCCCCCCCCCCCCCCCCCTCAGATTTCTGCATCGCCCCCTCGCTGACAGGGGGATGGCCCTGTCGCAAAAAATCTGGCCACCAGCATTCTTCAAAAGTATTTTGCACGAGTACCAGTGGTAGCAGCCATGTAGAAGTAAAGCTAGCTCGCTCACAAGCTTAGTTGTATTCCGTAGGGGTGTGGTGTCCCGAAGTTGCCGTAGTTATTTTTTCTCATGAACACCTTGGACCTCCTGGGACCGGCCGTGCCCTACTCGTCCCGTCGGTGGCGTCGAATGAACGAGGGGACGTCCCTTTTGCCAAGCACGCCGATGTGCGCGCGAGCGCCATCGCGCCTGATTAACATAGTTCCCCCTCGGGGTGTCATCGGTTGCCTCATCGGCTGTCATCGGTTCCGCGACCAACCTACTTAAGGAAAGAGATCTCTAGCTGAAGTGTTCACATATAAATAATAACAGTTCAACTAAGAACTGCGCATAGGCAATTTTTTTTAACTGTAGCACTCATTGTGATCACAGTTACACGTTGATAATATCCAGCACGAGCACAGTACCGTTCGTATGCTACAAGTTTTTCATTGAAACTTTGCAGTTTTATCGTCGTACATTAAGCATAGCAGGCTCAAGCTCGCCGGATCCGTTTGGCTGAGTGGGCGTTCTCGCGGAGCGGGGTGAAGCCTCGAGCCGCGTCTGTGAAGTGGGGGAGCGTGACGTCAGCGGCCAACGCCAGCGCGCGGGCCTAGGATGGCGTCGCGTGGTTAGAGAAACGGGAGCAGATGCGCTCCTTGTGTAAAAGGATGACGTCGAGTGGGAAACAAAACATGAAGACGCTGGCTCGCGCTCTCGGCTAACACGCCACATCGTTGTTCTTGTAGGTGGCTTCGTGAGTCTTCATACGCGGTGATTCGCATATCGTAAACACCCAGCGTAGTGGTTGCCGCGTTGGAGCGGGGCGTTACGTCCGTATTCAAGAACGCTCCTGTAGTCAACACAACACCTCGACTCAAGAGGAAAGATAGCGCCGCCATCCCTCCAAAGAAGTGGTCACTTAGCTTCATGATCATTCACGGGAATTCGTGAGAATTGTCGCGTCTTTATCAGTCGAGAAGTGGCGCTGTGCTCAACAAGGAGGAGTGGAGGAAGAGCTTCGAGTCGAGGGCTGTTTGAGAATAGGGGAGTTAGTGCGCCAAATCACACGAAGGTGTATCAGCCGAACACAAAGAATCTTCTTAAGGAAATCAAGGTGTCCCAACAGAACTCCAAAAACGGACGCGTGCTTACGCATTTATAACAAAGCTGCAACAGATCATCCAAAATTTTATTTTAAGAAACAATGCAGGCTAGATATACTGGCTGTTCAAAATTAAGCTTTATGGTTTTCTTAAAATTAGGCACTGGGAGGCACGTGTAGACCCACTGCGCAAATAAGTTATGTGGCCAGGGGGACACAAAAGGAGATGATAATTATCGCTGTTAGCAGCCGAATTAACTAAAATTGAATAATTAACTTTTTATTGACTGCAGTAAGTGGTTGTGTTTGTATTCAAAAGTTACAGGCCGTCGTGTTTCTACACAGTTTTACTTGGAAGAATTTTTCTAGCATGTCTGTGCTCCGAGATATCCAACTCTAAATTTTAATTGTCGTTCGCATGATTACGCATGCAACTTGCAAGAGAGTGAGGATCGGTGCAAAGCTCGTCTCTGATGTGACGCGGCTGTTGCGTGCGGCGTTTAGTCTGACAACGGGGTGGAGGCATTGGCAAAGATAACGGTCCCCCTTCCCCTCACGGCTGGTGAAACGAAAAAAATCGAAGAGCCCGTAAGCGCTGTCGTAACACGCGACCGCGCAGCCTGTAATGATGGCGGCAGCTGCCATGCCGAGATAATGGCGCGAGCGGAGAAGCCGGAGGGCAGTGCGTGTGCGTAACGGTGACTAGATGACCGGGCATGGTCCTTGTCTGGGCTACGCAAATAAAGTGACTGCTGATTTCCAAGTATTGTAAGTTTTATTGAAATAAAGAGCAACAACTGCACCATCAACAGCAGAAACCTTTTTAGCTATGCTAACGAATATTTCATACTGCCTCTTTAAGTTTGGTGTTGTCATGCACAAATCTCATGACAACACTTCACCCATCAAGATGTCAATGTTCTAAAAAGTGTTCAAAATGCCTCCCTTCCACAGCAACACAAAGCATAAACCGCTCTCGCGTCGACTCGATAACTCTGCGCAGTACGACAATTGAAATTTGGAGTCGGATATCTCGGAGCACGGACACGCTAGAATAATCCTTACGGCTGATACTGTGTAGAAACACAACTGCCTCTAAGTTTTCAATACAAACATACGCACTTACTGCAGTCGACAAAAAATAATTGTTCAATTTTAGTTAATTGGGCTGCTCACAGCGATAATTATCACCTCACTTTGTGCCCGCCTGGCCACATCACTTATTTGCACAGGTCGTCTTCACCAGTGCCTAATTTTAAGAAAACCATAAAGCTTAGTTTTGAACACCTTGTATGATCAGGCACAACCGCCAAGCACATGGCTGTATTGGGTAACGTCCCTTTCCTATAAGCTCGGAGAAACGATACCTGGCTTCGCTACAGGTCTTCTTCCTCTTTCTGGGGTTTCACGTGCAAAAACCAGTTCTGATTATGAGACACGCCATAGTGGAAGACTCCGGAATAATTTTGACCACCTGGGTTTCTTTAACATGCACTACAACGCAAGCACACGGGCGTTTTTGCATTTCGCCTCCATCGAAAGGCGGCCACCGCGGCCGGGATTGGATCCCGCGATCTCGTGCTCAGCAGCGCAACGCCTGAACTGACTGAGGCACCACGGCGGGCTACAGGTGTTGCTCTAACCGTATAAAACGCGGGTTCATCGGGAGCAGAAACGGTGAATTTCGGTAAATAAGAAAGGCTACTATCATCATCATCATTGACAGAAGCTGACCCCCCCCCCCCCTCCCCCTCAGAAAAAACCTGGATCCGCCCCTGGCCACTGCCCCTGAGCAAGCGCCTTGGGCCATTTATACAGCTCTCAACACTACACACACGGGGCATTTTCTGGCTGTTTCCCGCGAAGTCAACGGCATGGCATATGCTCATGTGTGCGGTAGCAGCAAAGAATGTACTGGAATAAGGAAAAGAAGCAGCTGGAAATTGCTCGCTGACAAGACCGATAAACATGCTTAAACATACAGTGCGGCGCAACTTGAGAAATGATGATGTTTAAACGTACTAGAACTCAGAAGGAACGAAAAAAATGGATTGAATGGGCTGCTTCTGCATATACATAAACGAAGGAAATACTTATTCAAACACCCACCACGATAACATGAAAATAAAGGGGAAGCGAAATGTAGCAATATTTGAACGCTGGGCATTGTGGAGCCACAATAAGTATGAGGTGGTGCGTGGAATCTGGAAAGAAGTAATGGTGCCAGCGCTAACGTTCGCAAAAGCCATTATATGCTTGAAATCGAATACCTTCTCGGGGTTGGTAGTTAACCAAGGATCAGTAGGCCGGCTGGCTTTAGGAGCCCACTGTAAAATCACAAATGAGGGAGTGCGAGGTGACATGGCTTGGGCCTCTTTTGAAGTCAGAGAAGCACAGAGCAAAATTACTTTTGATGAAAAACTCACGAACATTGATAAAAAAAGTCACAGGCCTGCGCAGCACACGCAGTACAGTCACAGCTTAAGCTGGAGAAGCGGCTCCATAGGAGTTTAATTTTCTGCACCAAGCACTACAGGGCCTTTGAGGCGAAGTCTCTTCGCGTCGTCTTCATGAGAACAATTTCAACGGCTTGCCCGGAGTCGACGGCGAGCTGTGGCTTGCGCCGCAACACGCCAGGCTCTGCACAGCGGTCTGCTGAGCGTGACGTTGCCTGGTTCCAGCCGCGCGCGTAGCTCTACGATTCGCTTCTTCAGCAGGGGTTCGTACCTTGCGAGGAGGCACCATAACTCGCACAGAAAAATAAAAACAGGTATCCAGACTACATGGCGCACATGTCACATCCATTGACCCGTGGCAGGATGCAATGCTCTTGATGATGATGATGATGACGATGGTTTATTGGCATCCCCTTGGAAACAGGGTGGTGACAAATAGTCACCTAGCCTACTTGAGCTAACCAGATCTAGCTATATGCAGCATACAACTGCTGCGTGTCGGGATACCTGGTGAAATGTAGCGCAACTGCAATGCAATGTTCGCACGTATCGACGCTACGTGGCGCGCATGTCACATCGCACAAGAAATGTCACGATACTATGCTAAATGATCATAATTTAATGGCATTCCCATTGAAACGAGACGGTGACAGCCGCCTTGTACAATTCCCTATCACTCGCCGCTGTGGTTCAGTTAGCTAAGGCGTTGCGCTGCTGAGCACGAGATCGTGGGATCGAATCCCGGCGGCGGCGGCCGCATTTCGATGGAGGCGAAATGCAAGAACGCCCGTGTGCTTGCGTTATAGTGCACGTTAAAGAACACAAGGTGGTCAAAATTAATCCGGAGCCCTCCACTACGGCGTGCCTCATAATCAAAACTGGTTTTGGCACGTAAAACCCCAGAAAGAAGAACAACTACCTATACTTCTACGCGGCGTCCCACCTGGTGTATTAATATGCAAACAAAATATAAAGTGTGCACGTAACGAAGCTATGCGGCGCTCTTCTCACATTGCATGACAGAGGCACGCTACGATGCTAATGAAAATTATTATGATCATGGAATTATTGGCATTTCCTTTGAAACAAAGCACTGACAAATAGTCAACTAGCCAACTAATGATGATTATGATTATTATTTACTAGCATCCTCTTCAAAACGCGGCGGTGACATAGTCCCTAGCCAGATTGATTTGATCAGATACAGAATATGTATTTTTGCTATCATTTTTGGATACATATTGTTAAACATATTTTCCTTCCTCAAACCTTCTACATTGTACTGCTACCTGTGCATCTGCTACATGGCGTGTCATCTGCACACTTTGTATTGCAAATGCAATGCAAAGTCTGCACGTATCGACGCTACGCGGCGAGCATGTCTCATGGCGTGCTTCCTCGCGCGCTAGGGCGCATTTAGGGGGAATTTTCCGCTGGATGGTAGCAAGCGCTGGCCTGGCTCAGTGGTAGAGTAGCTGACTCGATCCCACGCGACGGGCGCGGGTCTATCCCGGCGGGAACCGGGTATTTCTTTTTCTCATTACCGGCGATAGCTGCTGCAGACACCGGACACCACCGGTGGCGGACACCATCGGCAACCGAAACGGCTGTTAGAATGAGCCGATAACCGCTTCCACTGTAAAAAATGGGCAGTAAAGTGAACAAATATCTGTACCTGAAAAGCGTGTACACAAAATGGAGGAAGAGATCAAGAAAGTGGGCACCCAAGTAAAGGGTGATTGAAACTTTGAGAATACAACCAGTAGTCATCAGAAAGAAAGTGAGAGAAACAGAGTTGCATGCAGAAGAATGGAAACAAAAAGGACCATGGACATTTAAAGAATGAGAAGAAATAAATTACTGTACGATTGCTATTTGAGGCCCGAGCCGGTTGCCTAAGGTTCAAAACACACAGGAGCAAATATTCGGAACTAGATGAGGCAGTGTATAGTGCAGCGAAGATGCGGACACCACAATGTGAAGGGATTCACCCAGTGAACAAAGAAGGTAACATACACCTTCCAGAAGCGATTTCCTTTAAAGTGAACGGAAGCATCTGGCGGTCAGCAGTCGAGATAAGCAAGAGACGTTTAGGGTCATCATCATCATCATCATCAGCCTATATTTTATGTCCACTGCAGGACGAAGGCCTCTCCCTGCGATCTCCAATTACCCCTGTCTTACGCTAGCGTATTCTAACTTGCGCCTGCAAATTTCCTAACTTCATCATCCCATCTGGTTTTCTGCCGACCTCGACTGCGCTTCCCTTCTCTTGGTATTCATTCTGTAACCCTAAAGGTCCACCGGTTATCCATCCTACGCATTACATGGCCTGCCCAGCTCCATTTCTTCCGCTTAATGTCAACTAGAATATCGGCTATCCCCGTTTGTTCACTTATCCACACCGCCCTCTTCCTATCTCTTAACGTTAGTCCTAAGATTTTTCGTTCCATCGCTCTTTGTGCGGTCCTTAACTTGTTCTCGAGCTTCTTTGTTAACCTCCAAGTTTCTGCCCCATATGTTAGCACCGGTAGAATGCAATGATTGTACACTTTCCTTTTCAACGACAGTGGTAAGCTCCCAGTCAGGATTTGGTTATGCCTGCCGTATGCACTCCAACCCAATTTTATTCTTCTGTAAATTTCTTTCTCGTGATCAGGGTCCCCTGTGAGTAATTGACCTACATAAACGTACTCCTTTACAGACTCTAGAGGCTGACTGGCGATCCTGAATTCTTGTTCCCTTGCCAGGGTATTGAACATTATCTTTGTCTTCTGCATATTATTCATCTTCAACCCAATTCTTACACTTTCTCGATTAAGGTCCTCAATCATTTGTTGTAGTTCGTCTCCATCTTCCTTTTCTAAAGCTGCATATTTGTTTGCAAGCACCAGCCTAAATTGGTCTGCTTTTACCCTTACTGCCTCTAGGTTGGCCTGTTTCCTCTTGACTAACTTCACTCTCTCTCTCTCTTCAAGTTGAGAGAAATCCTAGACCTCACTAACCTATGGTCACTGCACTTAACCTTACCTACATCCTGCACTCTGCTAGGATTGGCAGAGAGTATGAAATCTATTTCATTCCTTGTTTCCCCATTAGGGCTTTTCCAGGTCCACTTCCTGTTGCTGCGGTTCCTGAAGAATGTATACATTATTCGGAGCCTATTCCTTTCCGCGAATTCTACTAACATCTCTCGTCTTGCATTCCTAGAATCGATGCCGTAGTTGCCAATTGCTTGCTCACCAACTTGCTTTTTCCCCACTTTTGCATTGAAGTCGCCCATGACTAAAGTATACTGAGTTTGCAACTTTCTCATTGCTAGTTCAACATCTTCATAAAACTGTTTTATTTCTTCAACATCGTGACTAGAGGTTCGGGCATAAGCTTGTACTCCCTTCAGTTTGTACCTCCTATTCAGCTTTAGTACGACGACTGCTACCCTCTCATTAATGCTGTAGAATTCATCAATGTTGCCCGCTATGTTGTTACGCACTAGAAATCCTACCCCGGATTCTTTCTTATCTGGAAGACCTCTGTAGCAGAGGTCGTGGCCGTTAGTCAGCACTGTGTAAGCCTCACCAGTTCTTCTAACCTCACTAAGGCCAATTATATCCCAGGAAATGCCTGATAATTCTTGAAATAGTCCTGCTAAGCTAGCCTCACTCGAGAGGGTGCGCGTGTTGAACGTTGCCAGGTTCAGTTTCCATTGGCGGCCTGTCTTGACCCAGAGATTCTTAGCACCCTCTGCCGCGTAGCAGGTCTGACCGCCGCCTTGGTCAGGTGCTCCACAGCCACTGGGAACTGAGGGCCATGGGTTAATTGTCGGAGTCATGAGGGAGGTAGTGGCCGAATACTGCACCAGGGAGACCAATTCCTGTTCTGGTGAGGGAGTCACTTTGATGAAGATTAGTGGGCCTTCCTAGTTTGGTTGCACCTGAACTAGTATAGCCCCAGCTCTCGGCGATATATTTCTTTCTTGCCGGTGTCAGGCACCACTCCATGCCTGAAGATGTGGTGGACTGGAGTAGGATTCGAACTTACGACCTTCAGATTTGAAGCCGGGTATTCTACTTCTGCTCCACGCCACAACCCCGTTTAGGGTATTGGTGAAAATAAAAGCAGGGAATAGATTGGTACGACCTAATTTGATCTCTTAGTCGTAGGAAGAGGTATACAAGCAAGATATTTAGGAAAAATAGGGATTATTGAAATGTATACAAAATTGCTAGATAAAAATGTGTAGTATACCTGATTAAATCGAGCAGGCTAGGTGGCGATTTGTCACCGTTTCGTTTCCAAGGAGACAAATCATCATCATCTAGCCACCACCGTTTCACCGTGCAGTCAAAATGGCTCTCCGGGTGAGCAACCCTCGTGTGTTTTTTTTTTTTTCGTTGGTGGTTCCCCGAGCCGCAAATGGTGGGATAACCTCAAGAAAATGGTCTCACGTGTGCTATCCTGCGAAGTTGCTGCTATGTAAACAGTACAGGGAGGCACGACGCAGAGAAATTAAATTGGGGTGCAAATGTTTTCAATCGTGGGTAACAAATTGTGAAGAACATGCGTTATTTTTATTTTGAGGCTGCTGAAACGCTTGAGCAAGAGTAGCGTTACGACACCAAAACTGGGTGCCAATAAAATGGGGCACCAAAACCCGCGACCATTGGTGAGACTCAAACCCACACGGGTATTGGTGTTAATTAGAACGGACTGTAAGGGAGTACGGTTATCTAGGTCAATTACTCACCGGAAAGCCTGATCACGAGAATGAGATTTACAGAAGAATAAAATTGGGTTGGAGTGCATACGGCAGGCATTGCCAAATCCTGACTGGGAGCTTACCACTGTCGCTGAAAAGAAAAGTGTACAATCATTGCATTCTACCGGTGCTAACATATGGGGAAGAAACTTGGAGTTTAACAAAGAAGCTCGAGAACAAGTTAAGGACCGCAGAAAGCGCGATGGAACGAAAAAATGGGAGGCCTAACGTTAAGAGACAGGAAGAGAGCGGTGTGGATCAGAGAACCAACGGGGATAGCCTATACTCTAGTTGACATTAAGCGGAAGAAATGGAGCTGGGCAGGCCATGTAATGCGTAGGATGGATAACCGGTGGACCATTAGGGTTACAGAATGGATACCAAGAGAAGGGAAGCGCTGTCGAGGTCGGCAGAAAACCAGATGGGGTGATGAAGTTAGGAAATTTGCAGGCGCAAGTTGGAATACGCTAGCGCAAGACAGGGGTAATTGGAGAACGCAGGGAGAGGCCTTCGTCCTGCAGTGGACATAAAATATAGGCTGATGGTAATGAGGACGAACTAAGGCGCAATTATTTCGGCACATTTCGTTAGTGCACTAGGTCACTACAATTCAGTGGCACCAAAAGTGATGGTAATCGAACCTACGACCTTTGCTCTTAAGCTAATTCATCATTATCATAATGAGCCTATATTTATGTCCACAGCAGTTAATAAAGATAGAGTTAATTAGGGCACTCAAACCCCCGATCGTTGGTGGGAGTTGAACCCACGACTTTTGGTGGTAATTATTTAGAAGTTAATTTGGGTACAGTTAATTAAGGCACTCGAGCCCACGACATTTGGTGTTAATTAAGGTGCACTTAATTATGAGAGAGTTAATCAAGGTACACGAATCCACGACCTTTGGTTGGAGTCTAACCTATAACCTTAGCTGTTAATGAGGGCAAAGTTGATGAAGGCACAGTTAATCGAACCCACAACCTTTAGTGGAAGAAAACAAGTAATAGTAAGTAACAGCGCTTTGCAATAAGAATGTCAAGTAATTTAATGAATGTCTCGTCAGCGCGCAGGCCTCCGCCTTCAACCTCTTTAGCGCATGCTCAAGGGCCTGTCAACATTTAAAAGAAGACCACACCTAGGCGCACTGATAGATGAATCGCAGGTAAATAACATCTGCCAGTAAAGGATGCATCCAACAACTGACATCCACAATCAAAATGATGTGAACCATCTGCCATCGCCCTTTCTTGGTAGACGACGATTTTTATTGCCCAACTGCTCAAAGGGGAGAGGCGAGAAAAGAAGAAGGGCGCAGGTTGTTACTTTGAAGCTACTTAAAGCCCGTACCAGAACAACGACACGGAGAAATATACAAAAGCATCCGAAGCAGTAGCGGCGGTGCCGCTGGGAAAAGTTGCAGTGGCGCCATCTGGTGGCTTCTACGCCTTCGAGCACGGCGGCGCGCTCCCGTTCGCGCTACTGGGAGAGTATTATAGTTCGCTATAGATGGGACAGAGGGCACAGGAGGTCTCACTTTGCGCATGCGTTGGGCCGCCTGGCAACCGCGTGGACGGACCCCAAACAAATGGCATAGAAAGCCCGCTTGCCTTTTTGAACCACTCTAACGCTGGTTGCTTTCAAAGGTTCATTACATTGCACAGCGTCTCGGTCGGGGCATCCTTGAGCCAGATGAGAAGGCGCGCGTGAACATTGCCTCGTAAGCTTCGCTGTATATAGATTCCAACGGGGCACATTCTATTTTGTGCGCTTAAAAAATTTTACACTCTGTAATAGCATTTCATAGTATTTATTAAACACGCAGGACCCAAGGCACCGTAGAAGAGGGTGAAGGTGTAGCACAACTTATTGCCAATAAATATGGAAGAACGACACACAAACTTTTCATACAGAAACGTAATCGTCGCAATACAGTTGCACAATTTCTTTTCGAAGACGAAGAATGCTGATCTTACAAGACATATTACAAGGTCGATCCAAATGGTCGCGAAGCTTCGGGCGAAAAGCGTTTCAGAACGAATTGTCTCCGACGTCACCAAGGGTGGTTATGGGAGCAGCGATTGAAGCGCGACTATGTTTGGAGGGAACAAACATTGCGAAAGATAAAAGCGTTTTTTAATTAAAGCAACACACAGTTAGATTCATTCAACGAAAATAAAATTCCTAATCAATTTTATATACGCATGGCGAGAAAAGAACAGCTCTATTTTACTTGATCGTTATCAATAAATACCTTTTTTCAGCGCCAACCGTAAGAGCGCCCACCGATAGCGGCGGGCGTTCACGCCGCTATCGGCAGCTCTGTAAGGGTGCAGAAAGGGGCACTCGTAAAGTTCACCAGTTACAATACGCCCCGGGGCCCCCGCACATGTTCTGTTGCTTTGCTTGTCGACGTTTGTCTGAATTTGGTGACGCGTGTAGTTTCATTGTTTCTTAACCTGTTCAGTCAAAAGTAGTGATTTGCGACCGCCAGATAATTCTTCATTTAGTTGTTTTCGTGGGACAGCGCTGGCCGGCGGGCTTGGCGTCCGACGAAAGGACGAGCACTGTATGCCCGAAGCGTTCGTCGGCCTCCAAACAAAGTATGTTCTGCGCAAGAGTGCGGTTTCGACACCCGTATGGCAGAACTTTTCCTGCATCGGTTTCTGCACTGAAAGCTCTAAACGCCCATCACGACGAATGACGGGGCATCTGAATATACAGCACTAATGGCAGGCCCCCGAAAACAAATTTCGCGCCTTTGAGAACAAAATGACGTCATTCTGTTTTTACCGGATATGGCGTCACATTTTTTTTCTTCCGCCGGAAGTGTTCCCTCCTCACACAGATGGCGTTAATCCCCATGAACCGCCGACGAACCGTCTTGTTTCGAACGTGCGAGCTTATATGGAAGCTTCGCTACCAGGTGTATTTACCTTGCATATTATTCAAGGAAGTATTGCTGTAGATCAAATTTTAGTGAAGCAGAAGAAAATCATTTCCACGCGTATCAAAAAGGCGTCTTTTGCCTTTAGTCCGAGGCACGGCTTTTGTCAGGGTAAGCAGTGTCACGAAGGAGGCCGCTTATATGGGCTTTGTTATCGATAATGACGCAAACATATCCCATGGTGGCAAAACTAGCATCACAGTTACAATGGTCACAGCTATAGTACATGCAAACATTGAACTACCCACATCCTAAAGGCGGTCAGGCAAAATGGCGGTGAAACTATGACACTGAGCAAACATTTTATGAGTAGCATGATAATAAAAACACGGAAATCGAATTAGCAACGAAATAGCAAGCGTAATAAACGAGCATAAAAATTTTAATCGTGAGAAAATCATGGGTGTAATATTGCAAACATAGTTGCTGCGACAACAATTTAAAGCATTGTTGCGAAAGCCATACCTATCGCGTTTCAACTGACTTCGGCATTTGCCAGCATTGGTAAGGTATGAAGCTAAAATTGTCAACTGAAGAATGTCGTGTTCCTTCACGTGGTCTCAGTTTAGGTTATGCCTTTGAAGGCACAATGAGTTTCAGTTAATTAAGGACCTGGACAGCTTTGAGGGAAACATGAGACTTTGTGAGTATTATCAAGGTCGGTACTCATCCGACACAATACAGCTTCACTACCCTCGACCGAGAATTGGCCACTTCCTTCGCCACGCGATGGTTGCTTTGATTTGTACTTCAAAGACGTACAGCGTGACGTGCTTAACGCCTAAAAAGGATTTGTGCCTTTCCGACGTAACCTTACGGCTTAAGAAACTAAAACAATCGAAGCCCTAGCCAATCAACAGGAAATTATAATTAAAGCAGCAGATAAAGGAGACGCAGTTGTCGCAATCGATAGACGCAGCTACCCTAGTGAAGCTAACAGGCATCCGACTGACATATCCTTCAAGAAGCATCTTGATCATGATCCTACAGAAAACTTCAAATTTTTTGAAGATGCCGTCACGGTACTTGTTAAGGAAAACAAATTTAGTGACAATGCATTGCTTTCATTGATCCCGTTAAGCCCAGTACCTGGAAGGTTTTGCTTGCTACCACAAACTCACAAGCCTATAATTTCTGGAATAGAAACTGTCACCGAAAACCTTTCATGCTATGTCCACAGGCACGTTGGCGCGCTAACCACTTTCTCAAAGAATTCCTCGATCTTGACGTCCACTTTTGTTCATTGACGGACACGCTAGACGGCTCATCACTTCATGCTGAGGTTCCTCGCAGAGACGGCCTACGGGTTGTTGTACATGCCTACAATGAGCGTAACTTGATAAGCGGGTTGACTGATCTACGCCAAGTACTTTACTCTCTCTTATTCTAGAACTAAATCATCTTGATTTTGATGGACACCCCTACGTTCAGGTCAGCAGCACTTGCATGGGAATGGAAATCGGACCGAGTAACGCTTACATATTTAGGGCTTACAACAAAAAAAATTGAAATTTAGCCGACAATTTGAGCCATCTTATTACAAATTATCCATTCACGATATATACCTAATATGGCAACATGCTAAATGAGAGATTCTTTCTTTCATTGGCGACTGCAATAACGTCCATCATATCATCACCTCTTCGTATTTCTGCTATCCCCTCAGCATTTAATTTCCTCATGTCACGATCACTGTGAGTAACATCATAATGACGACTAAACCTTTCAGGAAACCCACTGATCGGTGCAATTACCTTTGTTTCAACAGTAGCCATATTAAGCTCTACAAAAAGAACATACCCTATATAGAGGCCATCTGATGTAAGAGAAAAGGCTCCAATAAGGACAAGCATGCGCAAAACTGTAAAGGTCTGCGAAGATAACTCACGGAACACAATTATCCTGCACAAATAATTGACGACTTATTGAAGCGTGCTGCGTAAGATGAATTACCGGTGTTTCATTAGAATAACAGAATGGTTAGCAAGAGAAGGGAAGTACAGTCAATACGGCGGAAAAGTAGGTGGAGTGATGAAGGTAGGAAATTTTCAGGTGCCAGTTGGAATCAGCTAGCGCAATTGAGACAGGGTGATTGGAGATCGCAGGGAGAGGCCTTCGTCCTGCAGGGGACCACAGATCACAGGCAGCTACTCAGGCACAGGCAGCTACTCAGTAGTCAGAGATGGTATGTGCAACGCACAGAAAAATATCGCCTTAACATACTTGGCATCAATCCTAAAAGTACCCCGTATTCGGAAAAATCACTTCATTAAAATATTGATTCAAAGCTAACGGCCTAAAACATCTACACATAAACACACCGAGCAGGCTAACGGCAATTAGACAGTCTTCGCGACACGCTGACGTAATCTTAAGTTAAACCTTCCGCGCACAACGGCTGCCATCCTTTCAAGAAACCAGAGTGAAAAGGTAGAATTCACATGACTGCATCCAGAATGATTGCTAGCAGTTAATCTGGCTGTTCAATAAGAATCAACGGTTACTTTAATCCCGGCAGCGTTAATGTGGCTTACAAACTTGAATGCTCATCATGCAACATGCAATGCACTAGCCTGAGGGAAACAAGCTTTCGATTTTGTTTTAACTGACACTAAGCGCATGCCAGAATCATGCCTAACCTTGCACAGTCCAAGCGCGTTATTATGCCTGTCCAAACCTTTAACAAGATTGAAGGCACAATTCTTCAGTCAGGCTTCAAGTCGGATCATGAGGGAGAAGTTAGGAAATCGTTGGTAATACTCAAATTTAACGCTATTTATTCAGATATTGTCGAAACTACGGGGACAGTGTCTTTCCTTTCGCTGCTGTCACAGTGAACATGTTTGTAATCTTACAATTACATTACAAACATTACATTACAAACATATACTGTGGTTTTGTTTGCTACCACAAACTACCACAAGCTACCAGAAACAGGATGTGTTTCTATAATTATGGATAACAGAGTGCATATAAGCAGCCTCCCTTTTAACATACTGCTTTCTCTGATGATGAAGCAGAATAAGAAGAATGTTTATTGCACTAAAAGGTCTACAAAATTACTGTGACAGCATCTCAATCCATAGGCATTGTGGCTGGTTGAGGATTTATTAGAAAAAGGCTGAGAAAATACATCACTTAGTGAGTGCAATGCTAATATGGCAATTAAAGCATCAATGTGCAATGTTTACAATATCAGTAGTAATTTGTGAGCGCCATGTAATGCCTTGCAGGGCCTTACGGTATATGAATAAATAAAACAAATAAAAAATTTCCGCCTCCATTCCACCCTGGGAAAATTGGTGTACAGACAAGATGTTGCCCACGGTAGACAAGCGCAGCCACCACCAGATGTGGCACCGTCGATAGCAGTGTAGCGTGCACGACCTCGTTCGCGCCATTTTCGTTGGAGCTGCAACGCCGCGGTCCGCGTTCGCGGCATCCACACGCTTGCGCGTAACCCGCGTTCTCGACGTGAACGTCACCGTGATTTTTTAACAGTCTTGCCCTGACGTCGATTACGGTCACAGCACACACTGTGCGACTGATGCAACGGACAGAGCGCCCACTCATCAGGGACAGATACATCGTGTGCACACGTTCCTCACGCGGGCACGCAGGTGCGCCGAAGTGTAGGTTATATCCTCATTCCAGTAGAACCTCCGCCTGGCGCAAGTGCGTTATTGAAGTAATTGAATTTCTCAATGTAAAGTGCGTCACAAAATTTGTTGATCCATTAGGGACCGGTTTCCTTTCTTTCTTGTTTTGTCGCAACAATTGTCATTTTTTTATTGTATGAGCGTGTAAGTAAGCCACATAAAAGCTTTAATTGTGAACGCGCTCTTAGTTTTCAAAATATGGCCCGTGACCATATGGTCCCGCTGGTCCCCTAGGCTACAGCAAACAGCACAACGTGACAAATTTTATTTCAGGCCTTGATACATCGCAACCAATGTAATTAGGGACCTGTGGGAGACCTATTTAGTATGGTATGGTTTGAATCATGGGATGCCGATGCCACATTGGATGCCGATGCAGCTGTGTGCGCACCGTGCACTTGCACGGTGCGCGCACAGTTCTCTCCAGCGCACCTGCGCCTTTTGCTGTTACGTACGGCTCCAACAAAGTGGGCCACTTTGTCATATATATTGTGCACTATAAAAAGCAACGTCACCAGGCTTTGACGTTCTTTGAGACCAGGTCCTTTTGGCTTGTCCCCCCTCTTGAGGTAGCCGAGTTCAAGTTGAGTGAGGTTGGACCCTGCGCTGCAAATAAGCGTCCAACCGTAGCTTATGGCCAGATCCTCAAGCCAAGTGAATATTGGCCACCACCATTTCTTGCCATGAATTGCCATGCCGTAGGCCCCTGTTTGCATCCATCTGGTCTGTGCCTCCCATAGAGCAGATACATCGGGCAACAGCATCTGGACGGGGCACTTTGATCCTCTTTCTGTGCACAGGAATACCTGTCTGTAGATGACATAAACTCTACATAATGCACGGTGCTTGCAGTTATTACAATAGAGTTGTCCATCCACCGCACACCGATTATCCCATCGTCCGAAAGCGCGTGCTCTTCGCACCCACGGGCCTCGTGTTGGACAATATAGGATGCCCGAAGGCCCAGCGTGAACATATTGCAACACGTACAATAACACGCTCGTACGCAAAATGAACGAAAGTTATTCTGTCACAAATTATCACCGGAAGTAACGTATTGCATGAGGTATAGAGGGGCATGTGGATCATGCTATTGCTGAAATGAATGCCGAAGTAAAAAAAAGTCATTTCCCACGTCACCGTTGCATCTCCACGTGCCGAACTGCAAACCACTAATTCCGGCGTTCTTGAGCAGCTCCTAATAAGCATTGGCAATTTTTGCCGCCTGTTGTATGTAGGCTGTACCCTAAGCTCTCGAAAGGCACGTTGGGACAAGTTGGGCGCGGTTTTTTTGAACCTGTATAAATTGAGGTTCGTCGTGCATATGTGCGTGACCATATGGTCACGCTGGTACCTAGTGGGTTAAGTACGACACACACACAAGCTACAGACATGACAACATCGGACTGTAATTTGAACATACGAGAAAACATAACTCTGTTACGCGGAAACTCAAAATGACACTCGTTCTGGAGACCAAAATTTTTCTTTGTCGACGCGACGATGTACACGCACGGACGCAGAACCTTTGCCGGGGTAGCCATGTACAGCTTGGCTGTAAAAATGTGCACGGTGGCCTAGTAGCTCCATGTAAGACAGAGTCTCTCGAGCGACGGTTAAATATATGGCAGGTAATCAATCAAGCTTGCTTATTCTGTTGCAAATTTGGGGCAAACAAAAGATATTAACGCGACAGCGTTAAGGACCCAGTGTCGCAGAAAATCTGGTGTCAGCGTCCGTGTCGGCTTCGGCGTAAGCATCGGCGTCTCGCGGAACTAATCATGCCGAACCACATCACCTCGAACAACCCTTCCGGGCGGGCCCTTCGCGTGGCGCAAGGCGTTAGTGAACAGAAATTGAATTTCACAAAGTAAAATCTGTCAGAAAAATCGTAAAGTATGACTTAACTACAATCTGCAGACGTGATAGCGTCGGATTGTAATTTGAATATAGGAGGAAAAAGCTGATAAGCAGCCAGGGATCTTTGAATGCTATCGCGTTCCACTATTAAAGTTGAAGCTTAAGCGTCCTCCAATTCTGATGGTGTGTCACTGTACTTTGATTCTAAACAACATTGAGGGGATTGTTGAAAACCGAGCCTTTCGAAATTTTGATCGGGCCCAATGTCGCATAAACTATGGTGTCGGTATCGGCGTGAACGGCGTCCAATAACGCATGTGCAATTTTTTCCCCCTGTTGTATGTAGGCTGTACCATACGCTTTTGAAAGGCACGTTTGGACAAGTTGGGCGTGGTTTTTTTGAACCTGTATAAATTGAAGTGCGTTCCACTCTTAAAGGCGAAGCTTAAGCCAACTCCAAGTTTTTGTTCGACGACCGTAAACATTGTGGACTATCGGCAGATTAAGATTTTTTTTTTGCGCCTCTCGAGTGTTTCACCTGAATTTTCATAAAAGTGATGTCTGATAGGGCACGATACTGTAAGCTATATTGTTTGCTACTGTTTCGCTTTTATGTTGCCTAACAGTATTAAATGGTATTATGTTCAGATTTCTTAAAACGTGCCGCCGATGGTATGTTCCTGGGTGCTGATACAATAATTCGTATAGATTTTTTTTCCAGGATACAGACTGCAAAACGATATGAATCATAATGTAGCACAATGACTATGTGCAATGTCGAGCGAGAGGGAAAAATGTTTAAATATACGGGGTGTCGGTAAACTGAAATATATTCCAACCTTAAATAGCGTGAAACATAGAATGTTTAGTTGTTTTTGTACAGATGATCAATATGACTTGCCCAATGGAATGCTCAGTCGTAGAGTCACGCCCAGCTATAACTATGTGCATTTATTTTCTGAATAGCACTTCCCTCAATGTGCAGCCCGCATGCTTCGGGTACCAGTTTCGATTAGAGGCAAAGACAACCTAGTTATTTTTCTTTGTATTTCGCACTAATTTATTTCATTTAAACTTTTTAGTAGTTTCCTGTTATTTATGAGCGATTAATTGCTCTTCCTGAAGAGAGTGGTGTGCTATAAGTATGGCAGTGTGTGCTGCATATAGGGCTGCTTGCGTGTGGCTCAAGGTGAGATGGTAGTTATTGGATAAGTTGCCCCTGCCACGGCCGAAACGTTAGTAAATACGTGTTTTCATTAGTGTGCTGAATATTTTTTCTGCTATATATATATAGAATATAGGCAAATGTTATTAATATAATCGCACATTTAGCTCATGTTTGTAGTGCGACTAAGCACAGACATCTAAATGTCACTTTAATTAACTTTTTGTTTCATTTTTCTCAACGGGGCCACACACAGCGGAAGGACGGGGCACAAATGTTGAATTGTTTATCGTGGAACTTCACGTAATTTGCGATAAAGCGCACCAAGTTGACTTCAAGAAGAATGAAGATTTAATCGCTTATATGGCTGTCATGACAAATGCAGTGAGTATGGTTATTTTGTAAATAAGTGTCGGCTTCTATTGTGTGTTTTTTAAACATAAAAGCATACGTGCTAATTATACATCCGCACGACTGAAAAAAAGTCTCAGTTGTAGAAACGCATCTTTGGAGCGAATGTATATCTGCGATTCCAAGTTTTCCCTAGCCACCTTGCGGCTGGATCGACAACCAGCCGATCAAGGTTCAGGCTTGAAGGCTTGAAGCGAAACAGGTTCTCCTATAATATATACGCTTGAAAGTGCCGTCGTAGTTCTCAAATTATCGTGATACTGCGGCGCTCAAACCAGAAAAAAATAATGTCGAAAGAATTTTGCTCTGTGCCATTATGCGTGTCATCGTGCTGGAATGACAGCAACGTATCATTTCATCGCTTCCCGAGAGAAGCAGAGGACGCTGATCGCAGAGCGTCACGGATGAGGAGACAAACATAAAGAGACAGTGGAGCTGATGTGCACCTAGCTAGTCCTGGCTTTCGGGCTAGGCTAAGCACTGCCAAGTCATCCCCGGCATTTCCCGGAATTTATTGATCGACTATCAATTAGCTATTCATTTAGTATCGATTGGCTACCCCAAGGTACTCACAACGTATTTGGGCTAGGCTAAGCACTGCCAAAGCCTGCAAACGGCCGGCATTTCCAAACCCTGACAGGGTTTGGAAATGCCTGACAATTCAATGACAGTACCACTGTCGTTGAAAACAAGTGGACAATTATTCCATTCTACCCGTGCTGACATACAGGGCAGAAACTGGGAGGTTAACAATGAACCTTGAGAACAAGCTAAGAATCGCACAAAAAGAGTGATATAACTAAAAATGATAGGCCTAACGTTATGAGACACGAAGAGAGCGGTCTGGATGAGAGAGCTATACGGGGATAGCCGACATTCTTTTTGACATTAATAGGAATAAATGGGGCTGAGTCCGCCATGTAATGCGAAAGATGGATAACCGGTGGACCATTAGAGTCGTAGAATGGATACCAAGAGGAGGGAAGTGCAGTCGATGACGGCAGAAAACTAGGTGCGGTGATGAAGTTAGGAAATTTGCAGGCGCAAGTTGGAATACGCTAGCGCAAGGCAGGGGTAATTGGAGATCACAGGGAGAGGCCTTCGTCCTGCAGTGGACATAAATATAGGCTGATGATGATGATGCACTACCAAGTCATCCCCAGCATTTTTGGGAATTTATGAATTATTGATTGATTATCGATTAGCTATTGATTGGCTACCGATTGGCTGCCGCAAGGTATTGTCCAATTATTTGGGCTAGGCTGAGCACTACCAAGTCATCCCCAGCATTTTCGGGAATTTATTGATTATCGATCAATTATAGATTAGCTATTGATTGGCTATCGATTGGCCATAGGTGACTGACTAAGCTTAAGTAGTCCTAACCATGCTTTGCTAGACTTAGTCAGGATCAGCTTCGCTAGTTCACAGGGGTATGTGCCATTGCGCTTGGACCCTTTTTGCATAGCCGCCAGGATCGGCCCACATTTTTTCCGACGACGGACGGACTAACGGCCGGCTTAAACAGCTCCGCTGTTAAAATTCGTCGGCCGGCTTCCCCTACCGGCAAATGGGGGTAAGCGAAACTTGTGCTGGGTGCGCTTTGTGTTTGACGGTTAGGTTTCTTGTAAGTTGACCGTGACCAAGGGAAGGTCAGGTGATCTGCTCGGTGTAGGCGGAGTGCCGCAGCCGCAGCGGCTCGCATCGTAGGATCGGCCCGACGATGAGGCGCCCTTTCACGGCCGATCACCCGTCGGCACTCGGCGAGAGCTGCCTGTTGTTCGGAGGTACGCACAATGCGCGGCCGTCCCATAGGTTTTTTGATAGTGAACTGAACGGAGACGAAGAGGGCACAGCGTGCGCGGAACCCTTTCGTGTCGTTCCCTCCCCGGCGGAGCGAAACAACTCTGATTGGCAGCGCATGTAGCGTGAGCGCCCGCCTACGGCGCTAGCACCGTGCCTAATGACTCACGCTCCGGCACCGGCGGCGCCGCCACTGGAGCCGGAGATTTAGTGTTACATCGCCGGCGCAGGCTAGCATATACAATCTTCACTTTAAAAAATGGCGCATGCGAATGAGGTGATCGATTCCATGCTGGTTTGATCGAAAAACTTCACATGGGCCGACATCTACCCGGCGAGTGGACCATTGCGTTCTTTTTATA
Source organism: Dermacentor silvarum (assembly GCF_013339745.2). Taxonomy (NCBI): domain Eukaryota; kingdom Metazoa; phylum Arthropoda; class Arachnida; order Ixodida; family Ixodidae; genus Dermacentor; species Dermacentor silvarum. The sequence goes on along the minus strand of NC_051156.1, from coordinate 51,192,746 downwards.
AATTTGAAGCGTGCATTTCAGCGGGTATTTCAAATGGCTGAGTGTAGTCTCGTTTAGACAGGTGCCTAATCAAATTATAAATTGAAACGTAGGTTGTAGACGGAGGCTTGAAAAATAGACACTTCTCTTTAAAGGCGTGCAAGAACAGCGTGCAGCTAACGCGCTTCATCATCTTTCATGGCGCCGGCCTTTGCGCGCGCCGTCCCGCGGTGCGAAACCCCACATCATTGTGTCAATTGTCTCCCATGGCGTCAAGAAGTTCTTTCAGCGAAGTGGACTCCAAGAAATGGAGCTCCTGTGGTGCGTGTGGACGTTCACGTACGCGCATAGTATGGTTTCATGTGCACTGCATGAACAACTTCAGCGCGAGGACGATGACGGAGTGAACCGGGGCCAGATCTACAGGGGACGGCTTCGTAGGTTACGTCACTGAGGCGGCGTGTAACCTTGTAGGGACCAAAATACCGGCGGAGCAACTTTTGCGAGAGTCCACGGCGACGGATGGGCGTCCAGACACACACGCAGTCCCCGGTGTTGTAATGGACGTAGCATCGACCTTGGTTGTATCGAAGGATGTCGGTGCGCTGTTGGCTCCGGATACGATGCCGAGCAAGCTGGCGTGCTGCTTCGGCTTCTCGGATGAACTTTTTCACGTGTTCGTTGGTCGGGCTATTATCAGCCACAGGTAGCATGGTGTGAAGTGTTGACCTGCAAAGGTCAACACTTTAGCTCTGATTGGCAGCGAAACAGCTCTGATTGACAGCGCATGTAGCGTGAGCTCCCGCCTACGCAGCTGGCACCGTGCCTAATGACTCACGCTCCGGCACCGGCGCGCCGCCACTGGATCCGGTGATTTAGCGTTACATCGCCGGCGCAAGCTAGCATATACAATCTTCACTTTAAAAAATGTCGCATGCGAAAGAGGTGATCGATTCTATGCTGGTTTGTTCGAAAAACTTCACATTGGCCTACATCTACCCGGCGATAGCCTACGCTCAAGCCTAATTTATTTTTGTTAAGCTTGCTGCCCGGTACCTTAATGCTCCTAATGCATTAGAACGAAACCGGCGAAGAGCAGACGCTCAGCTTATTCGTGACCGCGCCGGACCTTCGGGGACCTTCGGGTGACATTGCATGTAAGCTGCACCACCTATTCGGATCTGCCAAACAGTGGCAGTTATGATTCAGAAGAATAGCCACGAATCGCCGTCCTCCGTAGCCCTAACCACTGATATACGTGCTGCTTGCTATTTTAGGTATTTTACCCCTCTCAGGGAACCGCTTCGCATGCTCACTGTAAGATGTGGAGCACGACTTTCCGCATTTGTATCCCACAAGAACGCCGCTGACAGTCCAAAGCACCGACCGGTGCATTTGTTTACATCGGCAGGTACAGCGACCACTCGTACGTCGTTCGCTTGAGATAGCCGCTCATCGGTGACATCAATTAATGTCAGAACATATCAAAACACGTCGATTTTGTGCATGTAAGCACCGTTACATCACTCTGGGTCGCGCTGATACGTGCGACCACGCACCTTCGGAAACAGCGAGCGGGAGACCGTATATAGTAGGGAAGCGTTGTGCAGCCTGCTTATTTATTCTTCGTATTCTCTTCATGCACACAATTAGTGTTCCGTAAAGTAGACATAGATTGGGACATTGCGCGTATGATCGTTCATTTAGAGAATGTATAGTTTTCTCGCGGAAACGCCGATGTCATGAAGTATGACATCGTTGGCAGCTGAACGAGACGGTTGTTTACGCATGCTGTATCGAAGGGGCCTCCGCTTGCTGCCCATTTGGGATACGAGGCAAACAGTGCACCTCGTAAGCTAAATAATGTCAGCATAACAATGGGTAATAATACACCCATGGATTTGCGTAGTCACATTTCATTTAGGGAAGCGCCGGCGAGTGCGACTGGCCGCATTCGAGAACGGCAACGTATACGGATGTTGATTACGCGTCGTGTTGTCGCTTTTAGCTTTTTGCCTGTGCACTGTACGAAATGAGGAATGGTTTATTTCAAATCCGTAGCAAAACTGAACTACAGAAGCAGCTTTCCTCATCCTAATAGCTTAATTAGCTTCATATCAGTGGGTCTGGTCCGCCAGCAGCAGACGCACGAACTTGGCCACTGTGATAGGCTTAACCTCGGCTGAACGCGATCGGCATCGGCTCAAACTGTGTTTGCGGATGGCGAGGGCTGAAGCTCGTGCAGCCAACAACGCAACACCGCTTGCCACCCCGCATCACTTGCCCGCCCACAGGGAATGCAACTTCTCGCGACAGCAACATCTCACGCCAAGCGCTAGCTCACGATCGTCGACTCCTGCACGCTCTCGTCGCTGTCGTCTGCATGATCCCGGCATGCTCTGCGTGGACCATTCCTGACGTCATACACAATGTGGCCTATAACTGAGGAGGGGGTAAGGTAGGGTGCTCGAGGCAATAAATTAAATTCATTTGTAAAAAATCTGTGCAACTCTCAAGCCTGCTTTTTTTAGGACATGACGGAGGTATTCAGAGGAACAGACCCAGCGAATTTCATCGACATCCGTTGACATCGAAAAATCACCGGAGTTGCCCTTTAAGGAGCAGGGTTATTCTCGCTCATGTACTTATGTCCGGATGCACGGTAGCAGTGAGCGATAACTAGCTCGGAAGGCCTGAAGTAAATCCTAACATGTCATGCCTTGAGGTGCTATATCCTTGTGATAACATGCTTTAGTTTTGCAGTGCAAGGAAATGATGCTGTTTCAAAGGGCGCTATGACGTAAAGCTATTCACAAGTGTTTCTATTCTGTTTCTGCCTTTAGCACTCCATGACTGGTAAAAAGTTTGGGCTACGCAAATTCGGTCTGTGCGACACCCGACGTCACAAAAACTGCGGGAACTTCCCAGTTGATATGTCAGTACGCACAGATTATGTATGATTAGACAACAGAAAAAAATAAGCCAGTTCCACGTTGTGAAATCTGAAGAAGCAGGGGAGCTCAGCAAGCGTGGGTGTACAGCGTAGCGGGTATGACGCTCGCCTTGTGACCGGGATTAGTACCCGGGTGGAAATCCCACCTTGTAAAGAAAGTTTATATTGTCACTCTCTCGCTTTCTTTCTCTCTCTTTTTCTCTCCCTTCTCTGTCTCTCTTTGTCGCTCTTATTTTCTCTTTCTCTCGCCCATAGCAAGTTGTGTTGCAATCGTCGGTACAATGCAGCCATATAGTTCCCATAAATGCATATTCAGCACATATTTGTGCATAGCGCAGTCCTTTTTTTTTCATGTTACACACTGGACCTTTAACTGTTAAGTCTTTTCTCGAGGAAAGAGGTTTCTTTCTACCTTGGGGCTCCTACTGCCTCATATGCACGCAGCTTGAGACAAAAGACCGTGTTTTTCTTCACTGCTGGGTAGGGGTATATTTTTGGGATGTGCTACAAAGAACCATTAAAAAAGAATTACCGCTCGACTCTTACGGGATCAGGTACCTGCCAACAGATAATGAGAATGGTTATCCGTTTGATCAGATTATGCTGATGGGCCTCCACAGTAATGGCACCCCCGAATGGCTGGCTATTTTTGTGACCCAAACACAAGACTAGCACGCATGCATTTCCGCGAAAGTGTGCACAGGTTTTTGGAGATATTGAAAGCACAAACAGATGTTCCTGAGTGGCTGTCAAGGCTGGAGCCTTTGGTAGAGCTCAGTGAATTTTAAAATGACCACGCCTGGCCGCAGTGGCAACTTTTTTTTTATTGCGATAAAGACTTGCCGTTAAGGCATAATTCTTGATATGTATGTGTATTATGTGTGCTGTAAGGCCTGTGTTGTGTATAAATAGAAGCAGTGTTTTGTGGAATTTGTTATCGTGTATCCAGCGGTCATAGCTGGTTGTCACACTGTAGCGGAGGCCGGCTTGTAGTAGGAGACGCGAGCGTTCCGATTTTAAACCAGTACATGTGCATATTAGATGGTATGCATCTGCTTCCATCACAGGGACGGAGCAGTATGGACACGTAGCACCCAGTGGTAAATGCGACCAGTTCCACCTTGAGATCACAGCCGGTGTAAGGGCCACCCCGGCCCGAAGCCTCCTAAGCACAACTTCCTCCGCCCTAGTAAGGTGAAGGGGGAGGGAGCAGACACACGGGGGGATAAGAGCGCGTGTGTCCTGCCGGAGAAAATTTTTACGGGCTCGGAGCGAGTTAAGGGGTTGAGGTGGGAGGGGAATAGACGGAAGATCTGGATTAGGAGGGCAATGTGCCTGCTGGTCAGCAGCAATGTTGTGAGGGTTCGCTGCATGGCCTTGAATCCAGTGTACCTTGACGCAAGTAGCTGTTTTTCTAGTCATAGTGTGTATTGTCTCGCAGATTTCCATCGCCTTGTCAACCTTCTTCAGTTCCTGAATAGCCGCTAAAGAATCAGTGAAGATATCTAGTTGTTTGATGGTAGGCAGCTTAGATGTCGCATCTTGCACAGCGTCGTGGATGGCTTGAAGTTCCATTACTAGAGCGCTGGCTTCCGTAGATAAATAGCGCTGGTGGCCGCTGATCAAATTATGCGTAGTACTAAGGAATGATGTCCTCCCGCCGTCTGGGATAATAGCAGCATCCGTATAGACTTTGCAGGTGTTAGCGCATGACGCATCAATGATATTGTGGTCGTCAATAATACCTGTTGTATCGCTGCGTCGTAACTTCGTTGGCGTATTAGTTGTGATGCTGGTGGCAACTTGGCCACTTGAGTGATCTGGCGTACTGTCTGTTGTTGCGTGTTCATTTGTTGTACTGTGTCGAAGCCCGGCAATAAAGAAACAAAAATTGTGTATAGCGCAGTCGTTATGACGCTCGCCTGCGGACCGTGGGTACCCAGGTTCGAATCCCGCCTCGCCAAGAAAGTTCATTTGCTTTTATTTCTCTCGCTTTCTGTCTCTTTCTTTCTCTCTCTGCACCTCCTCTTCTCCTATGAGCTCTGCTTTAACTACTGATCAATGCTCGGCAAGGCTCATCGGCCTTTAAACAGCGGAGCTGTTTCAAGGCCGTGACGTCACGTGTCGAACAGCTCCGCTGTTCGAAGTTATTTACCACTTTACGCGTTTTTCGCCAAAAGCCAATCGCTATTGGTCAAAAAAGACCGGTAAAGTGGGCCCACTTTACCTATCTGTGCAGCGACATCACAAGACCGCGAAAACATACCATGTCGAAGCGATGTGTGCGCACTAAAGATGCAATAATATACGCAAGAAAATCATTAATTTTTATTTTTCGGACTAGCCAGAGATTTACTCGTTCCGAAAGAAATGGCAGATGGCTTCACGTCGATCACTCGGGCACAGGCTACTCCCAGCTCCTAGACAGAATGATTTTCTTTGCGTATGCTAAACGGTTTTGCGAGGCCGTATAATTGTGTTGAGGTCTTTCGGAATGTATATGACGTCGCTCTGCAAACTTTTTCGCTGAGGATCCGGTTTAGGGGGAGGGGGGGGGGCATGATTCATTATCCGTTGCACGCCGCCGCAGTTCTATACCAGCGACAACGAAGTGAACAAAGGGAAGTAGACAAAACGCAGACACCGGCGCCATTCTCTTCACCTCGTTGTCTACTTTCACTACGCTTACTCAGCTCCCCTGAAGCCCTCTCTATTTGTGCGTGCTCATGGCCTCTTGCCATCCAATTAGATAAGAAAGGCCTATCAAAGTCGGCAATGTTATTTACTTTGAAAAGAAACAAAAGTGACATCCTCGAGAAGAGGGGAGTTTTTGATATGGCTGTTCAAACGACGCTGAGAGTCCCGGCCGATACTTGCATCGGCGGTTCCGTAAGTTGGGCGTCAGGCGATTGAAATAATTTCAGAATTGAATTGGTTTAGATTACTCGGCTGTAATTTACCACCTTGAGCTGTCAGTTTATTCGCTCGCGTTTAATTTAGGCGCAACTGCACGCAACGCTCGTTCAGGTTTTGGAGCATTCGACCTACGTACCTCGCCGATAGCTTGCTTTCCGACACCATGCACGTGGCTGAATTCCTTTACAACCGCTTTGACTCCACGTCATGCATTTACACTAATAAAAATGTATTTGCTTAAGATAAGCTATCACTACACTTCCCATACCTGTTGGAAGAAACGCAATTTCATCCGATTGGTTATTATCGACTTCTTACGCTCGTAACGATTCACTGGGGTATGAGCCTATCCACGGGTGGCAGGTATCTGCTATGTTTCTAAGCCCAGGCCATGTTTTGAAAACCGTGTGCTGCGAGCACGAACAAGCGCCTGTCATCGGACGCACACGAGCTTATCAGACGAACCGGCGAACCAAAAGAATGGTGCACACCGACTTACAAGCGCAACTCTCATTTGAATTTATCCCGAGAGAAACGGAAAAATTCACTTTACAGTATTTAGGCGTCTTCTATTAGCGGACAGTGTGAGTATTTAGCTTCTGAAAGGACGACAGACGTTACTGCCTATGTATTGTGGGATTACATTCTATACACTGCAATATGAGTCGCAGCGCGGGGTTTTATATGAAGGTGCAAAATAGTGAAGTATGTTACCTGTAAAGGTGGAGCAACGCCGCTACCGGAGAGGCCGGTAGGCACAGCCGCTTCCTTTCTTCAATGTCAGGCTCGCTTTAAAAACTCCTTATTTGTGAAAAAAGAAAAACAAAACCTGATGTAGCTCTTCGAACAAGCCGAATGCTTGCACGTACAGTGGCACGATTGCCGTGTCTTCGTAGGTGAAATCCTTGAGACAGACCAAAATAAGACGATCGGAGCCATAATCCATAAACTTGTGCGCAGTACCAAGCTAAAGAGCCGCCATCACGGGCCGACATGGCCCTGGATATCGCAGCCATCTTTGTTCATCTGTGCAATGTTGTCAGCAGAAGTAACAAATTCTGGAGTTGCGAATAGAGCCGCGCAATTTCGACCATTTTGAGACGCTGTCCTTATAAATGCACGGCATTCAAATCAAATCGTAACCTACATTTATCGCTTGTTTATATATAGGGAAATCGCAACAAAGGCAAACGCCTCTAAATTCATGAAATTATGTGGTGTGATACTAAATACCATGCTTTCTTTCAGGTAAATTTAAGATACCTGGACATGAAACATCCCAGTATAAAGTTCAAGCTGATAGCAGTAACCAGAAACCTGGTAAGTATCCTCAAAAACAAAAAAAAAAGAACTTACTATGTGTGGAGACGAACCGGCAAGTGGACCTACATTGTTCCGGTCCAACATAAGGAATTCGGCGCTATCACAAACCTTTAACGCTTGGGCTCATCGGGCAGGGCACAAAAATTGCATTTGTCAAAATAAATTTGGGTGTCAGGCATATGCTGACACCCATGACATGAATATTCTGCTGAATGCGCTGACTCAAGGCTGATCATGGAATAGGAGCAACATTTGGGTCGGTCCGTTCTTAGGAATGTTGAGAGTGAGAATGGAGCGTCGACTATGGCGATTGAAATGCAGACCACAAGCGCAGCAGTTACGACGTCAAAATCAAGCCTCATTGCGCAGCCTTAGAACTTGTTTTCCGTAGTCACGATGGTTTCGACGGGAATTTAGGGCGCAGGCTCCTTTCCCAAGCGTATCAACCCTGAACGAAGCCGAACGCCAGGCCGGGGTACGCTTGTACCCATATGAACCAGTGGGGGCCCGGCGGCGGTGGGAATCGAACCCACACCCTCCCGCAGTACTTGTAACGGTAAGCAGAAAAAAAAATTCAGCAGAACCCATGCCACGATGATGCTCAACGTTAATGCGATTAGCACTCCAAAATGTAGCGGCACGTATTGATTAACATACCTTGATTTCAAGTTTATGGCCGTCATTTTGAGATTTTCATTGTTTCGGGTTCGTTACCAATTGCGCGTATATGTGGCTTTCCATCTCGCTCGGAATCTGATGAACCTATCGTAGGTGGCATGGCCTAACAGCAACGGCCATGCTCTGTAAGTGGTTATGCACATAGTCACCATTGAGATCATTGTGGGGCCAAGGGCAGCTGTTGTAGTTTGTATTGTTTGATCTTGTGCATGCGACTGTTGTTTTGTGTACGAAAGCAATGTTTCATGTGCAAGAGAGCAGACAGCAGCAACACCTCAATGTGGTACAAACAGGCTAATCACACTAGCTAAAATCAAGCAATAAATTATAAAAGGCAATAACGCTATTAATTGAGCCAGTTGGTATATATTTCGGAGCAGAAGACTCGACACACTAGGCAAAGAACGAGCAGCCAAAGGAGGCGGGGCTCTGGGCAAATGAAGCGTTTAATTCCGGGAAAACCGCACGCAAAAAATAAGCAGAAATATATAGAAATAAGCCTCAAGCTAGCACACAATTAAAAGCAAACTACTTTCTCGATGAGTAAGTTGAACTGTTAGAATTCTTACGCAATACAACCAAATACGACGTCTTGGAAGTTTAAAAAAGAAAATGTGTTGGCTTTGCATCAAAAGAAAAAAAAAGGTTTCTTCTAAATGAAATTATTTGGAAGTTGGCGCTTGTCCTGTCGCATGAGTTCTCTGTCCCAGTCTTCACCGCAGATTACCTTGAACATTATATTCTCCGAAACTACCATACCTTTGAGCGATCCGAAAAAAAGAAACGCTAACGATTAAGAATGAAAAAGTAGCGTGTGCACCCATCTGTAAGGCACTTCTCTGTCTTTTCAAACAGAACGACAGTTTTTCGAAAGTTGGCCGAGGCACAGTTGAAGCGAAGCCGACTTTGGGCGGATTGAAAAAATATTTCATGGAGGGGAAGGTGCCAGGGAATCCTGACCTGATATATTTTGTGACTGGGTGAGCAAACCGCACATATTTTTGTGTCTGAACGAATGCGAAATGTGAGGTTAAGGGCTGCCGATTTACAAATTTAATGCTCATATTCTTATAGCCGGATATTTTGATGTAAACCTGTCTGATAATATTTCAAATCCTCCTACAGCCTGACAATGGTCGATTTTGTAGAAGGAAAACTGTCTCCAGTTTTATCAGGTAAGTCGAAGTGCGTTTAATTTAGAGCATGTTACCACCCACTTTATTTTCCTGCATGGGAATGTCCTAAAGTGCACAGGGTGATAAGGGCGTGCCAAGTGCGGCAATCCGTTATTTAGGGTTCCGTCAGCAAGATGTGACGCCGCTACCATTTTTTTAAAGCCAATGATTACGCTGTCGTGCAACAAATAAATTCAGTATATCAATTTAATTGTCAATGCTCCCGTACCTCGAAACCCACTAAGTGAGACCCTTTTGAACGCCTGGTTTGCACACTATTTACTGATGACGCTGGCTTCGCACCCAGCCATTTGTCGCCTCAAGAATCGCCTTGTCGCTACCGCTGTGGTTCGATTCCCGGTCGCGACAGGAGCTTACTGATGGAGATGGAATGCAAGGATTCCCCTGTACTTGGACACTACACGTTAAGAGTCACCGGAAGGCATAATTAATCTAAACCCCAGCACTGCTGCGTTCCTCATAATGTGTTGGGCAGGTTGAGGACGCTAATTTCCACATTTTTATTCTGCTAAATATGCTCTACGAGTACACACTTGATTCATGCTTCTTCTTAGTTTGTACATCGACAAACGTGGCATTCTCATAGGCATCTTTTCACTCAAATATTATGAGATCTCAAGAATGAACAACTCGATAATGGCCTTCTGTCTTCGCAAGTTTTATTCGTCCTTATTCTTTAGCACATCAACCAGGGAATAAAATGTTGAACCATCATGTATAATAAACAAGGGTTTGGCTGTAGTGGGACGACTTCGCGATTTTCTCAAAGGCAATTGATTAATCCCGGGAAAATATGATGGTCAGATTATTCCGTAAATTAAGAGGACACTCGCTCACGCTCGCAAATATGCAATGGTACTAGTACCCACGAACATCCCGCTCCATTTACTAAAACTCACTATACTCGCAGTCCCTTATTAAATATGAGTGCACTCGGTTGACATTGGGCGGACTATTGAGGTGTTTACTTATGTTACGTAAGAATGTTAGAAGCTAAACGTATCCTCGGGGTCCGCAACGTAAAAAAGTGGTGAAATATATTGCGTCTTTTTCATGAGTTACTGCATAAGCTCAAAAAACATGAACGCTTTAAGCTTTGATCGCGGCGTTAAGAAATCTGGCGCAATTTACGCATAATAAGTGATTACGTATAAAATAAATGACAAATTACATCGCGCAAAAAAAAAACTGTGCCGGACCAAGGACATAACACGTAGCTCAGAAGGCACTGAAATTAAGTTAAAAAAAATGTGGTTGATCCCTCTTATATAGGAATCGGTATAGAACACGAAAGTGAAACGTGTCTTCACAGAAGTAGTGTAATGTTTATTGCACATTGATATATAATGTCTATTGGTGTTTTGTGGCTAAAGCGCCCTTAGGCGTTGATGCACCCACGCTGACGCCTGGTGGCACGTCTCCTCCATCACGACTACCAACGTCGATGACCATGAGCAACCGTCGTGCATATGGAAGCTGCACTACGCTGCACACGCTAGCACAACGCGAAAGACGAAGCACGTAACTGACACACTAATACAACGCGCAAGACAAAGCACGTAACTGAATCGTCACCGAGTCAAATCAGCGCGTACAGCGCGTCGTAATTGCAGCCTCCGCGATCAACTTCAGAAACATTTTCAGAGCTAATTGCGGAGGCCACGCTCCGCTGTGCTGAGTACGGTGAACGCCACCTAGGTGGCGTTGGTAGTGCTTCTTGATGCCAGCGTCCCTTCGAATGCTGGCATCGAGGCGTCGTAGTGCTGAGACCACCGAAGCGTTCACTGTCGGTGCGCGTTAGTGTCATAATGCAGTACTTCTCTTTTCTGCTCGTAGGCGGCGGCACCGCCCCGAGCAAGAGCGCGGGTACACGGAGGAGTGTTAGATATATAAGGCGCGTCTGTGTAGCTCTCTGCAAATGCGTTTGTGGCGCAATGGGTTAAACGCTCGGCGATCTATCGTCGCGGACCGAGAGGTCGTGGGTTCGATTTCCAAATTTTGCATGTTTGTGGAACTTTTTCTTCTGGTTTCTTTCTTTGTATTATGTTCGTGTACATTGTAAGCTGACGTATTTCCGTGACGGAAATACGTCAGTGAAGTCTTGGTGGACCCCGGCATAAAACACTTTCGTGTTAAAAATAATCGATAAGCGAATGACAGTACTCCTCATTTAATACAGTGCTAGAAAGTACGTACCAATGTGGAAAACGAGATCTAGCCATGCTTTCTAGGACGCGCACCATATACGGCAGTTGTCGTTGCATTTCGACAAGGAGTAATGAACACAGAAATATTGATTTGCGACATTTGCATATCTTCTGAAGCTTTGGTCAGAGTTTTCAGTCGTGAACGCTGTCATCGCCAGCGACATCCGGTGAAAGAGCGGCTCGCTGTGTCGCACTGGCGTCGTAAATAGAGGGAACGGGGGCCGCCTGAGACAAGCAGTGGACGCGTCAAGCGATCAAACGTGGTGGTGCCCACGATTGCGCCATAAACAGGGTGTATACTTCATGCACATATGTCATCATGTCATTCTTTAAACTACTCACCGGCGCCCCGTTTCAAAATTTACATTAAACTACTCACTGGCGCCTTGTTTCAAAATTTACATTAAACTACTCACTGGCGCCTTGTTTCAAAATTTACAGATGAATGCAGGGCAAACTGCAGCGAATTGGTTCTTCTTTGATTGCTGGACAAATTTCCGTCGGGCGCGCTGCAAATTTCGTGGCGCGTTCGCGTCGTCATGCTGTCATTGCCTAGATGCGCATGCACACTTTGCACTTGGAGAGCCGGAAAGTCTCCAGAGGCGCCCAATACGTTTGGCTGCAAAAGCGACAAAGCCCAAGTGGATGCAGCGTCCCGCTCTACTCTTTTGTCTCTGCCGGAGCCAGGAGCAGCGTTCCGGAATACCCTGTCGGCATCAGCAGCTGTGTGCATACCACACCGTGGTGCATACACCGGCCCAGAGTGAACGTCAAGCTAAACCTTTGAAATATTTTCAGTGGGCGTTTCAAAAACGCCGACGGCTTTCTGCCCGTCTCATCTCACCTCGCGAGACGCCGCGGTGACGACACTGGCCGGCATTCCTGGTCGCGCCAGCATTGCTATATACAGGCCTAGGCTGCCTCGCGTGCCGCATCGTGTCATGTTGCGTTCGCCTATTGATTATGACACCGCGCGGGCAGCTTGAGACCAACGCTCAACATTGCTATCGCTTGCAGTGCTTCGTCTTGCGGCTATACTGTCAGTTATCTGTTTGTGGAGGAGACGGTAATGCAAGAGGTGCTAGTGCTTTCTCCTTCACCTCAATCAACCAGTCTGTAAATAGATAAATTAAGTAATAAACGCTTCACCTTGCACTGGGCCGCGCAACGCTTGAAACACCGAAGCTGGGCGATCGTAGCCCAGCATTTCCCGGAAGTGCGCGTGAACTCTTCATCTGATTACTCACGATGATGATAATTACTTTTCGCGCGTCTCCGACTTATGGCCGTCACTGCGCGTTGCATAGCGCAGCTTGCAACACCGACACCGCGTTCCAACGCCGACACCGCGTTCCAGGAGACCCGCTCCGTGAATGACTTTCTCTCTCGCTCTCATAGCGCGTAAAACCTCTTCACCTCGCAGAGCACGAGCGTACGAACGCGCCAGCTGTGGACGAAGACGACGGCGCTCGAACGCAATCATATGGTTCGCATAAATGCATGTTCTGCAAGCGTGACTGCATAGCCTAGTGGCTACGACGCTCACTTTGGGACCGGGGGTGGGCGGGCTCAAATCCCGGCTCGGCAAGAAAGCTTATTTTCTATTCTTCCTTGGTAGTTTCTTGCTACGAACCTGAAATTACGGCTGGCTTAAACAGCTTGGCTGTTAAAACAACAACTTAAGAATGCCTTGAGTTGTCCAAATGCATGAAAGGAATATTATTTCGGCGGGGATAAGAATAGGCAACACAAAAGGGAAAATGTATTCACGGAATATATACAGAGTGAAGCCGAGATGGCGGAACAACTACCACACGAGCGCTTCTTCGGTCGTCGTCTTCCTACACTTGCTGGCGTCTTCGCCAATGTACGAGAATGGCTTGTATCATATGACCCCGCCGGTGGAAGCGCCGTCTCGGTGCTTAGGAAGGGTCGTTGTCGGAGAAGTAGGGCTTCAGACGGGTGACGTGAACGATATCACTAGGATGTGTGGAGGACGACGAGCTACCGTCCACCGGAGCGATCTCGTAGGTGACTTCACTGAGCTGGTGGAGAACCGTGTAGGGGACAGGTCAGCAAGACAGAAACTTCGAAGACAGGCCCACGTGGCGGGATGGCGTCCAAAGAAGAACCAAAGAGCCTGGTGAGAAGTGAACGGCTCTGTGGTGGCTGTCATAGCGAGCCTTTTGGGAGATCTGTGAGGCAGAGACGATCGCGTGCAATCTAGCGAGCGGTGTGACCCCTAGCAGCAGCATCGCGGGCGTACTCTGTAGGAGCGTCGTGGCAGAAGGCAGGATAGTCTCAAAGGACAGCGTTGGGTGGCGGCCAAACAACACGTAGAACGGAGAAAAGCCGGCGGTGTCGTAGCGGGACGAGTTGTACGCGAATGTCACATAAGGCAAAATGTTGTCCTAATCATGATGATCAGCGGACACGTACATCAAGAGCATCGTGGTTAGCGTGCGATTAAGACACTTGGTAAGTCTGTTTGTTTGCGGATGGTAGGCTGTGATTAGCTTGTGACGCGCGGAACACGAATGAAGGATGTCGTCAAGAACTTTGAAAGAAATGAGCCACCGCGATCGGTCAGCAATTGTCGTGGCACGCCGTGGTGGAGAATGACATCGGGAAGCAGAAAGTCCGTGACGTCAGAGGCGCAGCTTGCTGGCTGTGCCCGGGTGATGGCATATCGTGTGGTGTAGTCAGTAGCTACGGCAATCCACTTGTTACTCGTAGAAGAAGTCGGGAATGATCCAACAAGATCGACGCCAACGCGGTAGAACGTTACAGTTGTAATGTCGATAGGCTGAAGTGGACCTGCGGGCAACAAGGACGGGCGCTTGAGGCGCTGGCATGTCTCACAAGTCGCAACTTACCGGCGTACAGAACGATAAAAGCCTGTCCAGAATAACCAACGCCGCAACCGTCGTGTGTACAGGACACTCCGTGGTGTCCGGCTGTTGAGCATCGTGGAGCTGGTGGAGGAGAGTAGAAGGGAGAGCTGTAGATACGACGAGCAGAAGCTCGGGCTCGTGGGGGTTGGTATTGCGAGGATAGAGAATGTGATCACGGAGCATGAACAGGTGGAGGAACGGGTCGGAGTGAGTAGCGCATAGACGATCGAAGATGGACCGCAAGTTTGCATCACTGAGCTGTTGACTGCGTATGTCACTCAAGTCGGAGATGGCGAGGATGCAGGCGTCGGAATAGTGAACGGTGGAGTCGGGATGGTCCACGGGATGACGTTATAGGCGATCGGTGTCCCGGTGCATGGCGCCGGACTTGTAAAGGACAGCAAAGCTGTATTCTTGAAGCTTTGGTGCCCAGCAACCAAGTTGTCCAGTCGGGTCTTCGAGGGAGGAGAGCCAGCACAGCGCGCGGGGGAACGTGATAACCGAAAAGGGGCGGCCAAACAAGTACGGTCTATAATTTGCGACTGCCAAAACTAGAGCAAGGCCTTCACGTTCAGTGATCGAGAACATTCGCTTGGAAGGGGAGAGGAGGCGGCTGGCGTACGCGATCACGCGGTCTTGGCCTTGTTGTGGATGAGCGAGAACAGCGCCGATGCCGTGTCCACTGGCGTCGGTTCAAACTTCTGTAGGCGCCGTGGGGTCTAAATGCAGCAAGACGGGAGGCGTGCTAAGCAATCTGGTGAGCGTGCAGAATACATCGGCTTGTGCAGGACTCCATGAAAATGGGATGTCCATCTGCAGGAGCTGTGTAAGCGGACGGGCAATGTCGGCAAAGTTCTTGACAAAACGCCGGAATTGAGAACACAAGCCAACAAAGCTCCGGACGTCTTTGGCCGAACGCGCCACGGAAGTTTTTCACGACACAAATTTTGTCGGGATCAGGTTGGACGCCACGAGAACTGATGCGGTGACCTAATAGAGTAATTTCACGACGGCCAAAGCTGCACTTCGACGAGTTCTACTGAAGGCCAGCACGTCGGAAAACGCCAAGCACTGACGACAGGCGAGTAAGGTGGCTCTCAAATGTTGGCGAAAAAACAATGACATCATCGAGATAACAGAGGCGCGTAGACCATTTGTAACCACGAAGCAGATAGTCCATCATTCGTTCAAACGTGGTAGGGCAATACATAAGATAAAAGGCCTAACTTTAAATTGGAAAAGACCATCGCGTGTAACAAATGCGGTCTTTTCGCGATCCAGGTCATCGACAAATCTGCCACTATCCCGAATGTACTTCTATGGATGAGAAGTATGTAGACCCGTGGAGACAGTCAAGGGCACCATCAATCCACGGCAGTAGGTATACGTCCTTACGTGGGACATTGTTCAAATGACGATAGTCGACGAGGATGCCCCAGCTGCCATCCTTCTTTACTAGGACGACAGGGGATGCCCAGGGACTACAGGAATGTTCAATGACGTTTTTGGCGAGCATCTTGTCCACCTCGCGCTGAATCACTTGCCGTTCAGCATGGGACACACGCTAAGGACCTCGTCGAATACGGTTGGCGTCTCCAGCATGAAACTTATGAGTTGTGACGGAAGTCTGGCCCAAAGGGCGCTCATCAAATTCAAAGATGTCGCGACAGGAGAGCAACAGGTGCCGGGGCGCGGCAGCGTGTGCTGGGACGAAGTCAGTCACTACCATTTTTCTCAAAGCTTACATCAGGTGAACTGGACGAGGTGTTGGCTGCAGAGGCAGGCGAAAAATCGTCAGCATCGAACGCAGGAATGGCATGCTCGTCGACAGCAGAGACGTTAGCTAGAGCAACAATGCCTACCAGGATAATTTGCGTGCATCAGCTAAAGTTCAAGATGGGCAGTGAAACTGTGTTCCTACTGATGGTAACGAGGGTGTGAGGAACGTGAATATTTCAGGCCAATAGAACTTCGGATATTGGAGTCTGCAAGTAATCAGCATCAGAAATTGGAGGCCGGGATGTGAAAAACACCGCGATACAAGCTACTACGGGATTTTCTACTGTCTTCCTCCTATATTGACGGGAGCCTTTGCATACCATCGACACTCTCCTTTCACACCCCCTGACGCTTCCGAGTGCCAACCTGTGTACGAAGCAGCCCGACAAGCCGAAGAGTGCCGCCAGCTCGCGCGCACCTATACATCGCAAAACTACAGTGCCAGAAGGAAGGACGCGCCGACTCACTTCCAAATCCCACGTATGCCCCATGTTGTCTTGTATGGCTCGCTGTTCCTTGACAAACTCTTGGGCTTGCCTCGAAACTCGATCCAAAGTAAAAGGGCCTTACCGCGTCTTGGAGCGAACGTCCCCGGTGAATTTTCTCATCGAACCACTTTCTCCATCTGACGACATGCGCCGGCGTGGCCGTGACCTCGTCGACGTAGCACGTCTCAAACCCTACCATGATTATCTGCCTCCAACCTCCTAGGTCGCCAGGATGGCTCTTTTTCTGCGGCGCCGACTGTGAAGAAAAAACGCGCCTCCGTCCAGCGGCATCGCCAACGCTCGGCCCACTCTGCTCGCGCTGCTGCTCACTGGTGTCTTTGGAGATGGTGCTCCAGGCTGCCTCACCGTTCCTTGAACTCGTAGATCATCTCTTTTCAATTGGTGGAGGGCTTGAGGGGGCAATCGAGCGTGATCAACGGAGCACAAACGTCGTTGACGCGTGGGTGGAGCGTCCGAGTAAAGAGCCAGGTCTAGCTGGAGCATACCACAGTCACAATCAAACAGGGTGGAATGGTCTAATAGGAAGTCAATAGGAAGAAGCATAGTCAAGGAGTGGTCGGCGACACTTATGCGTACTGAGCGCATCCCAAGGACAGGAAGGGTTCCACGATCGGTGGCACGGATGGTTGATAACGTGGGTGGTGTGTGGACTTTCTTCAACCGATGACGAAACGCTGAACACATCATATATATCTGTGCGCCTATGTCAACGAGGGCAGCGACGAGTACACCATACACTTGAACGTCAATTAAGTTGCGCCTAGTCGGCAAAGTGGTGACAGTATTTTGCGGGCGAGTCGTCAATGCAGCGTCACCTTCGGGAGCTGCAGCGTCTAGTTTTTGGAGGCAGGCGTACAGTCGGTGATTGCGGGCGGCGGCATTGTTAGAAGCGAGACGATGGGCGCCGAGACAACAGCGAGCGGGACTGGTGACCACGCGGAGATGGTGAACTATGGCACGACATGGTCGGAGCGTCATCACCGTTGGGCAGAGGTGACTCGCGGTAAAGCTAGAAGTGGTTAGGATTGGTCTGGGGGCGACGGTTATGAGTATAGGGCGAATGAGGCCAAGACTACCGGTTACTGCAGTAGCGGGCAACATGACCAATCTGACTGCAAAAAAGCAAATGGGCCGGTCTTTAACAGTCCTCAAGTCGGCTGGATTGCGGGAACGCAGCCTCTGGCCTTGGGCATACGAAACTAGTAAACGGTCAGTCGCACAGGAGGAAGCGACGGCGCACACTTTGTCCAGGTCAGCATTGAATAGCCCTTAAAGAACGATGGCTTGGACAAGCGGTCCCATGGTAGTGCTAGACTCACAGGTGCGGGAGCACGGAGAAGCAGGCGACATATCCTCAAGTTCACGGCGTATGATCTTCGTCACGTGCTCCGCGGTTAACGGCAGCTGTGGTGAAGGTACGTCTTCGCACGACGATGTTGCTGCCGTGTGGGGAAGTCGAGCGAACTGAGGGGCAATAGGTCGAGTCACGGCGTTTTCAAAACGCTTGCACTCCTTTATGATGACATCTACTGTGTCACAGTCCTTGCGATTGCCAGATTGAAGGCATCATCTGCTATCCCTTCTAGAACGTGTCCCACTTTTTCTCACTCTGCCATACCGCCATCTGATTTGGGGCAAAGGGCCAGCACATCCGGTGAGTAAAACAGGAAGGATTTTGTTGATTTTTCGGCACGTGATGCTAGCTCCTTCTTCACCGCCATCTTTCGACCGATGACCTTGCTGAAAAGAGCACGCATCTTTTCCTTGCAGCTATCCCAGCGTCCGATTTCCTCTTCGTGTTTCTGGAACCCTACCCTTGCTATCCCTTGAAAATAAAAATAGGATGTTGGCCAACATGACCGTATCATCCCATCGGTTGCTCTTACTTGCACGCTCGTAGGTCGCCAACCAATCGTCGATGTCGACATCATTAGACCCACAAAACGTGCCTGGGGCTCTTGGCTGGGCAACCACAACCGTTGACATGGCCACAGTTTCGGTGGGAATCATCTCTTCGGTCAATGTGGAAAGAGCCAGGCGCCATCCGCTGCGGAGCTCCGTTGTCTCGAGTTGGTAACTCGCAGCTTCACCAAAAATATGATGGGGATAAGAATGGGCAACGCAAAAGGGAAAATGTATACACGGAATATATACAGAGCGAAGCCGGGATGGAGGAACAACTACACGAGCGCTTTTTCGGTCGCCGTCTTCCTCCGCTTGCTGGCGCCTTCTCCAATGTAGGGAAATGGCTTATAACAATATAAATTTATTGCTGATTACACAAAATCAGCGAAGGGGAGAAGGCATTGCCTTGCCAACTTATGGCAAAAGTAGAAGTTCGTTTTCTCTCACTGGTGATATGCGGGCCTGAAAATTGGCGGGTATCGCTGTGAACCCCGAATGTCAATATATAAAAATGGGTTCCCAGGCATTCATTCACCTTACTAAATTAGACTAAAGCGCGGAGGGAAGGACAAGAGGGATTGACCAGCATTAGCTACCAGTAATTTATGATGTCTATACGCGCAACCTGCCTGAATTTGATCGGAACGTGATCTGCACAACACATGGCTCAAAAGCCCAGCCTTTCATAAAGCGTCCTGAACAAGAAATCACAATCTATGTAAAAATATGAAATTCACCATAACTCTTGCGTACAAACGAGTCCTTAGGACATTTCGCACTTATCGGGTGGACCACTTTAGTGAAAACATTTTCTTTATAGTAAGTGTAGTGGGGAAGAGGGACACAAACAATTGAGAGAGGACGACGAGGTCCGGCATCCCGGAGAGCGCGAGACAGTGACCGACGTTCTTGGGCCAAGGCTGTTGCTACGTAGCCCCTCGTTGTAAATAAAGCCCCTTACAGTTTGGTGGAAAGGTGCTGGGCATCTTCTAGTCTCCCAACCTGGAACTACGAAGCCGTACCCTGCCTCCAGCGCCAGCGATGGCTGAAGAAACCACCGCCCAAGGTCCTTCTTAGACTCAACCCACCGTGTGTCCCGGCGTGCTGCGTCAGCGTCACCCGCCGATATTCAGCGGAACTGACGACCAAGACGTCGAGGACTGGTTGGCAACTTACCAGAGGGTGAGCGCAGTCAACAAATGAGACGATGTGACTAGGCTGGCCAATGTCATATTCTACTTGACTGGCATCGCCAGTCTCTGGTTCTGCAATCACGAAGCGGAGATTCATAACTGGGCCTCGTTCAAGACCACGTTTTCAGAAATGTTCGGCCGCCCCGCAGTACGCAAGCTCCGCGCAGAACAACGACTTCGTGAACTCGCTCAACAACACGGTGAGAACTTCACCAGTTATATTGAAGACGTCGTCGACTTGTGTAAGCGTATCAACCCGTCGATGCACGAGTCGGATAAGATGAAGCACATCCTGAAAGGAACAGCCGGTGACGGATTTCAAATGTTATTGGCCGAAGACCCCCAAACCGTCGCAGATGTCAGCTTGTGCCAGAGTTTCGACTAATTGCGCAAGCAACGCGCCCAAACTCGACGTCCTCTGGAACAGAACGACTCGATCGCGGCCTTGACTCTGGGTGACCAGAATGCACTATTGATTCAGATCAAGCAGTTTGTGCATGAGGAGGTCGCCAGACAACTCTCTATTTTAACGAGCACGCCCGAGCCAGCACAGGCACAACATCTGGCCCCAGTCATACGCCAAGTTATTTAGGAAGAGGCCACTGGAAGAGGCCTTTCGCTCGTCCGCCACCTCCGGACTCTTCGCCCTTGATGTACGCGCAAGTCGTCGCTGCCGGGTCGCATCGTCAGCCAGCCTATTCCTCCGCGCCGGCAGCCGTTCGACCACCACCTGTCCCGTTCAGCCGACTAGTCCCCACGTTTTCGAATCCATGGCGCACTGTGGACAATCGCCCTATATGCTATTCTTGCGGTTATGCAGGACATGTGGCACGCTTCTGTCGCCGTCGCCCTCCTGTTCAAATAGACGCCATGCGACCGTGTGCGCACGATTCTAGACGTTTTGATGGCACAGCGCGCCTAATTAATCTTCTTCGCCCGAGCGCCTGCCCGAGCGCCTGCCGTCCGCTACCCACCGATCTCCATCCCCTCGACGTCACTCTCTGTCACGTATGCGCCGTCGTCCCTGCCCTTCTGACGCGGAAAACTAGATGCCGCAGTTCCTGAGGCACGAACTGTGTCGTCGTCGATCAATTCATGTCCTCGCATTTGTTGGTGGTGGTGCTGAATTGTAGCAACAGGCGGGTTTAGCCTGGCGATCAAGGCCGGCAATTGCTCCGCCTGAGCGTCTCTTACAATATCGCTGAATGGTTTCACCATATGTCCATCAAACTAGCCTCTCTTAAGAATTCCATAAGGAGACGTGAAGTTTCTGTGCGGACTATAACTGATCCCTCGGGAAATACAAGGTGTTGCAGGCACGCATGCGGAAGGTCCTTTTTTTGTAGATTCTCCAAGAGAGCGACCCTTTCAACTTGGAATTGCTGGCATGACCACAGAAAGTGTTCAATATCTCCTGTCTCGTCACATGCCATACAGTTCGAAGAATTGATTCGTCCCGTGTTAAATAACCAGGCCGGTGTACTAGCAGATCCTGTCCTGATTCGATATAAAAGTGATGCTTCGTCTCGATGAAATCTCTTGGTTACTCAGGGTATATGTGGTGGAACCCAAAAGCGACCCAAAGTTATTTCGAATGTCCGATTTTTTCACTTGATTACTCTTTGGAGCCTTTATTTTCGGAGGATGATAGAGCGCTGCGTATGCAAGCGCATCAGCTTTTTCGTTGCCAGTAATACCAATGTGGGAGGGAATCCACTGAAACTTTACCGTGAAGCCTTTTTTTTTTAGTTCTTTCACAAGGGCTAGTGATTTGCGTGGGAACTTGGTGGATGGCAGACCGCCGTATAGTTGTAACGCGGCCTTTGAGTCCGTAAGGACAACCACCTTCTGCGAAGGCAGAGTCTTTAGTTTGCGCAGAGCAGAAGCTATTGCTATGCCTTCCACAACTGTCGACGAGGCCATACAGTCCAGATGGCCAGACCATGTATATTTCAGAGAGGGAATACAAAATGCAGCTGCACAGCGGTCTTCGTCTACTTTGACAGAGCCATCTGTGTATACTTGTAGGTGGTTCGGGTAAGTCGTGTGCAAATGTTGTAGGACTGATGACTTGGCGTCTGCAGATGGAATGCAGCTCTTTGACTGCAATCGTGGTATACTTAAGTCGCATGTGATGTCGTCGAATGTCCAGGGTGGTTCTATCTTTTCCCTCTGTCTCGAGCAGCGCAATCCTAAGACGCAAAGTGTGTTCAGTGCTGCCTAAAAATGTGACCGTGGCCTGTTACTTATACGTCTTAACAGGGCTTTGCAGGGCGTAGACTCACTCAATCGTAGTAACTGGATCATGAGACTCTGGGAAGCCTGAAGTCGCAGACGGCGTGACTCAGCTTCGTAGAGCACTTTCTTGTTCGACACTGGCTGAGGGACTCCAAGGCAAAGTCGAATACCTTTTCTGTGGATGGCTTCTAAGCGCTCGTATTGACTATCTGAGGGTGACATCAGGGGTAGCTGGTACAGGATCCGATTGGTAACCAACGCTGTATGTAGCCGTAGCATCGACGTCGGGTGGTTGCCCCAGCGTATGCCAGTGACTCGCTTGAGCACATGTAGCCTATGTGACGATGACGCCACAACGTGGTCAACAGCGCGGCGCCAGATTAGCCTGTGGTCCAAGGTAACGCCAAGAAATCGGACGTTGGTGTCTTGTCGAATGTGGTATCCGTCCACATTCAGCTTCAAGCGTGTAGATTTTCTTTTAACGCCAGGAAATAGTATGTATGATGATTTCTCTGCTGAGAGTGATAGTCCAAGCGTTGCCAAGTGGCCCTGAATGGCATTTACTGCTCCCTGGGCTATTCGTGCGAGGTGCCGATGCTGGTAGCCGGAGACCCATATGCAGATATCATCGGCATATATAGATATCTTCACTGGTGTTCGATGGTTTAGTACTCTTGGGAGGCTAGCCATGGCGATGTTAAACAATAAGGGAGATAAAACACTCTCCTGTGGCACGCCGCGAAATATACCTATTTCATCGCTTAAAGTGTTACCAAGACGGACTCTGCTACGGCGATCATTGAGAAACGTATGTATGAAGTGCAAGAGATGACCCGTGACGCCAATAACTTGTAACTGGCTGATGATGGCAGTTGGAGACACGTAGTCGTAAGCCTTGGAAATATCCATAAAAACGGCAAGTGTCGACAGGCCATCCGCACTGTAATGTTCTATGTGGCTTAGCAGGTCTAGCGCATTGTCTTGAGCACTTAGACGCTGGCGAAACCCAGTCATGCACGGCGGTAGTTTTCGACCCTGCTCGACAGACCAAGTGAGTCTTGTGCACACCATCTTCTTCATTAGCTTCGCTGCACAGGAGATCAGCGATACCGGTCTGTATGAGTCCAGAGCTGCAGGATTCTTTCCAGGTTTCAGAACCGGTACCACCCCTGCTACCTTCCATAAATGTGGGATGTCCCCTCTCGCCCACACTTTGTTAAAAAATGCCAGCAATTCACGTCGTTGCTCAATCGGTAAGTTCGTCAGCATCTGATTACTTATGCGGTCAGGTCCCACCACACAGCGACGTCGGAGGCTGCTCATAGCTAGCTCCATCTCTCTCAGTGTAAAAGGAGCATCCATCGGAGACGACGATAGCGGCGGAGGCGGGTTGGTTGTGCCGGCTGACCTTCCAGAAGAGTATACTTGGGCAAAGGCATTCGCAAGACAATCGAGCGTCTTGCCCATCTTCAATGCTAGGGCTTCAAATGGCTTGTTTGGTCGAAAGTTTCCAGCAAGGTTATTAATGACCCACCACATCATTGGAACTGGCGTGAAGACCGATAGGCTTGCACAAAATGCTGGCCATTGATCTCTTCTTAGTTTCTTCGTGTAACGTCGAATCACCGCGTTAATTCTGTTGTATACTGTCTTCATTGGTGGGTCGCCCTTCGTCCTCATTAGCCTCCGTTCCGCTCTTCTACGAGCAGCGCATAGATTTTTTAGCTTTAGATCCGGAGCGGGAAAGTGGTCGGGTAGCTTCAGCTCAGCGGTAGCTAATCTCTTGCTACGTAGCATGTCCACGAACAGGTCTCCAGATGATTCACTTAGGCCGTCCCTGTATGTATCCCAATGCGTCACAGGACAGGATTTTCGGCCGTTGGTTCTATATCCAGCAATGTTGACGAAGACAGGAAAATGGTCACTACCCATTCTATCTTTACTGGTCGTTGACGATGCGAGGATGTCTGCTGAGTATAATGTCAAGTCAATGACACTGTAAGGGGCCGGTGGTCGAAAAAACGTTGGTTGTTTGTCATTCGCCACGCAGAGTCCCTCAGTGTCTAAGGCACTAACAATTTGCTTCCCACGTGCATCAGTCATCTTGTCGCCCCAAAGAGTATGGTGTGCGTTAAAGTCCCCACATATAATCCTCGGAGCCGGGCAGCGGCTTCAGAGGTCTCGTATGATTTCTCCCATCGAGACCTTCCGGCGAGAGCTCACATACACGGACGCCACGCTGAGGCTTCGGTTTCCCCGCCACACTTGTACAGCAGTGACCTCCAAAGCACTGCTGCAAAGGTCTTGAACTGGGAGAACGTAATGCGGTATTTCACGTCTCACATATAGCGTGGCGCTTCCATTCGGAAATGTCGGAATACTTTGGTTTCCATGTGCGACGTAACCATCAATTGATCTGGAATTTGGAAGACCAGCCTCGGACAGGGCCAATATTGGCACAGGCATGTTGCGTAAGAAAAGCAACAGTTCAGGTAAATGGCACGCAAGACCCGCAATTCCTCGCATTTCTCCGGCCAACCTCATCGATGTTTTTGTGGATGGCTTTCATACCCATGCACTTGTGGACACTGGTGCTCCAGTTTCAGTGATAGACATTAAACTTTGCCGCTTGCTTAGGAAGATTACCACGACATCAAAGGGATTGTCCCTTCGTACCGCCAGCGCAGACCATATTTAGCCATCAACCGCCTGCAAAGCCCGCGTCGTCATTCAAGATGTTGTGTATCCCATTGAGTTTCTGGTGTTACCAGCCTGTTCGCATGATGTCATCCTCGGTTGGGATTTTCTGTCTAGCCATCATGCCGTTATTGACTGTGCTCGTGCCGAGGTGGCGTTCTCTGCGTTGTGTTCCGCGTCGTTTGCCCCTACATTGGAGAAGTTGTTTGTCGCCGATAATACGAACATCCCACCCAGTAGCGCAGCTCTTGTCCCCGTGTCCACTGCCGCCGTTGGTGAATCCACAGTTCTATTTACCCCCTCCGAGACCGTTCAACGCCGCAGGAATCCCACGTTGCCATTTGCCGTTCTCGACATGCCCAACGGCGCTACATCGTTGTTTGTTATGAATCCGTTGCCAGTCCCCTCCACCTTACTCCGTGAAGAGTGTACAGGCACAATTCAGGCATTCGACATATCCTCCATCATCTGCCTTGACGACGCGGACAACTTTCCACTTAGTGCTCTGACACCTTCTGCTGGTACGCCTGATCGCCCACCTTTAAGCATGTTTGGCTCCGCCATCGACGACGAACTTACAGAGGCGCACCGCGAGAAACGTCTTGCACTTCTCCACCAGTTTCGTGGCTCGTTTGATTTCCAGCAGAAGTCATTAGGCCGCACGTACACTGTTCTCCATCCGATTGACACCGGCTCACAAACGCCTCTCCGACAGCGCCCTTACCGCGTATCCCCTGCTGAGCGTCGTGTGATCTCCGAACAGGTCGACGACATTCTTCAGCGTGGCATCATTCAGCCGTCCTGCAGTCCCTGGTCGTCGCCTGTTGTTCTCGTCAAGAAAAAGGACGGCTCGATACGCTTCTGCGTCGATTACCGCCGATTAAACAAAGTTACGCGCAAAGATGTGTATCCTCTGCCACGAATCAACGATGCCCTGGCTAGACTGCTTGCAAGGAGCCGAATTCTTTTCATCACTAGACTTAAGATCCGGCTATTGGCAGGTCCCTATGGCGCCATCCGATCGCCCGAAAACTGCCTTCGTAACTCCCGATGAGCTGTACGAATTCAATGTCGTGCCCTTGGGTCTATGTAATGCGCCAGCCACATTCGAAAGGATGATTGACATTGTCTTGCGTGGCTTAAAGTGGAAGACATGGCTGTGCTATCTGGACGACGTCGTTGTTTTCTCCCCTGATTTCGATAGCCACCTCCATCGTCTTTGCGAAGTATTGAGCTGTTGACGGGCGCAGGACTTCAGCCTAACATCAAGAAGTGCCGATTCGGAGCTCGCAAACTCACCATCCTGGGCCACGTTGTCTCGAAGGATGGCATCCTTCCCGATCCGCAGAAACTTCGTGCTGTTGCGGAATTCCTGAAGCCTACCACCGTAAAGCGCTTCGCAGATTCCTTGGTCTCTGTTCATACTGCTACACGCGTGTGGTATTTGATTGTTTGACCGAGGCGCGCGGGCGTCATCACTCGAGAAAAGAAGAGGAAGAACGAGCTGGGCTCGCGCTGTGAACCTAACCGTTCAGTGCTGCAACCGCTGTTGTAAATACAACCTGTAAATAGTTGCCCGTCTTACTGACTCGTTCTTCGCGTAACATCATGGTGGAGGTGGAACGTTCCCCGTCCTCGCCACGGAGCTCCGAAGCGGCCGCACCGTCGTCTTCTCAGCCATGGCTTCCGCTGGAAACACCCCGTCGCCACCTACACCTGCGGCGCCTACCACAACGTACGTTACGGCTCCTAGTCTCCGTGATCCTGGGACATTCTCCGCCCAAAATGGCGTTGACGTCGACGACTGGCTCTGCATGTATGAGCGTGTTAGCCGAAGCCACCACTGGGACCCCACCATCATGCTTGCCAATGTGATATATTATCTGGACGGGACACCGCTTGTCTGGTTTCGCACCCATGAGGTTGAGATATCCAGCTGGGACACTTTCAAAGATAGGCTTTCGCCGCTTTCTGAAGAACTTCGCTTCCATTATAGCACCACTAACGAAGCTGCTCACCGGCGATAGCTTTCTGTCTGGTTGGTCGACGGCATGTGATGAGGCTTTCCCAACATTATGTCATCTCTTGACTTCACCGCCCATTTTACGTCACTTCGACTCTACCGCTCCAACCAAGGTACACACGGATGCTAGTGGGATCGGACTTGGCGCTGTATTTGCCCAACGAAAGCCGGACTTCTGTGAGTACGTAGTTGCATATGCTAGTCGTGCCCTCACGAAGGCAGAGTGCAAGTACTCGGTTACCGAAAAGGAATGTTTGGCCATTGTTTGCGCGTTGCAGAAATTTCGCCCTTACTTGTACGGCCATTCGTTTGATGTCACAGATCGCCATTCGCTCTGCTGGTTGGCTTCATTGAAGGATCCGTCGGGTCGACTTGGGACGCTGGGCGCTACGTTTACAAGAATTTGATATTCGCATTCTTTACCGCTCCGGACGCAAGCACGCTGACGCCGACGCGCTTTCCCGATCGCCCGTGTCTTCTGACGTTGCGACTGTTTCCCTTTCCGCAACTTCCTTCGCCAGCATAAATATCACTGACATGCCTTCCGAACAGCGCAAGGATCCCTGGATCGCCTCGCTGATCGACGCTCTAGCTGCGCCTTCGACGAAACCTGCCCCACGCCTCTCTCGTGCTCTTCGTCGCCAGGTAGCTCATTATGCGCTCCAGGACGCAATGTTGTACCGCCGCAACTATCAGCCAGATGGTCAAAAATGGCTTCTTGTTATACCTCGCCATTTACGCTCCGCTCTGTGCACGCACTTCCACGCCGACCCACAAAACGCGCACGCTGGCGTTTTGAAATCCTATGACAGATTTCGCCAGCGATTCTGGCGGGGAACTGGCGGGGAATGTACACATACATCCGCAAGCACCCTCGCTCCTGCATTGAGTGTCAACGCCGGAAGACAACCAGTCCCACGCCTAGGCCATTACAACCTTTGCCGTGTCCAGCTCGCCCGTTTGATAGACTCAGCATAGACCTGTACGGGCCCCTTCCTTCCCCCTGCGGGCGATCGGTGGATTATTGTGGCCGTCGACCATCTCACTCGTCATGCCGGGACTCTTCCAACAGTTTCAGCTCGTGATGTTCCCTTGTTCATCTTGCGCAGCTTCGTTCTACGCCACGGCGCGCCACGTGAGCTGCTGAGCGACCGTGGGCGTGTGTTTCTTTCGCAAGTCGTCCAAGAGCTTCTGAGTGCGTGCAATACTATTCATCGCACCACTACAAGCTATCATCCACAGACTAATGGCTTGACGGAGCGCTTTAACCGAACACTTGGTGATATGCTCTCCATGTGCATAGCTTCCGACCATTCTAATTGGGACTTAGGGCTTCCTTTTGTGACCTATGTCTTCAATACAGCCACACAAGCGACCACGGGATTTTCCCCTTTCTTTCTCCTATACGGACGTGAGCCCTCTTCCACACTGGATACCATACTTCCGTACCGCCCGGATGCGTCCGAATACCGCCCAGCCTCAGAACTCGCTCAATGTGCCGAACAGTGCCGCCAACTAGCACGCTCATTTACATCCGTGGCACAAGGTCTTCAATAAGAACGCTGTGACCCGGCTAAACCTGTTCCTACCTTCCCTGTTGGCTCGCTCGTGTGGCTTTCAATTCCATGCCAGACCCCCGGTCTATCCCGCAAGTTTGCAGCGAAATATCATGGTCCCTACCGGATCGTACAATGCCTGTCGCCGGTGAACTACGTCATCGAGCCTGTGACACCTCCCACCGACAGACGCTGCCGCGGTCGTGAAACAGTGCACGTGAGCCGCTTAAGGCCCTACGACGACCCTCTTGTGCTTGCAGCGGCTTGAGTCGCCAGGATGGCTCCTCTTCGCCGCCGGGGCCAATGTAGTCGGGAAGAGGGCCTCTTTGGCCAAGGCTGTTGCTACGTAGCCCCTCCTTGTAAATAAACCCCCTTACAGAAAATTTAAGCGATCGAAGGATGCCTTCTGCACGAAATAACGAATCAGTAAATTAGAGAATGGAGTATGACGGCTCCTTGCCCACCCAGTCTCCGCTACGCTGAAACAACTAGCGCAGCAAAAAGCAACTTGTCACCGTCAGCGTCGTCATCATCAGCACCATCACCCACAGATACATACCGCTACCTAGGCGTCACAATATCAAACAAACTCACCTGGTCTGACCACATCTTACAACTAGCGGCTGATTGTTCTAGATCGCTCGGCTTAATCAAAAGGTCCCTATCAATGTCACCCGCTTTGCATTCGAAAACTTGCCTACGAAACATTCATCCGCACTGAACTCGAATATGCCTCACCAATTTGGAGCCCTCATCAGACTTACTTGATTAACCACATTAGAATCTGTACAGAATCGGGCTGCGCGATTTATAGCTTCACAATACGATTGGAACACAAGCATTAGTAGCATTTAATCTTCTCTTAATCTCCAGTCCTTGTCAGCTCGCCGCACAATTGCACAACTGTGTCTTTTTCACAAACTCTACTACTATTTTCCCCAGTTGCGTAATACACTTCTTCTTCCTCCTCACCGCACTTCTCGTCGACTTTTCAACAGCTTAAGTATAAAATGTCTTCATGGAACTACCACCGCATTTCAGAAATCTTTCCTGCCCATCACAATAGAGCACTGGAACGAACGAATCAATAGTTATTGAGCGTGATAGCTCAAAAATCAAGCAGTTACTGACAGCCCATTATCAAACCTAATCACCTTGCTTACACCTGTGCCACGTCTTACTACTATTGCTGTATTATATATATATATATATATATATATATATATATGTATATTTATTTTATTTTTCCTATATTTAGCGTTCATACAATTTTTTGATATCATGACTGCTCTGTATTTCTGTTTTTGCCCCCCCCCCCTTATGTAATACCCTGAAAGGGGCCTTTAGGGGTTCTTAAATGATGATGATGATGATGAATGGCGTTACGCGAAGCTAACCTAGTGCGTCTTGTTTCCAGTACAGTGGAGTAGCTGCCAGTATTTTTTTGGTTACTGAGATTTATTTAGCTAATTGTAATTCATTATCTAACTCGAGAAGTAGTGTCCTAATTGTCAAAGTGTCAATGAGAAAATTGTGGAGCAACATGAAAACCCCCCGATACAGCTTTCTGTTGCTCAATACGTGCTACATAAATGTGTTTTTCCGAGCGTGAAAGGAGTCCGCGAATACACGCAAAGTGCCTCGAGGGACCTAGTCGTGCGGCAATTCTGCGTGTATTCGCGGGCTTCTTTCGCACTCAGAAAAACACATTTATGTAGCACGTATTGAGCAGTGCTTGTGTAAGTGCACTGATGACGCTTGTTCCTTGGTCAATCACAAACAGAACGTTATCTAGCAGGACCTCATCCAGGCCAAGTTTCACGCATCTCCGCACAGGCTCTCTCCGAATGTGGTCGCCTGTCTTCTTCTAAGGAGGAAATTCACTCGTAAATAATACCAAGCTGTTAAGCGTTCAGTCGTCATTCAGGAAGTGAGCAGACGCTGTGATGCACGCCGTTTTCTTATAATCGTCAGTCCACATGGTGGCCGTCATGGAAGAACGGCCTTCCTTTATCGCTGCCTTGAACACTGGCCTCAGCATTTCTCGTACATCACCGCCCACTTGAGCTGCCTCGCGGGACACAGGCGTTGGGTGCGGAAGTAATTCTATGGCGGATATGGTTCCGTACCGCGCGGCGGCAGCGACAAGCAAATCGGCAAGCTTCAAAAATGTATCATCTCGCACGACATCGAAGGGCATCATATGTTTAGCGCACCATCGGACGCACGCTCTCACGAAGCTACTCTTTAGACTTGCAGGCACCGTGGACTGGTTTAGCACAGCCAGTCATCAAATTGGCACAGCAGATCCTCCCGTTGACTTACACTAGTGTCTATTCAGGTGAGACGTTCCGGTCTTACTAGGGTGAAAGCTTGGAAACTCTTTACAATGCACATGTCCTGCTCGAGATAAAGTGTTGGAGTCAACAACCAAATCGGAATTCTTCCAAGCATTACTCTTCTGGAAGTGCTCTGCCAGAAGCTTCAGTTTCTCAGAAGCTTTGTCCTCCTTCTAGCATGTATTCATTGTCCCCTGTATACACGTAAAATTATCACGTGCTGTTAGGCTCACGAAAATATCGAGTCAATTATTTAAAACAGTGAATTCAAAATATATGCTTGTTATCAATACAAAAAAATAACTTGTTAAGCAATTAATTCAGATTCCATTTTTGTCAGGTACCTGTCATGCCCACATCAAAAATGCGTCTTTAGAAATTCGCTGGCTGTGCTCGAGTAATCTTAGGGTCAGCCTTTGCTGGGGTTTGCCATGAAAGCCGAAGTGATGCGCTGCTGCCTCACAAGGACACTTCTAATCGTGATTGAGTTACTCCGTGTTGAACTAAACCCTGATCGAGCGCATTCACATGGGCACTGTCATGCGCTCTTGATTACAAATCCGCCAACATCCTTCAAGAAGTTCAGTCTCAATAAGCACCAAATCCAAAGCGGGTTCAAGTCCCCTTGGGGCAGCGGCGCAAGCGAATGGCAGCCACGGACTGCGGAGAGTTCGCGATAGCTAGCAATGCCAGCGAAAACGTACACTGCGCTATCATACAGCACCGTAATTGGCCCAGGAAACATCTCGTTTCCATTTCACTAAGCTAAATAAGTCATCTTCATGGAATGCTCCCCTCGGAATGAGGCCACGCTTATGGCGAGGACGACGCCAAGAAACAAAGCGCGCCGCGATCTATTCAGCAATATCTATTCACCACCAGCTTGCGCGAAAGGGCGCCGCACCAATTCCACTGTCGGCTTATTGGTCAGCCTTAGTTACCCTCAGCGCCGAAAAGTTGTGTCATTTATTACAGTAGCTAATTCTCCCACGAGATTCTGCGAAACTAGTCCATCTAGTGCAGACGGCGCTGTAAACCGGCACAGCAGATGAAGCTGAGCTGATATTAGATACCAACGGCGCTACAATCGGTTTCTTTGTCCACTTATCTGACGCACTTAGTGTAGCTCATGGCGGTTAACTTATTTCTGGAAAGCGACACCGCCCCCCCCCCCTACCCCCGGCCGCCGCGACAAAACCCTAAACGCATAAAAAAAACAAAAAAAAAAACATGACGGCGGTTGCGATGCTAAGCGCCTTTCCGAAGGAAGGCTGAGGGAGATGGTGCGACAGCGCCGTGAGGAAGCAAGGAGAATAGAAGAAAGTGCGTGAAAGGCACAGCGGAGTGCTCAGTGTTCCAAGAGGAGCGCCTATGCGAGTTGTTTGTTGGGGCTTCGGATTTGTGACCTGAGTAATGTGGCTGCGTCTCAAAGAGGTTTTAGCTACCGCTCACTTCGCTGTGATATTCGAGCTCTTATATTTCGTCACACGGCTAATTGAACTACTTCCTTGGTTATAATATTACGGCGCTACCAAGAGTGGCGCGAAAGTCAGAAGAAGACGATTTGACATGCCGAGGTGCAATCAGTCTCGACAGACTTTTTTGTTTATGTATCGTTGCTTGTGTTGTAAATGGTGTAAAGACATCTTTATATGTGACTTCCGCAATGTACCAAATTTGTGAGAGGTGCGGGGTACCCATGAGAAAAAGCAACGGAGCTCCGCAGTGGTCAACACCTCAGACTGGAGAACATTATGGACGAAACAGGACCCGAAATGGCGTGGCTCACATCAACGCGTACAACCCCGAAGGTTGTCCAGGCTCAGCCGCGGGATCCTGGAACGTTCTTCAGCACCGACCACCTCGACGTGGAAAACGGGATCGCAACGTATGAGCGTGTAAGTACCCACAACCAATGGGATCCGACGATTATGTTGGCTAACTTGGTGTTCTACATAATGGCACGGCGAAGGTGTGGTACGATAACCGCGAGGAAGAACTTAATGACTTGGACACGTGCAATCAGAAGATGAAGGACTTGTTCGGCCGTCCCGCCGAGCGGGAGAGCTCCGCCAAGAAAGAACTAGCGACCCGCGTCCAAACGTCCACAAAAGCATATGTCTCTTACTTCGAGGACGTGCTGGCTCTGCGCCGTAAAGCTGACAGTGATATAGCTGAGTCAGACACAATTGGACTTGTGCTGAATGGGATCACTTACGATGCTTTCAACCTGCTCATGTGCAAAAAATATGTGACCGTAAGGGACATCATAAAAGAGTGTCAACGCTTTGAGCAGGTCAAGTGCCGCCGAACACAGCGGCGACATCCTCTTGTGACGACAGGCTTGGAATGTAGCGACCATAATCATCAGATGACCTGACACGGGTAGTACGGTGAGAACCTGAAGCCATCTTTCCTGCAGCTTTTCTTTCTCGCCCTAGTGAACCGAGCAGCATACCTACAGTACCATTAGTGCAGGCAATAGTCCACGATGAACTCGGTAATCTTGGATTTCATTCTGTAGGCGCCACGGCCGCTTCACTGCTGTCTATTGCTTCACGCGCATCGAGTTATCAGCGGTATCGTGAACACTACCGAAAACCAGACTAGTGGCGAACTGCAGATGATCGGCCAATCTGTTTTGCCTGCCGGCGTATCGATCACGTTGCTCGCCATTGTAACAACCATATTGTCTCCTCCCCTCAGCGACCGCTATCCACCAGTTATTATCGCACCGACCAGAGTCCGCGCCGGTACCAGCCTCCGTTTGAAGCGCAACAGCCAAACAATGACGCTCGTGCTACTTGGAGCAGCCGCTCCTCGTCCTTCCGACGTCACCAGTCTCGTTCGCCACCAGCTCGTGGGCTATCGTTTCTATCACCGCAGGCTCGTTCACGGTGTTAGAAGCATTTTAGGTGGACCAACAGCGCCTCCGGAATGGGGGGAACATCGGTCCGATTTTTGTGCAGAGGGCCCGAGCTGGCGCCACAGTACCCGTGGTCGACGCGAGGTAACATGCATGGTCTCTTCGGGGCCGCGAACGCCGCTCGAAATAAATAAAAAAACTCAGCCTTCACGCTATAACGAGCACAAAAAGATAAAAACGACGAACAAATACTAGATTTTGATGATACAGCCATAGATATCTGTTGAATATGCTCAATTCACCACCTCAAAGGTTTGCGATAGGAGGATGCGTTCACATGCGGACACGTCAAATAGTGCATTTAAACATACAACAGTGAAGTCGCATTGAAATATGACAAAAGTGAGTTCTCTTTGTTGAATGAATGTTTACCTAGTTAGACAAAAATAACGTATTAGCCGTTGTGTTACAGCAGTAAAACGTACTGTCGATTGCCGTCTCAAGCATTCCAAGCAATTATCGGTCGTTGATTACGCATAAAACAATTTGTGATGTGTACAACGTTTGTTAACGCTAGCTTATCTCACATAAAACAGTGACTTTTAGCGAAGTCACAGCAGCTAAATTTGAGGCACCGACGACGCTTTAGGGCATGAAAAAGCATCCTGCTTTGGCGCCGCGAGAAGGGTAGACATATTTTCTGGGGTGGCTTTGTGTTTCCGATTCTTCTCTGTTCCTATCCGAGTAATATTTTTTTACTGTCTGTCTTACATAGTCACCCAGAGACACCATTACGACTTGGTCCTTTAAGGAACACGTCCATTTGGATGTGTGGAGTCTTTACGAGCGTAGCCAGTCCACACAGTGGTTACGGTGCTCAGCTGCTGACCGAAGGTCACTGGTTAGATCCCGGCCGCGGCGGTCGTATTTCGATGGAGGCGAAATGCTAGAGGCCCGTGTACTGTACCATATCAGTGCACGTTAAAGAACACGAGATTGTCGAAGTTTTCGGGGGCCTTCTACGGCATGGCTCATAATTATATCGTGGATTAGCACGTAAAACCCCATATATTGTCATTGTTACAAGCGTAGCTCTCGAACGCGGAGAGAAGTTTCGAGTCTGACACGGCTACGTTCGTTGGCAGGAGGGTGCGAACGGTCCGCAGGCGCCTTTCTTTTTTTCTGTCTTTGTCAAGTGAGCAGGGCGGTCAGGAAAATTCGTCGGCACGGCGTCTTTTGTCAGAGCCGCCTTTCGTGGTGCACTCACAAGAACGTGTAATTAGTAGACTGCTTCCCACGTCTTCGTCACCCACCTCGGCTTTCGAAGTGCTTCTCCTTCCTTGCGCGGAAGCGCATGGCACCATATCTTCACGCGGTCCGCTTCTCGGGCTGCAGTAAAAAGCTACACCTTTTCAGCGGAGGTCTTGTAGCCAGAGTTGCACCGTGGCACAAACCACTTCTTGCCCACTTCACGGCTTGCTAACACGAATAGCACTGCTTGTCATCGCACAAAAAAAAAATCACCGCATGTCCACGAAGTGAATCATAATGAGTGGGGCGAAGCACTGGGGATCGTTATACCGTAAAATCACCCGTGACATTGCCCCACTCGCGCATGTAAATGCATTACAACACGGAGTACGGTATGTACGATGTGTTTTATTGCTCATAACGAGTATATCGTGTTGAGTTCCGGGTTGCGTTTCGATTTCTTTATTACTGCTTTATGGTCGGTGAAATGCAGAGCCAGCAGTTCTTCTAGCGAATA